>NC_053495.1:111096721-111396721 GCF_905171775.1 Rana temporaria | reverse complement strand
CGTAGCCACACAAGAATGCAGTTTTAAAATCATTACCAGATGGTACAGAACACCATCAGTTCTCCACAAATTCTCTCCCCTTATCTCTGACAGATGTTGGAGATGTAAGTCAGAGGAAGGCTCGATGATCCACATTTGGTGGTCCTGCCCATTGATACAAACCTTCTGGAAAACAGTCCATGAGACCATCACTTTAGTCACCTCAGAGAACCTCTGCTATACTCCTGCACAGTATCTCTTACATTTTAACTCTCTTCCAAGAAAACGCTACATGAAATCGCTAGCAATGTTCATGATCAATGCTGCACGACAATGTATTCCCACCCATTGGTGCTCCGATGTTATTCCCTCCAAGACAGAATGGTTCAGGAGAATAAATAACATAGAGAAAATAGAGGAACTCATAAGCATTTCCCAGGAGAAAATAATGAAATTCTCAGAAACATGGCGTGATTGGATGATTTTCAAGGACTCACAGTCAATTAGCACAAATATTCATTGAGACTCAAAAATATCAGCAGCAGAACTATAAAAAAATGTACACTGAAGTGGAAGGAATATACTTGATAAACACCCTAAGTCAAGCAGATCTGTGTTAAACCCTCTACCACCCCCCCCTTTTTTTTCTCTCTTCTCCTCTTCTTCTTTCACCTCTTTTCCTTCCCTTTCCCTTCCCCAACCCCCCCTCCCTACCCCTCTTGACCATTAAAGAATTACTACTACTAAAAACCCTATATACTGGTCAAGATGGACATAACAAAAATGTTCTAGGATGAACCCTATGGTTCATAATGTATAATGAATATTGTACAATCTTCTATGTCTTACTTGTATGCCTTTTATATGCCCTCTTCAGATGAGGATTGACTTGCAACACATGATTGTATGCTGAAGTTAAAAAAAAAAAAAAAATGTTTGCAGTAATTTCTGTTCATAGCCAAAATAAGCTATTTTCTCGCTACTTTTTTTTTCTGGATGTATCTTTGTACTATCCTGTATGCTCTCATGTTCACCCAATAAAAACTTATGAAACAAAAAAAAAAAAAAAATCCGGCATTTTACCCAGCCTGGGTCTATCCTAAGTCCTTTAAGGAATGGACGGATCGAGACTGCACACAAAAATATAAATTCTTCGATTCAATGACAATGACCCCTTTCCCAACCTTGAATAAAGCCCATGGCATACCCCCTAAGGAAATCTTTCGATATCTACAGATAAAAAATTTCTTTCAGCCCTCAGCCGGCTCGACAGTAGTATCAAACCAATTGTCCGCCTTTGAAATTATATGTAACAGCAACCCTCATGCCAGAAAAGTAATATCTACCTTGTACTCCCAACTGCTCATGCACCCGAGCACCGGGAAATTGCCTTATGTGTGTAAATGGGAAGAAGATTTAGGAATAGAATTGGATCAGGCGGAGTGGGATCAGATATGGAACAACACCAAGACGGTATCCACCAATATACTAGCGGCAGAGACAAACTACAAAGTACTTTCCAGATGGTACTTAGTTCCAACCAGGGTGGCCAAGTTCTCGCAAACTCACTCTGATTTATGTTTTAGAGAATGCTCAGACAAGGGAACTTACATTCATACCTGGTGGTCGTGCCCAAAAGTGCAGGAATTTTGGCTGGAAATTTTCAAAATAATTAAAGTTCTCACAAACAAAATAGTCCCCATGGACCCCAAAATAGCCCTGCTCAATTTAAAGCCAGATGATATTTCATACGCTCGATTCACTTTGACAAGACAGCTTTTAACAGCAGCAAAACAAACTATAGCGAAAGCTTGGAAGTCCCCAAATGTGAACTTAAATGAAACTATCAACAGAATGAACGCTGCTATGATATACGCCAAAATGTCCGCAATGGAGCTGGACACGATCGCCAGGTTTGAGGATACACGGAAGCCCTGGTTGGAATATGTTTCGCAAAAAACATTTAATGGTGAAGTTTTGATGCCATGGTAGCCCAGCCATTACATAGGTGTCCTGTCAGAAACTTCCGCATTATTGAAAGGTCCCCGATCTGGTCCTGCAGACCCCCCGACCCCACCTTTCCTTCCCCTTCCTCCCCCCTTCGTTCTCCTTCTCTTTTTTTTTTTTTTTTTTTCCGTTACTCTCTTTGCCTCCGAATGTATTTCACCTTAATGTGTAGTCTTTTTCCTAGCACTGAGTATCTAATTGATAAGCCATGCATCTTTGATCGACTCGAAGCTTTGGACAAGCTGGAAGTTCCAAGAGACGCAAAATACCGAAATACAAGGACTAATAGCACATGGTCGCAATGACAGGAACATTATTGGATTACATATTGCGTTGTTGAATCTCTCTTGATCCCTGTTCAGTTTACAGTTACACTATTGAAGCAAGAGAGATGTAATGGGCAGAGTAATGATGCCATTCTTTATTTTGTTAGTTTATCTGTAAAAGCAGGAATTTCTTTCTGCCTAAGATCGATTTTGCTTGTTAAATGACTGTACAAATGTCTAATATACAATAAAGATATATTGACAAGGAAAACTGGCACCATGGAACATCTCCTTAATGTGCACACTCGTTGAAGGAGGAATTCCCCACTAAGCTCAAAATTCAGTTCATACAGTTCTCCTAGTAATATCAGATGGACAAGAAGCAAGCTTTCAAAATGTCATTATCCATGCTAGCATTGAATTCATGCACTGAAAAGTTTCATGTCATTTTGAAAATTCAAATAGGTTGATATCGTCCCTTGAATTGGTGTATTACGTGTACTGAGAAACAGCAGAGCGTGATACCATTACATTAGAGAGTAAGGACTTTGGGCTGTATATTGTGTGTATATCACAAATGATTGTTGCCATACATTACCAACGCGCTGATGCGGAACTCAGATCAGAGTGTGTCCATGAATAGAACAGCTGCAGTTACTGTGTGCTGGATTATCCACTTCTATGCTCAACGGAGGGAGGTAAATTCCTATTTCATCCGTGGCTAGGGATGAGCCGAACACCCTCCCGTTCGGTTTGCACCAGAACCTTCGAACGGTCCGAACGTTTGCGCGAACATTTAGAACCCCATTGACGTCAATGGGACTCGAACGTTCGAATTCAAAAGTGCTCATTTTAAAGCCTAATATGCAAGTTATTGTCGGTAAACGGGTTTGGCCCCAGGGAACATGTATCAATGGAAAAAAAGTTTTTAAAACGGTTGTTTTTTCTGGAGCAGCGATTTTAATGATGTTTAAAGTGAAAAATTTTTTTTACATTTCTTTAAATATCGTACATGCTGGGTGTCTATAGTAGTGGCACGTGTTTAGAACTGTCTCTGCACAAAATGAGATTACTAAAAGAAAAAAGTAAGTTAAAACTGCTTGCGGCTTTAATGTAATGTTTGGTCACTGAGAAAAATAGCATGGGTTTCCCCTCCCCCAGGTCATTACAAGCCCCTTTGGCCCTATATACTTTGAACAGCAGCATACAGGCGGTGCAAACAACACAGTGACTGTAGATTTGTTAAGTAGAATCTATTTGTAATTTTTAACTGGTACTTCTTTAAAGTGTAGCTTCAGCCAGAAAATCATTTTTTAAGCTTTTCTGAAAACATAGAGAAGGGTTATCACCCCTGTAACATTTGTTTTGCTGTCTGTGTGCATCTGTTCAGAAGATTGCACCTCACTTTCTGTCCCAATGACAAATGATTGTTATTTTTTTTTGTGAAACAAGGATTGTGATAAAGCATCAGTGGACAGGAGACACCTCTTACAGAAGAGAATTTCCCTTCCTAGGGGTAGATTTCCTCTCACTTCCTGTTGTCTCCTTCCGTTTGCAAGTAGAAGTCGTTTGTAAGTTGGATGTTTAAAAGTAGGGGCCTGCCGTATATACTCTGCAGAAATTTGGGACCTAGGTGTGGGTGTTGCCACAAAACTGTCATGCCCCCCGTACACACCATCACTTTATGTGATGAAAAAAAACGACATTTTCTGTGAAGTAAAAAATTACGTTTTTGAAACTTCAATTTTCAAAGACGAAGTTGCCTACACACCATCGTTTTTCTCACAATGTTCTAGCAAAGCGAGGTTACGTTCTCACCACTTTTTCCATTGAAGTTTGCTTCATAAGTAGCTTCTGGGCATGCACGGGTGAAAAAACGTCGTTTTAAACTACGTTTTTTACTACACACGGTCAATTTCTGTGAAGTAAAAGTTGACGTTTTGAAAAACGACACATAAAATTGAAGCATGCTTCAATTTTTTTTGGTCGTTTTTTTAGAAGACATAAAACGACGTTTTCCCCCACACACGGTCAATTAAAGTGACGTTTTTAAAAACGTCATTTTTTTTCATCACATAAAGTGATGGTGTGTACGGGGCATTAGCCCTCAGAGTTAGTCTTGGTGGGTGCTGGAACGTCCTGCTGTGAAATATTAGATCAAGAATTGTAATTACATGCCCCTGTTGAACAGGGGCAGAAAAATTGGGCCTTAGGCACTGGTGCTGGTTCCACAACACTGCAACCCCTCACAGATACTCTAGTTGGAGCGCAGCAATGAGCCTGCTGCAAAGTATTGCATCAAGAATTGTAATTACACGCCCCTGTTAAACAGGGACAGAAAAATTGGGCCTTAGCCACTGGTGGCGGTGCCCAGAACAACAATGTTCTTACAAGCTATCAGCAAGATCATTGAGGAGGAAAAGGATATTCAGTCAGCATAACTGGATAGTCACTCAGAATCAGCATAGGCAGTCTTCAAGGGATCCGACATTTCAAAAAAAAATATTCAGTTACATCACCATCAGGTGCTTGGTAGCTGGTGGTGATCCAAGCCTGATTCATTTTTATGAAGGTCAGTCGATCGACAGAGTCGGTGGAGAGGCGCACCCTGTGATCGGTTACAAAGCCTCCAGCAGCACTGAATGTGCGTTCTGAAAGAACGCTGGATGCAGGACAAGCCAGAAGCTCAATTGCATACTGTGCAAGCTCTGGCCAGTGATCCATCCTCAAGACCCAGTAACCCAGAGGATTTTCGGTGGGGAAGGTGTCCAAGTCTGATCTTGCCCCTAGGTATTCACGCACCATGTAAAACAGATGCTGGCGATGGTTGCTGAAACCGGTCATACCTTGGGGCTGTGGACTAAAAAATTGTCTGAACGCATCGGTCAGACGGCCACCTTCTCCACCGTTCATTCTGTGACTCACCGAAGCCTCAGCAACACGTTGTCCAGGACCAGGATTTGGTAACCCCCCTGTAACAGGAGTGACTTTTGGGCACAGATTGAGCCAGGAGATGGGGGACACATGTTGGATTGTTTTGGCATGGACAGTGATCTACAGTATATTCCTTAATGCCTGCAAAGAATATTCTATGACTCATCTCTCTGTGAAGACTGTTAACATGTTAAATAAGGCTGACTCTTGAAAGGCCTTTAATTGTGTGATAACACTGTTTAAAGCCTATTGATGCTCAGAGGTGTGAATAGGTGTCAAGCTGTATGCAGAGACGGAACGTCTGCCTAGGGATGTGGATTGAAAAGAGATCGTGTGATGGTGTTTTGTTTGAGTTCTGTTAATGAAGGAACATGCAGTGATTAGGTCCTGATAATTATAGCCCGGCCCCGAGATGTCTAGAATGGTTAGCAATTAGCTCAAAGAATGTGATTGAAGCCCCCCTCGGTGTGATGTGTGGGTGGGGAGTTGATTGTTCCTTTCATGCCTTGTACTGCATAAAAAGCTGAGAAGAAACCATTAAAAGTCAGTTCATATTTTGACGCAGTAACAGAGCTTGTCAGTCTCGTTATTGAGGGAATTCTTATGGAATGGATCGGGTCTGCCTGTTGGTTAGAGTGTCGATAAGCTGTTGTGGGTTGATGGAAGGTCATAAACGGTGGTGACCGTTACACCCCCAGTCTCTGGGAACGCGTTGCACAGACCTTTCTGCAAGGCCTCCTGAAGATGTTTCATCTTCTGCTCCCTCTGCGCCGGCAAGATAAGGTCTGCAACCTTATTCTTGTAACGTGGATCAAGGAGAGTTGCCAGACAGTAATGATCCCTCTCCTGCATAGCACGAATACAAGGATCCTTACGCAGGCTTTGCAGGATCAGGGAGGCCATGCAGCATAGGTTTGCTGAGGCATTCGGTGCAGAGTCCTCTGGGTCACTGAGGACAACAGGATCTGCAGCCACCTCATCCTAGCCACGTACAAGTCCATGGGTACCTTGGGACTGTAATTGATCCCTTGAAGACTGCTGCTGATGCTGAGTGCTGAGTGCTAGGCTCCACCTCCATGCTGACAATCATCCTCCTCCCCCTCCTCATCCTCTTCCAAGCAGGACCACGGTCTGGATAAAGGGGGCCTTGAGAGGTAAGGAAGTCCTCCTCTTCCTCCCTCTGTCCATTATTCCACGCAGCGTGTGCTCCAACATGAGAATAAGAGGGACAGTCTCACTGATGCATACACTGTCACTGCTCACCATCCTTGTGGCCTCCTCAAATGGTGACAGGACAGTGCATGCATCCCTGATCAAGACCCACTGGCGTGGGGAAAAAAACAAGCTCCCCTGACCCAGTTCTGCTGCCATATTGGCACAGATACTCATTGATGGCCCTCTGCTGCGTGTGCAGCCGCAGCAGCATGGCCAACGTAGAGTTCCACCTGGTGGGCATGTCACAGATTAGGCGTTTCTTGGGCAGGTTGTATTCCCTTTGGAGGTCTGCCAGCCGAGCACTGGCAGTATATGACCTTCGGAAATGCATACAGACTTTCCTGGCCTGCTTCAGGACATCCTGTAAGCCCGGGTATCTGCCCAAGATCCACTACACCACCAAATTAAGGACATGAGCAAAACAGGGCACATGGGTCAGTTGTCCCTGTCGCAGGGCGGAGAGAAGGTTGGTGCCATTGTCGCAAACCACCATTCCTGGCTTAAGCTGGCGTGGCGTCAACTACCTCTGAGCCTGCCCCTGCAGAGCTGACAGAACCTTTCCCCCAGTGTGGCTCCTGTCCCCCAAGCACACCAGCTCAAGCACCGCATGGCATCTCTTTGCCTGCGTAGCCCTTCGAACGCCTACGGAGCACCGCTGGTTCCGAGGACACATCAGCACAGGAAGAGGCCACAGAGGAAGAAGAAGAGGAGGGGGTGGAGGAGAGAGGTGTGTCACAACCAGTAGTAGCATTTTGGAGGCGTGGTAGCGGAACAACCTCCAACATTACTGTACCTTGTCCTGCGTCCTTCCCAGCTGCCAGCAGAGTCACCCAATGTGCCGTGAAAGATGGGTAACGTCCCTTTCCATGCCTGCTGGACCATGAGTCAGCAGTAATATGCACCTTACCACTGACCGCCCTGTCCAGCGAGGCATGGACATTGCCTTCCGTGGTGTTTGAGAACTTGCCACTGAGGTACCGCACATTCCACAAACTCACGGAAGGGGGCAGAATCTACCAACTAAAAAGGCAGAAGTTGAAGTGCTAGCAATTTAGCTAAGCTAGCATTCAACCGCTGGGCATGTGGATGGCTGGGAGAGAACTTCTTCCGGCGCTGCAGCAGCTGGGGCAGGGAAATTTGTCTGGTACAATCTGCCATAGGTGTACCGATAGTAGATTGCCCGCATGTACTAGGTTGTGACACACCTAATTCTACACCTTCAGTCCTATCAGTGCAGGCTTCAGAGAGGACTGAGGGTATAGTGGGGTTGGCGATCCCAGCTGATGAGGGGCAAGGGGAGGTCCGCTTTGTTCTTTGGTGTGGGTCTTTGAGGTACGCTTGCCAACGAACTGCATGGCAGGTCAACATATGTCTGGTCAAGCATGTGGTGCCCAAGCGGGTGATGTTTTGGCCACGCGAGATACACTTGGGACATATGTTGAAAATAGCAGCGGTGCGATCTTATGCACTCGTCTCAAAAAAGGCCCACACAAAAGAACTTTTGGAATTACGCTGAGACACAGCAGCGCCCTGCACATGCGTTGCTCTGCGTTGTGATGCAGTCTGTGTGCTGCCCTTAAGCTGGCTCCTGGAGGGCATCCTGCCTCATTGGAGATGTGCCTGTGCCTCCTCCTCCTCTCTCCTATCAGGCACCCACGTAGAGTCAGTGACCTCATCATCCCCTCCCTCCTCATCACTGTAGAAAACATGGCAGTATGCTGCAGCTGGGGGAACATGACTGCCAGATTGCTGTCCTTCTTGGGCACCCCCTCTCTCTGGGCTCACGTTATTGCCTTCCTCTATCTGTGTACCATCATCGGAGCCTTCAAAACGCTGCGCATCCTCATGCAGCATGGACCCAACACTGTGGTCAAACAGTTCGGGGGACTCCTCAGGAGGACATGGTAGGGCTAGGGAAGGAGTGAGTGATGCCATTGAGCAGAGGGAAGAGGACGCCTTGGCAGCTCCTTAGCCAAACAAAGTACCCTGAGCCTGGGTGAGAGAGGATGAGGAGGATGAGGACTACTTGGTCATCCACTCTACCAAGTCTTCTGCATGTTGCGGCTCAACACGGCCAGCTGCTGAAAACAAGGATGAGCGTGTCCAACGGCCACGTGCTGATGTGGAAGTACCGTATACACGACCAGCACTGTTGCCTCTAGACAGAGAGCCTGCTTGCCCTTGTGACTCTCAACCTCTCCTTGTTGTCCTTCCAGACATATTAATGGCCTGCAGAGGACAAAGGCAGTACACACACCTTATAGCTTTAGGTGCAAACTGCAGAGGACACGGGCAGTACACACCAAGTAGCTTTAGGTGCAAACTACAGAGCACAAGTGCAGTACACACCAAGTAGCTTTAGTAAAGAAAAGGAGTTCACAGATCCAGTTAGTGTGAGAGTGGCCACATCCCTGGTATGTATGGATAAAACAAGGAAATACCCCTAGAAATGGGACTTTGAAGGCCAAACTCACAAAGTACAAAAAAGTTTATTAAATGGACCAAAAACAAGATACCGGTTGATGCTTGTTGACAATAGATCTGGGTGGTCAAAACTATCTACATAAAAACACTTGCACAATGGTATGCAGGCAGAAAAACACCAGGGAGGAAAAGTGCACCAAGTGTCAAAGAAAAAGAGAGGAATGGGGTTTGTTTACAACACAAACAGTGTATGATACAACATATTAAAACACACTCTCCAAGGGACGTTGGAGGGTGCCGGCGCGTTTCTGGTCTTTTGGGGGAGCAGAAGACCATCATCAGGGGCCAGAGAGTTGTATACTGTATACGTTCTCAGTCTAAAAATATAACAAAAAACAGCATAGGACACACATTAAAAATGATATGCTGACTCCATCTCATCTTACAAGTGTTATATCCTCTGTGTTGTGAGGGACACAAGACTCTGGTCTGGAACAATGGATGTTTATTCAGTACAGGCTGTACACTGCAACATGCATCTCAGGACAATACATATCTCTGCTTTCCTACATGTGGTCTCTCTAAGATGGCTACTATGCCCCTTGACCCTTGTCATCACTGCTGGGTGGAGCCAGCCTTAAAGTGCCAGTACATGTGGAACCCTTCAGGTATAACACCTTCCATCCATCCCTAAGAAAAAACAAAAAACAAAACAATAACAGGCACAAAACATTAACTGATAACTGTCCAATAACAGTCCTCCAAACCAGGAGAATTACGGGATTTCCAGCTTCCAGGAACAGTTGCTGGGTTAATATGTCATCGGATCACTTCCGTCGGCCCCGTCGAAAGTCTCGTAACCGCTCTTGCAACTGAAACCGGTCAGGAGGGCGACAGTGTCGTTGAGGCCGGGCATCCAGCGATTCGGGACCGGAGGAAACAGGGCTGGCCGGAATGGGTACCGGCGGGGCCAAGAAGGGATCCCCCAGCTCAGAGGGTAAACAGACCTCCGGACCAGAGCTGGAGGGCTCTGTTGGAGCTGAGTTCAAAAGTTCAGAGTCCCCACAATCATCAGTCTCTGTGCATCCTGATTCGCTGGGAGCAGATCCTTGAGACACTGGTGGTTCAGCCGGTATCAGGGATTCGGGCAGTTGAGAACGAGGACGCAGTTGGTCCGCATGACGTCTGCAAATGGAACCATCTTCCAGGCGGACCTTGTACATCTTGGGTCCCAAAGTCTCTGCAATGACAGCAGGAAGCCAACAGGTGTTGGAAGCCCCATAAGATCGGGCCCATACCTTTTGTTGGGCTGTGAATCGGGGGAGCTCATTGTGTTTGACCATTTTGTCTTGGGACTGTAGTACATGTTCCTGGACTGTTTGAGGGCGGAGCATATCCAAAACAGTCCATGGCTGCCGCCCCAGAAGGAGTTCTGCTGGAGTTTTCCCAGTGGTTGCATGTGGTGTGTTTCTGTAAGCAGAAAGGAAGGAGTCCAGCTGCTGGGGTGACAGGGACTGTTGTTTACTTGCAGCCACTGTAGCTTTGAAATAGCGTTTAAAAGTCTGCACAAACCGCTCTGCTTGACCATTTGTAGCCGGGTGGTAAGGTGCGGTCAACTTGTGCTTGATGTTGTGGGCAGTCAGGAAACGCTGAAACTCCTGACTGGTGAATTGTGCACCGTTGTCTGTGACGATTTCTCTGGGGTATCCAAACGTAGCAGCGAGATGTAACAGTATGGAAACCGTTGCCTTAGTCGTTGGCTGAGTAACAGGAATGACCTCAGGCCACTTTGAATGGGCGTCCACTATGATCAAGAAGGTGTGTCCTCTGATCGGGCCTGCAAAGTCCAAGTGTAGGCGAAACCAAGGAACCGTGGGCCAAGTCCAGGGCTGGACGCACCCTCGAGGAGGGTCTCTTGCCGTTTGTGCACATCCAGCACAAGCATTCACATATGTTGTGATATCTGAGTCTAGGTTTGGCCACCACACATAGCATCTGGCCTTTTGTTTCATACGTGTGCTCCCGGGATGACCAGTATGTAGCAAGTCCAGAATGTGTCTCCGGAGGGTCTGTGGAATGATCACTCGGTCTCCCCATAAAACACAGTTGCCAGCCACAGTTAATTCCATACGCCTACGGAAATAAGGTTCATACTCCTGTGTGACAGTTGCAGGCCAACCGGACTGTACCCAGGAGAGTATTGTTTTCAGAAAGGTATCCTTGGTTGTATGGGCTGCTATCTCCCCAGAAGACAAGAAGGACAGGCTGGTGTAACGACAACTCCTGACTGGTGGAGTAGAGTCCATGGACCTCCCTGTCAGTCGGGACATAGCGTCCGCATTAGCATTGGCATCATGACCACGATACTGAATTTTGTAGCTGTATGCCCCCAAGAATAGAGCATAGCGTTGGAGGGGGGCCGCAGTAGTCTGGGAGATGCCTTTGTCAGGGCTAAAGATCTGAAGGAGTGGTTTATGGTCCGTCAGTATGGTGAATTCCCTACCATACAGGTAAAGATTAAACTTCTTAATTGCCCATATTAGCGCAAGAGCCTCTTTGTCAATGTGTGAGTAATTGCTTTCTGCTTTTGTCAAAGACCTGGAGGCAAATGCCACTGGTTTTTCTGACCCATCTGGTAAGATGTGAGATAGTACCGCCCCCAGACCATAGGGTGAGGCATCACAAGCCAAGGTGAGAGGCTTCTGGAGGTCATAGTGCACAAGCATGCGTGACGCCAACAGCTTCCGCTTAGAAACTTCAAAAGCACGTTGGCATGCAGCCGACCAGTCCCATCTGGAGTGTTTCTCCAAAAGCTTGTTCAACGGAAACAAGGTGTGTGCCAGATCTAGCAGGAATTTGTGGTAATAGTTCAGCATGCCAAGGTATGATCGCAGCTGCTGGACGTTGGTTGGGGCTGGAGCTTTGACTAAAGCATCAACCTTGGCTTCTGTGGTGTGTATACCTTCTGCATCCACAAGGTGGCCACAAAATTCCAATTTAGGCACCATGAATTGGCATTTTGCTAAGTTCACTTTCAGACCCTGTTCTTGGAGTCTCGCCAACACAAGCTCCACATTCTGCTTGTGTTCCTGGTCGGCCCGTCCTGTAATGAGCATGTCATCTAGCAGGCACTGAGTGAAAGGAATGTCCGCCAAAATCTCGTCCATTTTTCGTTGCCAAATGGCTGGGGCAGAGGCTACCCCAAACACCATCCAATTATATTCATACAGTCCCTTGTGGGTGTTGATGGTCAGAAACTTGCGGCAAGAAGGATGGACCTCAAATTGTAAATATGCTTGTTTAATATCAAGCTTGGTGAAATTTTGACCCCCTGCAAGAGAGGCAAAAATGTCATCTACTCTGGGTAGGGGATACTGGTCTATTTCCAGTTGAGAGTTCAGTGCCATGCGGAAATCGCCACAAATGCGCAAGTCCCCATTCGCTTTCTTTACCGGTACAACTGGTGATGCCCACTCGCTGTGTTCTACCTTTGAGATGACACCTTGTTCCTCCAGCCGACTTAGTTCTGCTTCCACACCTGCTCAGAGTGCGAAAGGTACTGTCCGAGCTTTGAAGAACTTAGGCTGAGCGTTGGGTTTCAGCTTGAGTCTCACACAGTCATGCTTTATTTTTCCCAACTGGTCATCAAAAATCTTTGGGAACCGCTGCTTCAGGGACACCACCCATCCCTCATTATCTCCTAATGGAATGGTAACAGTGTTACAGAGACAGGCAGTCTCTTTGTCTGACCCTTGTACAATACCTTTACTTTTGCGTAACCCAGTGGGTGGAGTATCTGCTTTGAGTATGTCTGCAGTTTGGTGTTGGGCGGACAGTTTTTCGGGTCTGAAGTTGTCTCCATTGTTTCTGGGTGATAACTGAAACTGCTGCTCCTGTGTCTACATCCATCCTGAGTTTCTTTCCCTCAACGGTTACATCTACAGTCATTGCGGAGGGTGCTGAATGCATATGATGTATGTCTAATCTGTGGAGCACTTCCTCATCCTCTGACTCAGATGATGATGTATAACTTCCCACCATATATGTCTTAGTCTTGGGGTTCAGAGGTTGTTTATCTTGCACCTTCTTGCTACGGCAAACTCGTTTCAGATGGCTGGTCCTACCGCAATTATGACAGGTCTGATCCTTAAACCGGCAGACTTTGTGATCATGGTCTGTATGCCCAAAACGGTAGCAAGCTGACTCCCGGCTCGGTGGGGGTCTTTTTTTTTCCAGTTTGCAGCAGTTGGTTTGACTGCTGTTCTGAAAACTTCCTGCTTCACCTTTTCCCTTCTGCTCTGGGGGTTCAATTCCTCTGTATCTTTCACAGCCATTTCCATCACTGAAGCTATCTCAATTGCCTTTGTAAGGGTAAGGTCTTTCTCTGTTAACAGTCTCTTTTGTGTTGACTCACAATTCAGTCCCATGACAAACTTATCTCTCAGTGCAGTAGGTAGGTAGTCCCCAAAAGAACAGGTAGAGGCTAGTCTGCGAAGGGCGAGCACATAAGCTTTAATCTCTTCACCTGTCTGCTGCTGCCTCTGATAGAAGCAAAATCTTTCTGCAATCTCTAATGGTTTAGGCTGGAAGTGATCCTCTAGCAGTGTCAGCAGCTCTGCCAATGTCTTAGCTGCTGGTTTTACAGGGGAAAGCAGATCCATGAGAGTGTCATATGTCTTGGCCCCAACCACTGTCAGAAACACTGCTACTTGCCTGTTGTCTGGGATGGCATTTGCACTGAAATACTGTTCCAGCCTCTCAACCCAGGAACTCCAGGATGTCTGTTCTCCATCAAACTCACTTAATGTCCCGATTAATGACATTTTCCTGCTGGGATCTGTGATTGCTTTTATCCAGGTGACAATCCACAATGTCTTTGCCTCTTTCTCAGACTGATAGACACTTTGTAAATCCCATCCTCGTCGCTACTGTTATATCCTCTGTGTTGTGAGGGACACAAGACTCTGGTCTGGAACAATGGATGTTTATTCAGTACAGGCTGTAAACTGCAACATGCATCTCAGGACAATACATATCTCTGCTTTCCTACATGTGGTCTCTCTAAGATGGCTACTATGCCCCTTGACCCTTGTCATCACTGCTGGGTGGAGCCAGCCTTAAAGTGCCAGTACATGTGGAACCCTTCAGGTATAACAACAAGTATCTAGGTGCAAACTGCAGAGCACACGTTCAGTACACACCAAGAAGCTTTAGGTGCAAACTACAGAGCACATTGGGTCACAGGCCAGCTCCGGGTCATGTGTCATCGGCGTCGTGACGCGTGACGCTGGCGCATGCACGCGCCTGAAGTCTCCCGCCCGCAGCAGTGTAGTGTGACGGTTCGGGAGGGAGTCTGGCTCACCTCCTCACCGTCACCTCAGCCGCCGACATCTCCCCCGGCCGCCACGGAGGCTCCACTCCACCACCAACGGTCCGGACTCCGGGGACACTCACCATGCCAGCAGACCAGCAGTGCACCGACCGACCGACCGTGGCCCTGCGCAGGTGAGGAGCCGAGGCGAGCGGCATCGGATTGGGAGTGGGGGGCAGGGGGGGGGATAGAGCACAAGTAATTAGGGTGTGCTGCCTGGTACGTAGCTCCTTGAGGATCACTTGTACCAGTCCCAGTGCACACTAATTCTATATTGTACAGTATTGCTGCCTGGGCAGGTGGAGTGTGATGATGATGATATTAATAATTGTACACAGTATTGCATTTGCTGGGCCTGCCATATACTGTACTGTACTATATTGTATAACTGCACTACAAAATTCCTTTACAAATAATATTTTAATAACATTTTAAAAATATGCATTATTGTAAAGGAATTTTGTAGTGCAGTTATACAGTATAGTACAGTATATGGCAGGCCCAGCAAATGCAATACTGTGTACAATTATTAATATCATCATCACACTCCACCTGCCCAGGCAGCAATACTGTACCATATAGATTCAGTGTGCACTGCAGCAGTGTCACTCACACTGCACACTGAATCTATATTGTACAGTATTGCTGCCTGGGCAGGTGGGGTGTGATGATGATGATATTAATTGTACACAGTACGAGATGTTCTAAAATACTGTATATAGTGTTTTTATTCTTCAATCAGTTAATATAAACATCTTTGATATTAAAGATGTTATAGAACGTAATTGCATTGTAGAATATAAAAAAAAAAAAATCTCAGTTAC
Organism: Rana temporaria; assembly: GCF_905171775.1. Taxonomy (NCBI): domain Eukaryota; kingdom Metazoa; phylum Chordata; class Amphibia; order Anura; family Ranidae; genus Rana; species Rana temporaria. The sequence goes on along the minus strand of NC_053495.1, from coordinate 111,381,701 downwards.
TTTTCCGAGTAACTAGTTACTTTGCCAATAAAGTAACTGAGTCACTAACTCAATTACTTTTCCGGACAAGTAACTTGTAATTGTAACTAATTACTTTTTTAAAGGAAGATGAACAACACTGCAAACTACAGAGCACACGTGCAGTACACACCAAGTAGCTTTATGTGCAAACTACAGAGCACACGTGCAGTACACACCAAGTAGCTTTAGGTGCAAACTACAGAGCACAAGTGCAGTACACACCAAGTAGCTTTAGATGCAAACTACAGAGCACACGTGCAGTACACACCAAGTAGCTTTAGGTGCAAACTACAGAGCACACGTGCAGTACACACCAAGTAGCTTTAGGTGCAAACTACATGACACAGCATGACACAGCGTCATAGGACAGAGCCACATGATGACGTCAACGTGTTTTGCTGTGTCTATTGGCGTAGCTTCATCTTGGACGTGGATTGAACCAATAAATGTATTCCCTTTTATTGTGAAGTCGCATATCATTATCATCAATTAAGATTTTAAAATGAAAAGGACAATGTCTTATTTAGAAAAGAACATCGGTCTGAATGGAATTACTTCACAGTTTATTCCTCATTATAGCAAGTAATCAGCATATTTAGGTAAGCGAAAATATAATGAAAATGCTAGCATGTATTTCCCTAACTAAAGTATAGGTGATAAACTCGCAGGCTTAAGTAGTGTGGTTCCAAATTAATTAGGAAACTAGAAAAGGAGGGAAAGGGGGAGGGGAAAAGGGGAGAGGGAAACACGCCTGGGAAGGAAACAGACAAAAGGAAGGGAGATTGACACAGAATGACATAAAATGACCGTAGAGGCTGATATATATACATATCTACAAATGTATTCTAAATTAAAGGAAATAATGTAAGGGAATAATGTACATATACTATTAATATTTGTTAGTTGATCATTTATCCAATACACTTCTAGCAGATAAACAGGGGCAATTAGGTGTCAAGGTATCAAAAGGGGAAAGAATCAAGTCTCCAAGAAGACCTGAAAATTAAATTTGGTATTTAACCCCACCGGAACGAAGGATCTTAACTGGTACACCCACCACTTTTCTTTTTGCAGTAGTACACAATCAAAATCACCTCGTCTGGTGGATAATAACAGGGCATAAATACCCATGACTGTCATGCCTTTTGCACTTCCTCCATGGCATTGAGCGAAATGTTTGGCAAGTGGCTTTTCAGGGGGTTTCCCCTTGTCATTCATTTTGCGTAAATGCTCCCCTGTACGTATTTTTAAAGCTCTTTTAGTTTTGCCCACATATAGTTTGGGGCAAGGGCAAGTTATCATATAAATGACTCGCGATGTGAAGCAATTAATTAATTCACAAATTTCAAAGGACCCTTCGCCCACTGCATCCAAGAAGGTAGAAATTCTGTGCATTAAGGACAGATCTAACATCTATTGCAAGAAAACATGCCTAATGCTCTTGGATAATCAGCTAGCCATGCAACATCTGGTTCCTTGACAAATTCCGATTCAGCATATCACCCAAACTTCTGGCTCTTCGTGCCACTAGAAGGGGAGTAGTGCTGACTATTTTTTGCTAAATCTGGGGAATTAGTCAGGATCCCCCAATGCTTGTCCAGAATAGTGCAAACAGAATTCCACTGTGAGACAAAAGCAGTAATAATCCGTGTTGGGTCATTTGTCATTGGGGGAATTTCAGCTGTCAATAACTTTTGACAGTAAGCTGTGACGATCTTTACTGGCTGCTTTCTTTTTGTCCCTCTTGATCTGCCTGTGCAAGTAACCGCGTTCACAGAACCTTGCGTACATATCCTGGCTTTCATGTCTTAAATCATCAGCATCTGTACAATTTCTTTTGATACGCAAAAATTGTCCCACTGATATCCCATTCTTTAACCAGTGGGGATGATGACTTGTAGCATACAAAAGAGTTTTAGCTGCATTTTTTTTCGAAATGTACAGGTGCTGAGTTGACCATTCTTCAAGGTAATCTGTAGATCGAGAAATGACAGTTTCCTTTGATCAAAAGTGTATGTAAGAGGTATATTGCATTGGTTCATATTCAACTCTTTTATAAATTCATAAAGGATATCCAGGGTACCCCTCCATATCATCAATATATCATTAATGTACCATAACCACGTTAGTACGTGGTCGCGGTACATCGACGAGGAATAGGCCCAAGTGGAGGCTGCTGGCCCACGCCGCCCCCATTGAGGTGCCACGTATCTGATGATAATCCACTCTGCATAAGTAAAGCGGACTCTATGGGCCGTCCGATCCGATCTGCCCAGATGGAAGGGAATGGATCCCCTTATGTTTTTTTTAGTGGATCAAAATGGAGGTAGTCCGTTTACATCTGCCACTCCATAGAGGTGAATAGATGATCTGATTGGGTTGGACCGATCGTGTAAAAGGGGCCTAAGGCTGCTTTCACAATGATGCTCTGCGGTTTGCCTGTACTGTGGGCGCAGTGCACCTGTGGCTTTCCTGCAGGATTGCTACACTTTGCTATAGACATCCATTATATCCTGTAGGTGTGGTGCACTTTTTGAAAGCAAATAGAAGTCTATGGCTCAGTGCAGGTAACCCACAGGTGCTCCACCTGCAGATCAGTTTGAAAGCAGCCCAGCAACCACTGCAGAATAGATATGCCCATATATACATGTGTATACAAGTGATTTTAGTAATAAACTTACCTTTAATAACAGTCTTACATTCAGTTATCACCAGCTGTTACTGCCCCAGGCAGAGCATATTTGGTATCACTCTGCCTGTGACAGGAGCCAATACTATACAGGTTTATGTGGCTTGGCTCTACAACCGCGTGCTTCCTCTAACGCCGGCTTCATTCACAACACTGATGTTCTGGGATGGCGGGTTGGTAATCTATGATCTGGGCTTGCCAACCCACCATCCCAGAGCAGTAGGTCGTGGGCTACATCAGAGGGCCACTGGTTGGGCACCCCTGCTCTAAAACTTTCACACAGACCAAATAATTTCCACTTATTTGGGGTTATTTTTTTACCAAAGATATGTAGCAGTATAATTTGTGGCCAAAATTTATGAAGAAAAATTACTAATTTGCAAAATTTTATCACAGAAATTAAGAAAAAGTACCAGTTACACTTACCGGTAACGGATTTTCTAGGAAATCTTCCTGGATGGCACACCTGAGATGATGGTCCCACCTTACAGGAAACACAATCAACAACAGAGTTTAAAAGGCCCCACCCTTCCCTCTGCCCCTCAGTTATGACAAAGTATAGACCCACACCGTTGCCAGAGGGTACCTTCTGTGAACACAAACATCACCAACATTTAAGGGTGGGAAGTAGGCCTACCGTCCTGGAAGATTTCCTAGAAAATCTGTTACCGGTAAGTGTAACTGGTACTTTCCTCCAGTCATCTTCCAGGACGGCACACCTGAGACGATGAGCAAGAAGTTCAGGCCTACCTTGGGGTGGGATCACCGTCTGTAGGACCTTCCTGCCGAATGCCATGTCCTGAGGGGACAACAGCTCCACTCTGTAGTGCCTCAGAAAAGTATTTTGGCTCGTCCAAGTTGCTGCTCTGTAGATCTGATCAATCAAAGCGCCTGCCCTCTCTGCCCTGGAGGTTGCCAGAGATCTGGTTGAGTGAGCTTTAATGTGGGCTGGAACCGGTTTTCCTGACTTTTCGTAAGCTACTGCGATAGTCTGTTTAATCCACCTGGCAATCGTAGTGTCATGGATCTGCCACTTAAGGGTTAATGGTGCAGACTGATTTCAGTGATTAACAGCAGGCTGCCCTATTTAAACACCTCAGCAGCACAGTGTCTTTGCTGCCTGATCTGCAGTTCTGACGTGGATCCTATCTGAGGCCTGTTTGCTATCTGAAACCTGATTTGAACACTGAACTTGGCTTGTTTTGACTACTCTACCTGAAACCTGATTTGAACAACGAACCTGGCTTGTCTGACTCCTCTCATCTCTCCTATCCTGACCCGGCTCTGTTTGACCATCCGCCTGCTTGACTTCACTGCTGCCAGATCCACCTGCTTGTTTACCGACCATTCTTCAGTCATCTTTCTGCACGATCACCTGTTATGACCCGGCTTGTTTGACCCTGCTTTCCCGGTATACCTGAACTATTACTAACTTGTGCCGCTGTAGTCGCAGCTTCTGTGCGGGTCGCTGACCCATCCTACCTGAACTGTTACTAACTTGTGCCGCTGTAGTCGCAGCTTCTGTGCGGGTCGCTGACCCATCCTCCGCTGTACGTTCAGCATCTACTTGCCAGAGGTATTCGTCCACCTGCTTCTACACATCACCACCCGGCACTCCTACCCCTCTGTGCTCCGAGCCCGCTGTCCCATATCCAGTGGCTCGCGAACCAGAGTCGTAAGAGAGGCTACCCTGCATCAGACTCTGGAAACCAGGTACGTAACAGTATCAGGCAGCCATGACAGAGTCTGCAGGCGTAGTTCCGGCTATGGAAGAGGTGTGTAAACACTTAGCATCACTTACCCAGGCCGTTCAAAACCTACAAGATGGCTACCTGAGATTGGAGGGGCAGGTTCAGAACTTATCAGCTTCTGGGGACGCAACTTCAGCATCCACTGCTAGATCATCGTCATCTGCGGGTCCGTCAGTTGTGATGTTGCCACCTGAACCCAGGGTTCCCATGACCGAACGATTCTCCGGGGATCGAACCAAGTTCCGGGACTTCCGAAACGCATGTCAGTTATACTTTGCTTTGCAACCCCAAACCTTTTCTTTGGAAGTTTCCCTACTCCAAGGGGAACCCCAAAATTGGGCACATCGCTTGTTAGAGGAGAACGGTGTCCAGACAGAGACTTTGCTAAACTTCTTCCAGACTATGGCACAGCTCTACGACGACCCGCAAAGGACTGCTACTGCTGAAGCTGCTTTACTCGCTCTCCAACAGGGGCGTAGAGCAGTGGAGGACTATGTTACTGATTTCCGCCGCTGGAGTGCGGACACCCAGTGGAATAGCGCCACCAATTTCGCTTAGGTCTGTCTGAAGCCTTAAAGGATGAATTGGCCCGTATTGGGGTACCTGACACCCTGGATGATCTGATTGACAAAGCCGTTCAGATCGACCGACGACTAAGGGAACGCCGAGCGGAACGATCCTCTCAACAGAGTCGCCCAGTCTGGGTCACCACCCGGGCTCCCTTGCCTCCTTCTCGTTTTCCACCACCTGTTTCTTCCAATTCTGCTGGTCCACCCATGGATACTTCAGAACCCATGCAAATAGGCGTGATGCGACCCACCTTGCCACCTGAAGAACGCACACGCCGCCGTCAGCTAAACCTGTGTCTATATTGCGGTGAGGCCAGTCACTACGTACACAATTGTCCCGTCAAAATACGTAAGTTCCGTTCTTCAGTTCCTGGTAACATCTCTGCTATTACTACCAACCCCAACCATCTTGCTCTCTTCCTTTCCTTACAGCTTCCGGGAAAGACGGTGTCGGTCAACGCTATCGTTGATTCAGGGGCATGCAGTTGTTTCATCGATTCCTCATTTGCCGATCTGCATAACATTCCCGTCCGCACAAAGGACTTTAGACTTTCCGTTTTTTTGGCTGATGGCTCACACATCAAGTCTGGGCAAGTGACCCATGAGACCCTTCCTTTACCTGCTATTACTTCATCCAATCATAAGGAACTTTTAATTTTGGACGTCATTTCATCTCCTTTGTTTCCAGTAATCCTGGGTATACCCTGGCTTCAGGTACACAATCCTCAGATTGACTGGACATCTAAAAATCTTTCGTTCCCATCTCATTACTGTCAGGCATACTGTTTTCCCGAACGTCCTAAACCATCTTCTGCCCTGCTGTGCTTAAACACTGACCCAAGTTTGATTCAATCCATCCCCAAACCCTACCATGGATTTCTGGATGTCTTCAGTAAGAAAGGGGCAGATTCCCTTCCACCTCATCGGCCGTACGATTGTCCGATTGATCTTCTTCCAGGGGCCGAGATCCCTTTCGGACAAATTTTCCCACTTTCTGAAAAAGAACAAGACGCGTTAAAAATCTACCTTGACGAGAATTTGGAAAAGGGATTTATCCGCCCGTCCACTTCACCAGCAGGTGCCGGAATATTTTTCGTCACAAAGAAGGACCAAACTCTTCGTCCCTGTATTGACTACCCTGTATTGACTTTTCAGCACTTCGTCAACGACGTATTCCGAGATTTTTTGGACATTTTTGTAATCGTGTATCTAGATGACATACTGATTTTCTCCCGTTCCTTGGAGGAGCACCGAGGACATGTCTGTAAGGTTCTGGATCGCCTCCGTCAGCACAGTTTATATGCGAAAGCTGAAAAATGCGAGTTTGAACAGCAAACCATCCAATTCTTAGGCCTGGTAATTTCTCCTACAGGAATTGAGATGGATCAAAAGAAGGTATCTGCAATCTTAGACTGGCCAACACCCTTGGATAAAAAAGGGGTGCAGCGTTTCATTGGATTCGCAAACTTCTATAGAAAATTTATTAGAGGGTTTTCGGCTATTGTGGCCCCCATCACACAACTCACGAAACAAAATCTTCGTTTCTGTTGGAACCCTAAAGCGCAGAAGGCCTTTGACATTTTAAAAAGACTCTTTACTTCAGCTCCGATCCTTAGACATCCCAATCCAACGTTACCTTTCCTTCTTGAGGTCGATGCCTCCGAAGTTGCGGTAGGAGCCGTTCTCTCTTAGCGCTTGGGGGACAAAGATTTAATACACCCAGTGGGATTCTTCTCTCGAAAGCTTTCCCCCACAGAAAAGAACTATGATGTAGGAGATCGAGAACTACTGGCCATTAAGACAGCTCTAGAGGAATGGAGATATCTATTGGAGGGGGCCATTCATCCTGTACTGATCTACACAGATCATAAGAATTTGGAGTATTTGAAATCTGCCAGACGTCTTAAACCCTCGACAAGCCCGTTGGGCTCTTTTCTTTTCTCGTTTTTGTTTCCATATTACCTTTCCGACCAGGATCCAAAAACATTAAACCGGATGCATTATCCCGAATGTACGATAACCCAAAGGATACTTCTATTCCCGATACCATCCTGTCGGATGGCAACTTCCTGCTCCTACACACTGACCTAATCTCCATGATCCGAGAAGCATCTTCCGATTCGTCCAAACCCTCTAATGTCTCACTAACTTCCAGAAACGGGCTGTTTTGGAGAGGAAGTCAGGTTTTTGTCCCAGAAAACATTAGAGTGGAAGTCTTGAAACTTCTTCATGATCACCCACTTGCAGGTCACTTTGGAGTTAATAAGACTCTTGAATTGGTACGACGCACCTTCTGGTGGCCCAATTTGGAGGAATTTTGCAAGTCTTACATCAGTTCTTGTCCGATATGCAACCGAAATAAAACACCCCGAAAACTAGCCTGGGGTTTACTAAAACCCTTACCAGTACCTAACCGACCATGGGAGATGATCGCAATGGATTTTATTGTTGAACTTCCTCGTTCCGAGGGATGTACCGCAATTTTTGTTGTCGTGGACCGTTTTACTAAAATGGCTCATTTCCTGCCTTTAAAAAACACACCTTCTGCTGCAGAAACGGCCCGCGTGTTTATCAAGGAAATCATTAGACTACATGGGGTACCTTCCAACATCGTTTCGGACAGGGGAGTCCAATTTACTTCTCGTTTCTGGAGAGCCCTCTGTGAAACACTACAGATTCAACTTTCCTTGTCCTCAGCCTACCACCCCCAGTCTAATGGGCAAACAGAGAGGACGAATCAAACCCTGGAACAATATATTAGGTGTTTCACAGCCTTCTCTCAAGACGACTGGGTCTCTCTGCTGCCTTTGGCAGAATTTGCATATAATAACACCAATCACTCAGCTACTGGGCAATCCCCTTTTTTCTCTAATTATGGCTTTAATTTAACATTTTTACCAGATTTCTTTTCAGAGTCAGCAGTTCCAGCTGTGCAGAGTACTATGGACTTTCTCCAACGCAACAATCAGTTATTGCACGACGCAGTAACTAAAGCCCAGGCCGATAGCAAGAGATTTTTTGACAAGAAAAGAAGGGGTGACTTGGACCTGAAACCAGACGATCAGGTATGGCTGTCTACAAGTAATCTCAAATTACCTTGCCCATCCAAAAAGTTGGCACCTAGGTTTTTGGGTCCATTTTCAGTTAAAAGAAAAATCAACTTAGCTTCTTACGAACTGTTTTTGCCTGACTCATTGAAAATTCACCCTGTGTTCCACGTTTCTCTACTCAAGCCTGCAGTGGCCGATCCTTTTCCCAACAGAGGATCCAGACCTCCCGAACCCATCCAGGTTGACGGTTGGGAAGAATACGTGGTGGAAGCTATCTTGGACTGTAGGAAGCGACAAGGCCAGAATCAATTCCTAGTCAAATGGAAGGGGTACGGCCCAGAGGATAATTCTTGGGAGCCAGAAGGTAATATACATGCCAAGAGGTTGTTACGTGCTTTTTTCCTTGCTCATCCTGACAAAGAAGCCCGACTGGGCATCCGGAGGCTGCCCCTTGGGGGGGGGGCAATGTCATGGATCTGCCACTTAAGGGTTAATGGTGCAGACTGATTTCAGTGATTAACAGCAGGCTGCCCTATTTAAACACCTCAGCAGCACAGTGTCTTTGCTGCCTGATCTGCAGTTCTGACGTGGATCCTATCTGAAACCTGATTTGAACACTGAACTTGGCTTGTTTTGACTACTCTACCTGAAACCTGATTTGAACAACGAACCCGGCTTGTCTGACTCCTCTCATCTCTCCTATCCTGACCCGGCTCCGTTTGACCATCCGCCTGCTTGACTTCACTGCTGCCAGATCCACCTGCTTGTTTACCGACCATTCTTCAGTCATCTTTCTGCACGATCACCTGTTATGACCCGGCTTGTTTGACCCTGCTTTCCCGGTATACCTGAACTATTACTAACTTGTGCTGCTGTAGTCGCAGCTTCTGTGCGGGTCGCTGACCCATCCTACCTGAACTGTTACTAACTTGTGCCGCTGTAGTCGCAGCTTCTGTGCGGGTCGCTGACCCATCCTCCGCTGTACGTTCAGCATCTACTTGCCAGAGGTATTCGTCCACCTGCTTCTACACATCACCACCCGGCACTCCTACCCCTCTGTGCTCCGAGCCCGCTGTCCCATATCCAGTGGCTCGCGAACCAGAGTCGTAAGAGAGGCTACCCTGCATCAGACTCTGGAAACACGTAGGCTTAGAGGCTTGAAGCCCTTTCTTTTGACCGGAGAAATTAATTAACAAGGGGTTTGATCTCCTGAACTCACTCACTCTATCTAAATAGGCTAGTAGACACCTTCTACATCTAATAAATTAAACCTAGCTTCTTTGTCATTTTTTGGGTTCTGACAAAAGGAGGGAACAATCTCCTGTGAAATTCAGAGGTCACCTTCGGCAAATATAAAGGATCCTGTCTGAGGATTACCCTATCCTCTAGAACAGGGATATGCAATTAGCGGACCTCCAGCTGTTGCAAAACTACAAGTCCCATCATGCCTCTGCCTCTGGGTGTCATGCTTGTGGCTGTCAGAGTCTTTCTATGCCTCATGGGAATCGTAGTTCTGCAACAGCTGGAGGTCCGCTAATTGCATATCCCCGCTCTAGAAGCAACAAAAAAGGCTCTTTTAGGCCTTGTACACATGACCAAACATGTCTGCTGAAACTGGTCCGTTTTCCGGCCTAGCGGACAGGTTTCCAGCGGACAAAAGTTTCTTAGCTTTCCTCCAGTCATCTTCCAGGATGGCACACCTGAGACGAGGGTACCTTCTGTGAACAGTGATTCGTCGCATGCGTGGAAGCATTGAACTTCCTGGTTCGCGCACGTCGCCGCCACGTCACCGCGTTTTCTGTCCGCGGGGAATTTGGTCTGATGGTGTGTACACACATCAGACCAAAACCTCCCAGCAGACATGTCCGATGAAAACAGTCCGCGGACCGTTTTATTTATTATTTTTTTTTTTTTAAATATATTTTTATTGAAAAAATTATGCATCGATAGACAGAAATGCAATAAAAGACCGGAGCAAAATAACACCACAAAATAGCCGGATCCATAACAACATCAGACAAAACTTACAGGCAAATCAAATCACAGTATTAGGGGTACCCGTCACACCCACCCCACGAGCCCCAAAAGAGAACACACTGCCCCGGGAGTGGGCTCCCAAGGATCTCCCCAACAACACACTTAGCCCACATAGAGCTACAAAAATAACGGTGGGCATGCCTCGTATGGCTAAACTCCGATCTGGAATAGAATCGAACAGGGCCTAAGGGTCGACATAACATGGGGGTCAAAGGAGATTGATATACACAACAGAAACATCTTTCGGAGACCCTAAAAAAAAAACGTTATAAACCCTCATTGCAAAAGAGAAAAAAGAAAAAAAAATACATACAAATAGAAACAAAAAAACGTAAGCAATGAAGAGATTCAAGACTAATTGGACTCTTAAAGCCCTAGTTACATCGTTATTCGAATTATAGAATACAGGACAGGTGGGAAAAGGAAATGAGGTGAAGAAAATAGTGGAATACAGAACAGGTAGAAGAAAAAAGGAGAAAAAAAAAAAAAAAGAGAAGAAAAAGGAGCAGGAGACACACGGAAGGCCTAGCAAGCCGCAAATTTCAAGAGCCAAAGTAAGGATTCAAAGAATGACTCCAATATACGTTGCCCAAGGTTCCCAGATGAGCTTGAAACCCTCAACAGAGTCAAGGATCTTATTGGAAATCCTCTTGTTGGACATCATCCACGAGATCTTTCTCTTAGCCATTAAAAGAGAAACCAACGGGGATTTCCAAGCCTTGGTGATAGTCATCTTTGCTCCTAATAAAATAAAAAATATCAACGCTTGTGTACTTTTGGAGATTTTAGGGATAGGGCTGTTAAGTAGAGCAATGGTAGGATCAAAAGCAACTCTTACACCCATGACTTTTTTGATAAGGTGAAAGATTCTGTGCCAAAAGGAACGGATCCTTGGGCACTCCCACAGTATGTGAAGGAATGAACCAGAAAGCCCACAACCCCTAAAACATAGGGGGGAGGATTGTGGGTAAAACTTAGCAATACGGGTAGGGACTAAATACCAGCGGGTCATGACCTTGAGGCTCGTTTCCGCAAGCGATACATTTAAAATTCCCTTGAAGGATCGGGCCACATTAGAATGCCACCGTTCCAATGGCCAATCGAGGTCAAGGTCACGTTCCCAACACCTCATGTAAAGCGCTTTCTCCAGGGGTTCGGCTAGAGCTGAATAGATTAAAGATATACCCCCCCTTGTATCCATGGCTGAGGAACACCATTGTTCAAATGGGGTCACAGTAGGTTGTTCTGAGCAGGTAATCTGTTGTAAGAAGTGGGAAAGTTGAAAAAAGCAAAATTTCTCAGATGGGGGCATTTTGAGCTTAGAGGTGCAATAACCTAATGTGAGGGGCCCGTTTGAATTAAAGAAGTGGCCAATTCTGTACATGCCTTTGTCAAGCCACCATTTGAAGGCTACAATGTCTAACCCGGGTCGGAATCGGGAGTTGTGAAAGATGTGTGCAAGCGGGTGCCAATGGGATACCAGTGATGGTAGTTTATGCAATGAGTCACACAGTGACATAGAGTGGGACAGTGTAGGAGCTAAAATCGGTGGTCGGTTCCTAGGATGGTTCCATAAAAGGAAATCAAGGGTGAATCCCGGGGTCGCAGCTCTTTCCATTGAGACCCAATCCGGCTTGGGGCCTTTAAGGTAAATTATGGAAAACTGGCTAAGTTGGGCCGCCCGGTAGTACCACCAAAGATTAGGTAGTCCGAGGCCACCTTTTAGCCGAGGTCTAAAAAGCACTGTCTTAGAGAGGCGGTTACCCTTTTTCTCCCAAATGAATTTAATTATAGCAGATTGTAGAGAATCAATATACGATATTGTGACCGGGATGGGAAGGGAGCGGAAAAGGTACAAAATTTTGGGTAGGAGGGTCATCTTGACTGCGTTTTACGCGGCCAAGCCATGATAAATTATAAAGGGACCATTGATGAAGATCAGTCATTAACTTTTTAACCATAGGAGGATAATTATGTTTATGGGGAAGCTCAATCTGTGAAGTGAGATTAATGCCTAAATACGGGATGGAAGTAGAGTTCCAGGAAAACGGGAAACGACTTTTCAAACTATCCACTTGGGATTGAGGGAGGGAGACGTTTAGTGCAACAGACTTGGACATGTTGACTCTCAGACCAGATATGTCGCCAAAATCATTGAGGAGGCGGATCACGTTAGGGGTCGTGGTGAGTGGAGCGGTAAGAAACAGTAAGACGTCGTCCGCGAACAAGGCACATTTATGTGTCGATTGTCCACAGCGAACCACTGGAATGTCAGGGTGGTTTCTGATCGCGATGGCCAAAGTTTCTATGGCCACCGCGAAAAGAAGGGGGGAAAGAGGGCAACCCTGTCTCGTCCCCTTTCTAATGGCGAAACGTTCCGAGAAGTGGCCTTGGAATCTGACCTGTGCTATAGGTTGGGAATAAAGTGCTTCTAAAATTGAGAAATTCAGGTCCAAAACCCCAGTGACGGAGCAAAGCAAAAAGGTATGGCCATTCAACCGTATCAAACGCCTTTTGTAAATCAATAGAAAGCAGATAACCTTCTTGGGGAGACCCACCATCCCAGCCCGACCTCATAAGTGAAATAACATCTACTGCTCTCCGTATCTGGTCCGGTCCCTGTCTTCCCGGAATGAATCCCACCTGGTCTTTGTTAATATAAGAACCAATAAAAGATGCCAGCCTGTTGGCTAAAGCTTTCGTCATTATCTTCATATCGTTATTAATTAACGAGATTGGCCTATAATTGCTCACTTCACTGGGATCCTTCCCAGGTTTGGGAATAACTGATATGAACGTTAGGTTCGCCGAGGGATCCAATAATGGATCTCTACGTAAAGAATTAAAGAACCGGACCAGATAGGGAGCCAGAATGTCAGAAAAGGTCTTAAAATAATGGTTGGAGAATCCGTCGGGGCCCGGGGCAGAGTCAGTTTTAAGTTCTTTAATAACATCACAAATCTCTGCTACCTGGAATGGTGAGTCAAGGATGAAACGATGGGATTTTGAAAGTCTGGGGAGAGGGACCTTCTGTAAAAAAGAGTCAAGATCCGTCTGGGAAAGTCGAGTCTCAGAAGAATATAGGGAGGAGTAGAAGGATTGAAAAGTCCTGAGAATTTTTTCGGGGTTCTGGGTCAGATTACCGTTCGTGGCCTTAATCTTAGGGATTGCATATGTCCTCAATTTAGGTGAAAGTTTAGCCGCTAACTGTGGGCCAAATTTGCTTGCCCGCATGTAAAACTTACTGTTCTGCCATGACAGATGTTTATCTGCCGAGGATGTGAGAGCCAAATTGAGCGCTAACCTGGCTGAATCAAGTTTGTCAAGGGAAACACGAGAGGGGTTACGCTTGTGAGCCTTACTTATAATTGTGAAGTCCTTTTCAAGTTTCAAAATGTCTAATTTATGTTCCCGCTTCAGTTTCGACGAAAGCTGTATGATCTTCCCTCGGAGTACCGCCTTGTGGGCCCCCCATAGGGAACTGGGGGAGGTCTCACTATTATCATTATTTACAAAATATTCCCGAATTTCCTTCTCCAACATGGTGCAATGAACCGGGTTAGAGAGAAGCGAAGCGTTAAGTCGCCACAGACGAAACCCGGGGGAGGAAATTACATTAGCAATTTTAACGAGGACCAAAGAATGGTCAGACCACGGGATGTCAGAAATGGACGCGGAAGACGCGGTGTGGACCTCAGAGGCGTGTAAAAAAATATGATCAATTCTTGCGTAAGTTTTGTGAGGTGCCGAGTAATGCGTGTAATCTTTCGTCGTAGGGTTAAGTTCCCTCCATGTATCTATGAGTCCTAAGGAGTGTAGAAGACGGGCAATTTGAAGGCTCTGTTTAGGAGGTCTTTTAAGGCGGGGAATCCCGGCGACGGATTTATCAAGGATATTGTCAAAGGTGATATTAGAATCCCCGCCCATTATTACCCTGCCCTCAAAATGCGACGCCAGAATAGTAAATAATTTAGAAAAGAAATGGGCTTGTCCGGTATTGGGAGCATAATAGGAAACTAAAGTGTGAACCTTACCCTCTATCGTACCCTTCACTAGAATGTAACGTCCTTCCTTATCCGCCACAGTTAGAGAGTGCACAAAATGTTTTTTTTTTTTTTAAAAGTATCGCTACCCCTCTCTTTTTAGATTCAGCATTTGCCAAATAAAAAGTTGGGTATCCGCGGTGTAAAAAAGGGGGGTTATAGGTGATGGGGAAATGGGTCTCCTGGAGTAGTACAACGTCTAGGCCCCTGGAGTGATAACTCTGAAATGCCTTGCGCCTTTTGAGCGGGGAGTTTAGGCCTTGAGCATTGTGCGAGGCTACTCTAAGAGCAGCCAAACTGGGGGGTGCATCAGCCATGGATCAAGGAGGGTGTGTGCAAACATACTGGAGAAAGGCTTACCTTAACCCACAAAAGACCGGGTACATACAATAAGGAGTCAGATGGAGGTCGCATATAAATTCTCAGCAAGGTGGAGGCCTTCCGTGTGAACTTCTGAGGAGTCAAAATAAAACAAAAAGGTAAGCATAAAGTATAAAATTCAATCATTAGGGTAAAGAAAAAAGGAATGAAAGAAAATAAGGAAGAGGAAGAAACCTAGCTAAGACTAGCTAGGGAAATACCGTAGGCAGGACTGGCCAGCCAAGTCCTGAGAGTGAGTCCAAAACAAAGGTGGACCCAAAAAGGTGACAACCCCACTAGGTGTTGTATTCCTACAGTCACAAGAAGAGCGAGCTCTGTCCTGTTACTGTAGAGGGAGTGGCAGGCTAGTCCGCCCCAGCCTAAAGGCCCACATTATAACAATAAAACTTTGGCTGGGAGAACTCCAGGCCTAAGGCCTAGATAAAGACATAAAAAAAACTTTAAATCACTGAAGAAGGTTAAAGTATAAACAATATGGCGAATATATAAATACTAGCCCCCTCAATCAAAACAAAAAACCCTGTTATCCCCGAAGGGAGAAAAAGGTCAAGGAATAAAACAGAATTAATTGAGAAGACTAGTATATAAAGAGTAACTTGAATAGCAACTTAAATTGCACGATCTCGGTGGGCATAGGAAACATCACTATGCCAGCAGGAAACACAACACTCGAGGAAGTAAAAACAGAAAATACAGTCATCTTGGAGGACGAGAGTCTCTTGGCCTCTTTGGTTGCTGCTTGTTCCACAGCAGGGTGAGGGGACTGCCAGTGGGAGGTCTTTTAGATGTACAAGGGCGAAGAGAAAAGTCCTGAGGGGGCAATTCTTGATTGATGAAGCCAAGACGCAATAGTAGCTGTTCACCATCCCTGAAGTTTGAGAAGCCATAGGACCTATCCTTATATTCAAATTGAAGGCGAAATGGAAAGGACCACCTATATTTAATAGATTTCTGCATGACACCTAGGAGAGGCTTCAGGGACCTCCTCTTCTGGATAGTAGCTTGTGAGATGTCAGCAAATAACTGTATCTTGCTCCCCTGAAAATTGAGATCATCAATAGTACGGGATCTCCTCATGACTTCCTCCTTTACACTATAGTAGTGGGGCTTAACCACCACATCCCTTGGGAGCCCGTCTTGGCGAGGAGGTTGAAGAGCTCTATGGGCCCTGTCCAGCTCAAGCTTATGATCAGGAATATCTGGGATGACAGTTTTTATGAATAATTTCACTGTCTCAGGGATATTGATCACCCCCTCAGGGATACCCCTTATGCGAAAGTTATATCTCCTGCTGCGATTCTCCAATTCATCTATTTTGGCGAGTGCAATTTCAAGTTGGTCCTGTAGCGACTGTATGCAATTAGTATTCTGAGTGGTACGGGCTGCGGTGTTATCCACTGCCTGTTCAATGGCTTCCATGCGGGCCCCTATATTCTGCAGATCAGCTATAATAGAGGATGTAATCTGTGTTGCAGTCTGTGTTAGCCCCGCTGCCAGCATGTCAGAAAAGCATACCTTGTTGTTTAGCTCCCACTCTCCCTGATGAATGGGCTGCCCGCTGAGGAAGTCAGCCTGAATGTTGAGGGACCCTCTCACATGTACCGCCGAAACTGAGAGAATGTTTTTCTCCAAGTCCCCCAGGATCTCCTGGCTCAGTTCCATCAGTCTGCTGATGATTTAGGTAGGACGCAGCTACTGCGTTGTCTGAGAGGATCTGTATTTCCCTTCCTTGGACCTGGTCTTTGAAAAAGTTTAGAGCTTTTCCGCCTGCCAACAGCTCCCTGAAATTGGAGGAGGCTTGTCTCTGTTCCCGGTCCCAAGGACCCTGGGCAAAGAGATCTCCTATATGAGCTCCGCAGCCCCAGTCGCTTGTGTCTGTAGTCAGAATCAATGGATTATGTTCGGTCCAGGACCGACCTACTGACAGGTTGTCTGCGTTGAGCCACCAGTCTAGGGAGTTCTTTACCTTTACTAAAAGGGAGACTGTTAAGTCCAGGGATTCCCTCCCCCCGTCCCAGGAGGAGAGAAGGGATCCCTGGAGTTTCCGGGAATGGAATTGGGCCCAGTGAACCGCGGGATGCAGGATGACATGAGTCCCAGCACTCTCATCATGGTCCTTAGAGAGACCTCCCTGGTACCAAGCAAAGCAGAGACTGCTCTTTGCACTTTGGTGATCTTTTCTTCTGGTAGAAAGATCTTTTGGTTCACTGAGTCCACCCGGTACCCTAAAAACACCTTGGATTGTGCAGGGTCTAGGGATGATTTCTCCTTGCTGATTAACCACCCCAGATACTCTAGTGTGAACAGCACCTTGTCTCGGTCTGCCTGGAGTTGTTCCAAGGCCGGACTGAAAATCAGCATATCGTCCAAGTATGGGTTCAAGGCTATCCCCTGGAGGTGTAGGAATGACACCACCTCGGCCAGAACTTTGGTAAAAATTCTTGGACTGGCCGCTAGGCCAAAGGGGAGAGCCTTGAACTGCCAGTGTCGGACGCCCTGCTTCATCTGCACTGAAAACCTCAGGCACTTCTGATGTTTCGGGGAAATGGGAACATGCAGGTAAGCATCCTTTAGGTCCAATGTTATCATAAAGACTCCTTCCTGGAGGTGTCTTCTGACCGTGTAGATGCTTTCCATCCTGAACTTTTTGTAAACCAGGTGTTGGTTTAGTTTTCGTAGATTTATAATCAGCTGGAATTTGTGGGAATAAAACCCCTGGCCGATTTGATCTACTGGGACAGGAATGATGACCTGCTGTTCTGCTAGTTCCCGGACACTCTCCAATAGGCCCCCTGCTTTGGATGGGTCTTTGGGGAGATGGGACAGGATAAAGTTTGGTGGAGGGGGAGACAAAAATTCCAACTTGTACCCTTCCTTTATCAGACTTAGAATATAAGGACTCTGCGTGATACTTTCCCACTGAGGGAGAAACCACGAGAGCCTTCCGCCAACTTTTATGTTGGCGTCATTTGGATTCTTTGTTGGAAGTAGAAGCTCCGGAAAATAGAATCCCACCTTTTTCCTTGCCTTTACCGAATCCCCACTTTTTGTTTGGCTCCTTCTTTCCCTGAAAACGTTTTTTAGAAGGGGGGCCTCGAAAAAATGTCTTCCTTTTATCTTTTTTGGACTTAGCAGGGAACTTTTTTCCCTTCTCTGTGGAACGAGACAGTATCTGCACCAAATCAGAACCAAAGAGCAGGGATCCTTCAAAAGAAATCCTGCAAAGGCGAGACTTGAATGTGAAATCTCCATCCCATGTCTTTACCCAGAGGGCCCTTCTGGCAGAATTTAGAAGAGCTGCCGACTTGGCGGTGGTTCTGACTGTTTCCACTGCAGCATCTGCTAAATAGGCTACTGCTTTTCCGATCACTTCTAGGGAGTCTAACACCTCTTTGGATTTACTCTCCTGCGCTACATGGTTCATTAGTCTGCGGACCCATGCATGGGCCCTGCATGCGGAGGCCAATGCAGGGCCCATAGCGGCTGCATTGGCATCCCAAGCCCTGCGCAACAAAGTTTCGGACTTTTTATCCATCGGATCCCGAATGTTGCCGAAATCTTCAAATTATAAATCCGAGTGTTTGGATACTTGGGCCAATGAGGAATCAAAACGTGTAATTTTGAAGAATTTGTCCTCTTCTTCGGGCTTGAAGGGGCAACTACGGTTCCAGGTTATAAGTCTTAAAGCGGGGGTTCACCCAAAAAAAATGTTTTTAACATTAGATTGAGGCGAATTGTGGGAAGCACAATCGGGTGTTTTTTTTTAAATCAATGCAGTACATACCTTTTTAGAGATAGATGTTCTCCGCGGCTTCCGGGTATGGACTGCGGGACTGGGCATTCCTATTTGATTGACAGGCTTCCGACCGTCGCATACAGCGCGTCACGAGTTGCCGAAAGTAGCGTCAGTGACGTCGGTGCGCAGGCGCCGTATAGAGCCGCACGACGCTCGGCTTCTTTCGGCAATGCGTGACGCGCTGTATGCGACGGTCGGAAGCCTGTCAATCAAAAAGGAACGCCCAGTAGTCCCGAAGATCATACCCAGAAGCCGTGGAGAACACCTATCTCTAAAAAGGTATGTACTGCATTGATTTAAAAAAAAAAAAAACACCCGATTGTGCTTCCCACAATTAGCCTCAATCTAATGTTAAAAAAACATTTTCTGGTGAACCTCCGCTTTAAGACCCTGTGCTCAGGTTCCTTCCGTTCTCTTAAAATAATATCCTTAAGAGATTGGTGTACGGGAAAGGATTTGGTTTGTGCTTTACCGAGTCCCCTGTACAATCTGTCTTGAACTGAGACCTGCGTGGCCGGCAGCTGGATGTCCTCAGAGGCATAAATCGCTTTGAGGAGATCTTCCATATCCTCCGCAGAGAAGAGATGGCCGCCCGGTCTAGTATCCCCCAGGCTACTCTGATCCGAATCCTCCCCTTCTTCCTGGGAACTTTGAAACTGAGGATTCTAACTCTACATCAGAATAGGTTAGAGATGGTCCCCGAGATCCCTCTGTAACACTGGTTTGGGTCTCTATCAAAGATGAGGAATCCTCTGTACCTACGGGAGCTACCTCTCTGTTTGCTACCGTGGTCTTAAAGGATTGGAGAGTAGCGAGCATTTCAGTTTGTAAAGCTCTGCACTCTTTCATGGATTGCGCTGTCTCCTTGCCTGCTAACTTGTAAATACACTTGTAGCAGAAGGACTTAGTATGATCCTGCAGGAGCTTCTCCCCTCAGTACCCACAGCGCTTGGATTTGTTAAAGGATTTACCCCTAGACCTGCTGGTGGTCTCCTGGACCCTTATTACTCATGGCTATCCCCGGGGAGAGTGTAATTAGGGCCACCCCAGCATCACTTCCCCCCGTCAGCAAAAGTCACTCACCCCCTGTGGCGACTTGTGTTGCTGGAACTGGTCCATCCTCTGTCCATACTGCCTTAGGGCAGTCCCGCCGTAGTGATAGGGCCGAATCCTCCCTTGGGATCACTGCGTTCTGTAGGCTGGGAGGGACGCAGGACCGTGGATCCCTGCTTCGTTTACCGCACTGCAGCATGTGAAAAAAAACGCTGCTCACCGCCATTTTGGTGTAGCACAACGCGCGGAAGTGAGGTCATCCGCCTGCGCCGCTCCATGGCTTCCGGACATGCGCACTGAGTCCCTGAGGACGCCGAAGCCCGCTGCGCAGGCCGGCGGGGATACTGTGCATTCAGTTCTGTTCGGAACCACCAGCAATCACAGCCCAGCCAAAGGGGACATCCGAGCGGCTCCTCCTGATCATCAGCCACTGTCAGATAGGAGAAGAAGGAGTAGGATTTAATGGTCCCTGGAAAGCATGGACCCCCTCACCGGGTCCAATGCCACCAGCATTCTCAGGGAGCTTCTTCTCTTTGTTCCTTGTAGCACTGCCTTTTTCCCTGAGAATGTATCTATGGGGAAACCCCCCTGGTCTCAAGCTAATGCCACAATATGACTCTGCAGTCCCCACTGACTGCTCTAAGGTCAGAAAACACCAGGGAGGAAGACCTTGGTCCCAGACCTTAGTTTATAAAACAATAACAAACTGTTTCGCTGTCATCGTGTTGGGAAACACAATCAATAACTGAGGGGCAGAGGGAAGGGTGGGGCCTTTTAAACTCTGTTGTTGATTGTGTTTCCTGTCAGGTGGGACCGTCATCTCAGGTGTGCTGTCCTGGAAGATGACTGGAGATTTTTTTTTTTTTTATTTAAATTTTTTTTTTAATTGTATCAATGCAAAAAAAAAGTTTTAAAAACAGCCGTTTTTCAGGAGCAGTTAATTTTAATAATGTTAAAAAAATCCTTTAAATTTCATACCTAGGGGGGGGTGTAAAGTTATCATGTGAAATACCGCATGTTTCCCGTACTTAGAACTGTCCCTGCACAAAGTGTAATTTATGAAAGAAAAAAAGTAATTTAAAAATGGACTTGCGGCTATAATGAATTGTCGGCTCCCGGCAATTCAGAGAGGATTCATTCATAAAAAAATAGCGTGGGGGCCCTTCAGGTCTGGTATGGATATTAAGGGGAACCCCGCCGTCAATTTAAAAAAAAATATGATGTGGGGTTCCCCCCAAATATCCATTCCAGACCCTTCAGGTCTGGTGTGGATTTTAAGGGGAACTCCACCCCAATTTTTTTTTAAATGGCGTGGAGTTCCCCCAAAAATCCTTACCAGACCCCTTATCCGAGCACGTTAACCTGGCCGGCCGCAGAAAAGAGGGGGGACAGAGTGCAGCCCCCCCTCTCCTGAACCATACCAGGCCACATGTCCTCAACATGGGGAGGATGTCCCCATGTTGATGGGGACAAGGGCCTCATCCCCACAACCCTTGCCCGGTGGTTGTGGGGGTCTGCGGGTGGAGGGGTTATCAGAATCTGGAAGACCCCTTTAACAAAGGGGACCCCCAGATCCTGGCCCCCCTATGTGAATTGGTAATGGGGTACATTGTACCCCTACCATTTCACGAAGGAAGTGTAAATAGTTGTAAAAAAAACACACACACACACCATAGAAAAAAGTACTTTAGTAATAAAAAAAATCCAGCGATGGTAATCCGCTCGGTCTGGCTTCCTGCTCCAATGTTGTCTGTATCCAGCGAAGGGTGATCTCCTCTCCTGTCCAGCGATGAGAAGATCTTCAGGGATCCACAGCGCAGCATCGCCGGCCTCCTCTCTCCGCCGGACACAGCCCGGCGAATGACGTGGCTGAAGCTGTGACATTTCTTTTATAGGTGAGGCGGGGCCACCCGTCACGTGACCCCGTCCCCCTCTGACGCACCCTCTGCTACGTCACTGGGGAAGCCTGGCTTCCCCCTTGCCTCAGAGGGGGCGTGGTCACGTGATGGGTGGCCCCGCCTCACCAATAAAAGAAATGTCACAGCTTCAGCCGCTCATTCGCCGGGCTGTGTCCGGCGGAGAGAGGCGGTCAGCAATGCTGCGCTCTGGATGATCTTCTCATCTCTGGACCGGAGAGGAGATCACCCGTCGCTGGATACAGACAACGTTGGAGCAGGGAGCCGGACCGAGTGGATTACCATCGCTGGATTTTTTTTCCTTTTTTTTCTTAATAAAGGACTTTTTTCTACGGTGTGTGTGTGTTTTTTTTTAACTATTTACACTTGCTTCGTGAAATGGTAGGGGTACAATGTACCCCATTACCAATTCACATGGGGGGGCAGGATCTGGGGGTCCCCTTTGTTAAAGGGGTCTTCCAGATTCTGATAAGCCGCCCGCCCGCAGACCCCCATAACCACCGGGCAAGGGTTGTGGGGATGAGGCCCTTGTCCCCATCAAGATGGGGACATCCTCACCATGTTGAGGGCATGTGGTCTGGTACGGTTCAGGAGAGGGGGGGCCACACTCTGTCCCCCCCTCTTTTCTGCGGCCGGCCAGGTTAACGTGCTAGGATAAGGGTTCTGGTGTGGATTTTTGGGGGAACTCCACGCCATTATTTAAAAAAAAATTGGGGTGGAGTTACCCTTAAAATCCACACCAGACCTGAAGGATCTGGAATGGATATTTGGGGGGAACCCCACATCATTTTTGTTTTTTAAACTGATGGCAGGGTTCCCCTTAATATCCATACCAGACCTGAAGGGCCTGGTAATTGAATTTGGGGGGACCCCCAAGCTTTTTATTTTTTTTTTATGAGGGAATCCTCTCTGAATTGCCGGAAGCCGACAATTCATTATAGCCGCAAGTCCGGTTTTAAATGACTTTTTTTCTTCCAGAAATGACACTTTGTGCAGGGACAGTTCTAAGTACAGGAAACATGCCCTATTTCACATGCTAACTTTACACCCCCCCTAGGTACGAAATTTAAAGGAACATTTCACTTTTATTGTTTCACTCTAACCATTATTAAATTCACTGCTCCCGAAAAAAAACGGTAGTTTTTAAAACTTTTTTTTGCATTGATACATGTCACCTGGGGCAGGACCCGGGTCCCCAAACACTTTTTAGGACAATAACTTGTATATTAGCCTTTAAAATTAGTACTTTAGATTTCTCCCATAGACTTTAACAGGGTGTTCCGCGGCTTTCCGAATTTGCCGCGAACACCTCAAATTGTTTGTTGTTTGCCGAACAGGCAATGTTCGAGTCGAACATGAGTTCGAATCGAACTCGAAGCTCATCCCTATTACTGATTAACCGCTTAACCCCTGGACCATTTTGGTGGTTAAAGACCGGGCGACTTTTTGCGATTCGGCACTGCGTCGCTTTATCTAACAATTGCGCGTCCGTGCAACGTGGCTCCCAAACAAAATTGACGTTCTTTTTTTCCCACACATAGAGCTTTCTTTTGGTGGTATTTGATCACCTCTGTGATTTTTATTTTTTGCGCTATAAACAAAAAAAAGCGACAATTTTGCAAAGAAATATTTTTTTTTAAATTGTTGCTATAATAAATATCCCCCAAAAATATATATTTTTTTTTCCACAGTTTAGGCCGATACATATTCTTCTACATATTTTTGGTAAAAAAAATCTAAATAAGCGTTTATTGATTGGTTTCAGCAAAAGTTATAGCTTCCTGAAAATAGGGGACCGTTTTATGGCATTTTTATTAATATTTTTTTTACTAGTTATAGCGGCGATCAATGATTTTTTTATCGTGACTGCGACATTATGGCTGACACATCGGGCACTTTTGACACACCTTTGGGACCATTGTCATTTTTACAGCGATCCGTGCTATAAAATGCACTGATTACTGTAAAAATGACACTGGCAGTGAAGGGGTTAACCACTAAGTGGCGCTGCAGGGGTTAAGTTTTCCCTAGGAACCTATTCTTAATGTTAGGGGGCGTGGCTACACGTGACACATCACTGATGACTGTTCCCGATCATGGAGAACGGTCATGACAGTGTCACTAGGCAGAATAGGGGAATGCCTTGTTTACAAAGGCATTCCCCCGTTCTGCTCTTGCCGACCACAATCCCGGGGACTCGATGTTCCCGAGACCCACGGCCGCACTCGCGAGGCAGATTCAAATGGACGTACCTGTACGCCAATCTGCCTGCCCGTGCCATTCTGTCGACGTAAATAGGCAAGTGGTTAATTGTCATTCAAAGTGTGAGAGCACTGAAAGCTGAAACTTGGTCTGGGCGGGAGGGGCGTTTAAGTGCCCAGTAAGCAAGTGGTTACATAGTTACATAGTTAGTCAGGTTGAAAAAAAGACATAAGTCCATCCAGTTCAACCATAAAAAAAAAAATAAAAAAAAATCTTACCATCCCATATACTCAGTTATATACTCACAGTTGATTGATGGTTAATTAGGAAATAAAATTAATATGATTAGTATCAAGATATAATTCTCATTAGGAGTAGAAATTTTTGAATCTAGTTAATATATGTCTTATGGAAACTTGACATTCGAATAATAATATTCTGAATGTATTGGAATGTTATTAAGGAATATTTTAAAACAATCATTAATAAAAAAAAACAATTAATATATATTTTTTTTTTAATAAAAATGTATTTGATCATTAATAATCTGTGATTAGACAATTAAGATCTAATTCTACATTTAATCCTAGTGGTGTCAAAGTTTGTAGTTCAAAAATCTATTTTGTTTTGTTCTGGGATATCTTTTGGATCATACTGGCACCCCTCTAGTGTCTACTAATGGTATCAATTGCATAAATTGATAAACCAGCTGGATCTTTATTATGTGCCATCCTGAAATGGTTCTACACGCTATGCTTTGGAAATCCACTACAAATGTTTAATATGTGTTCACTAACTCGTTTTGTTAACATTCTGGGGGTCCTGCCCACATACTGATAGCCACAGGTACATTCCAAGACGCAAGTTACGTGTCTGGTGCCACATGTTATATGTTTTGTGAAAGATGTCCTTCTCCTGGGGGCCCTCCCTGTGCTTTTGCAATATCCACATCTTCCACATCTATAAAACCCCTGCCAAATTGAACATAGTGGTAGCTATTTTCTTGGGGGGGGGGGGGGGGGGGTCAGGTATATTTTTTTACTAGTTTTGGTCTTTAGGTTGGTTATAGCGAGTCTCAGGCTCTTTAAAATAAATATTCTTGGTCTGCATTTCAGATGGGTAAATTTATTCAGGGCCCATTTGACTTCATTTATGGCGTCTTATTGGCGACTGTTGGTATACAAAGACTCAATGGCCCAGATTCTCAAAGAAGTTACGCCGGCGTATCTCGAAATGCGCAGGGTAAGTGTAAATATGCGCAGTCGTATCTATGCGCCGTACCCACAGAACCAGATACGCCTGAAAATAGGCTTCTTCCGACCGGCGTAACTTTTCTACGCCGGCGTAGCGTAGGCGCATATTTACGCCGGGAGCATCTTGCGCTCTCATTGATTTCCTATTCAAATATGCAAATGAGGGAGATGCGCCGATTCTCGAATGTACGGCCGCCCGACGCAGGCTACGCGCCGTGCGCGTAAGCTGTACGTCCGGCCTAAACTTGCCCCTCATAAAGCAGGGGCAACTTTGCACCAGACGTGTGCAGGTCAGCTGGAGAGCAGCTTCAGCAGCACCGTTACGGATGAGCTGAGGGCATCCATGGTCATAGCTATACTAGTGTGCGCCCAGGCGCGTAGAAGGAGGAGGGCACGGGAGAGGATATACTGAACGCGCATAAACATCTTTGGCATGGGAAGTGGAGTGGTGGCTGGGATGTCACAAACCAGCATGAGCAGATGTGTGCACCAGGTTGTCCCCGCAATCCTCAGACGCATGTCCCACCACATCATCAGACCCACCCAGGAGCACCTGCGGAATAGGGCAATGGTGGATTTTGTCAGAATTGCAGGATTCCCACGCACCGTGGGGGCCATTGATTGCACCCATGTGGCACTACAGCCCCCCGTGACACAAAGCATATATACCGCAATCGGAAGCACTGGCATTCCATCAACGTACAGGTGATAGTCGATGCCCAAGGCCTCATATGGCACGTCCGTGCCAAACACCCAGGGTCCAGCCACGACAGCTACATATACCGTCAAAGCACCATCCCAACAGAATTCGAACAGAACATTACGGGAACAGCTGGCTGGTTGGTGAGTGACATGGTTGTCAGGCATGACTGTCCGCCCCCATGATGCAGACATCACGAGGGGCACATGCACAACTAACATCCTCCTGTCTTTTCCCTTCCAGGTGACTCTGCATATGCACTTGGGCCCCATCTCATGACTCCATTCCGGAATCCCCAAACCACAGGAGAGGAAAACTACAATGCTGCACACATACGTACCCGTGGAGTGGTGGAACGCACATTTGGCATCCTGAAGTCCCGTTTCCGATGCCTGGATAAGTCCGGGGGGACCCTGTTGTATTCCCCAAACTTTGTGTGCCAGATCATCGGGGGATGTTGCATTCTACACAACTTTGCCGAGAGAAAGGGCCTGGAGATTGACATACGTGATGACCTGACCCCCCAACCAGACAGTCCCCCCCTGCACGAGGATACCTCGTCTGCTGAGGGAACAGCAGTCAGGAGATGCCTCGTGGAACGTATCTTTACACGTTAAACACACACATTCATCATGGCACAAGGAGAATGCACGCATGCACACCACTGTGGTCCCTAGCACACACACCCCACATCCTCATCACATTGGATTAGCCCAAGTACACCGCACGGGACTTGGGAGCAGCAACGCCACGCCAAGGCTCCAATTATGTTGCTGACCATTCATACCACATTCACACGGCCGAGGGTGACACCCCTTTGCCGGCAGGAGTGTCACCCCCCCACATTCACACACTAGTCACACTAATCTGCACGCCTTACCGTGTGCATTATTACCAAAACAATAAAACACTCTTCACCAGAGCAAAAAAAATAAAAAATGAGTTGGCCTGGCTGCTGCCACGCCCACGGCCCCACAACTGCCTGGTTGACGGTGGGGGGGGGGGCATCAGGTGGAGGAGCATCCACCATGGCTGGAGGCCTGCCCTCTAATGCCACGGCAATACGCCTCAGAAGGCTGTTTGTCTCTGTCTGCACTTGAACAATGGCAGCTGTGTGGCCCTGGACGGCCTCACTCAGGGTCCGCACCTCTGCCACGAGGGTAGCCATGGTGGCCTGCAGCTCCCCCAAGCAGGTGATGACAGCTGCTGTATTGCCGGCCACATCATGCAGACCATCATTAATGTGTCCCCTGGACTCCAGGCTGTCAGCCACTCTCATGTCCTGAGCCATCTCACCCATATGGCGGGTCTGTGAGTCCTGGGCAGTGGTCAGGGTCACTGGCAGGTATTCCGGAACCCCCCTGGTCTTCCTGGTTGCCTTCCTGGGGCCACGAGAGGCTTCAGGCCTGGCATAGGGGGAGGGATTTGAGGGAGTGGGTGTGTTGGGGATGGAGCCAGAGGGATTTGAGGGAGTGGGTGTGTTGGGGATGGAGCCAGAGGGACTCGAGGATTGGAGGCTTGACGGCAGGGAAGGACGACTCCTCCAGATATAGGGACACCTCCTCACCCAAATGCTCAGCATCCTCCTGAATTACCTCTTCACTGGAGGTCTGGCCACCACTCCCCTCCACCAATGCCTCTTGGCTTCCCAGGGGGTCAGGGGCAGAATCATCAGGGGATGATGGTGTGGGACGGGCAGGGGCACCAGATGGCCCAGCTCCCTCCTGGACATCTGCGGATGACACAAAACATTCACATGTTGGTGAACCCACACACTTGTCACATATTCCCTTGCCCCCCCACACATGCTACACACCAGATAGTAGAAAAAACACACTTACCTGTCCTCAAGGGCGGCACAACTGAGTCGTAGCCCTGCACTCCCTTCACTTGCACCCTGGTAAGGCAGCGGGCAACAACCTCCTCGTCAGGAGTCAGACGGACCCTAGAGGCAGGTCCACCACCAGTGCCCATGGCATGCCTCGCCATAAGGGCCATCTTATCCTTCACCCTCCTGCGAAGATCGTTGATCTTCTTTGCAATGTGTTTGGGCCTCCTCGCCTCATTGCCCACGGCATTAACCTGCTCTGTGATCCTCTGAAGGATCTTGTCCCTTCTGCCCCTGCTGGTGTCCTGATCATAGTACCTCTCCATGGCAGCAAGGATAATGCCCTTCTCCTTCGAGGAGAAGTTTTTTTTTCTGGTCCCAGAACGCTGGGCAGACATGTCAATAATCTCACAAAAGTATACTTACCATAAACCAAACAGGTGTACTTTTGCACTCGACGGGCGCATGTCCGGGCGTATTTATGCCCTGGGCGTAAACAGTGGGCCGGCGTAACTCAGGATTAACGCCAGGCGTAGTTGTGAGCATGCGCAGAGGGGTGCGGGAAATGCGATCACGTGACGGCACATGCGCCGGTCTTTCGGCCCTTCATTTGCATGGGGTCACGGTTCATTTAAATGGATCACGCCCACTTCCTTCCTACTTTGAATTATGCCGTCTTACGCTGATGAATTTACGTTACGCCGGCGCAAAAATGCACGCTTCTGATTAGAGAATACGGAGCTTGCCTCTCTAAGTTACGGCGGCGTAACGCATCTGAGATGCGCTACGCCGGCATAAAGATGCGCCGATCTACGAGAATCTGGCCCAATGTCTATTGTGACCAAAATGTTGTTCTCATTTATTTCAACACGTATATTAAGAATGTGGTTGTCCCCCGCATTATTCACTAGTTCTTGTAACTGAAATTTTAAACTCTGAGTAGGGTTATTGGTAAGCTTTTTGTAAGTACTTTCATCGCTCAGAATGTCATTTCCGTGTCACAATCTACTTAATATGACAACCCCCCCCTTTGTCCGCTGGACGAATTACAATGCTATTTCTTTGTTCGATTGTTCTAATCCCTTCCAGATTGATTTATGCCTAAAATCTTTTTTTTAATTAGAATTTCTCTTATATCTGCTTCCACCATCTTCTTAAATACATATATAAACTGGTGTGTGGATGTTTTTGGGGGTTAAATTTATTACGTAAACCACTGTGTGTATACTTTTCAAGTGGTAACACTGTAGTGGTGACTTCCTTAGTAGCAAAACATTTCTGCAAGTCCACAAATGTTTTGAATTTGTCCATATTCTTGGTGGGTGCAAATTTCAAACCTTGATCCGATACGTACAACTCTTGGTCAGTTAGTGTAATATCTGTTAGGTTGAAAACCCCCTCTCCTAATTTTCTCTTTTTACGTGATTTTCCCCCCTGAACCCTCATTTCAGTTTTGCGTCACGCTCCGGTATGTCTGTTCCCACTGGGGTGGTGGATTGGGGGTATTGGGGTATGATTTGTATGTTTTTTTTTTTCATTCCCCCCATTTCCCTGCCCCTCACATCGGGGTTCTCTTGTGTAGTGGTATTGATTATTTTGATTGTTGTAATTATTTTTTCCTTTGTCTCTCTCTGCCCCTTCCCCCTCCATGGTCTGGAGTGGGCCTCTGTATTGTTTAGGTGATTAATGTTGGGCATGCTGTAGAAGTTAAAATCTATTATGTGTGGGGATAGAGTAATGTGGTGAATTTACTCTTCCTATCGGGGGTTTATATTGTCATTGAGGAGTATGTGTATTTATTGGCTGAGGCCTTGAGAAGCTATCTTGTATAACTTGAACATGTCTGGATTCTACTGGGTTACCCTCTTTGTCTCCATTTATGTTCTCTTGTCATTTATACATTTTATTAGTGGCATAGTCTTATCTCTGGTGTACTTTTTGAATTTCTTATTTTTGGTGTCATTCTCTGTTTTTTGTACTGCCTCTAAGGCCGAGTACTCACGAGCAGACATGTCCGATGAAACCGGTCCGCGGACCGTTTTCATCGGACATGTCTGCCCGGGGACTGCCCGGGGACTTCTGTTCGATGGCTGTACACACCATCGAACAGAGGTCCGCGCGTAAACAATACGCGGGGCGTGTCCGCAGTGTCGCCGCGTCGATGACGCAGTGTCGCCGCGACAATGACGCGGCGACGTGGGTGGCCTGCCTTTAAAATGCTTCCACGCATGCGTCGAAGTCATTCCACGCATGCGAGGGATGGCGGGCGGCAGGACATGTACGGTAGGTCTGTACAGACGACCGTACATGTCCGGGCGGACAGGTTTCCAGCGGACTGTTTTAAAGCAAGTCCAGGAAACAGTTGTCTGCTGGAAACCTGTCCGATCCGCCCGAAAATGGTCCGCTTGGGCCAACACACGGCCAAACATATGAATATGCAACAAGTCTGTCTGCTTACCTGATCTCCATGTGTTCATTAGAGGCTGACCCTGCTCTGGTTCCCCTTTTTATCACTTCCTCTTCCTGTATGGCTCCACCCTAGTCCATCCCAGGAAGCCTATATTAACCGTTGCTCTACAGGTCTGCAGTGCTGTTCAACAGTGTTCCTATGCTTAGTTCCTGTCTGCAGTATAGTTGCTAGTTCCTGTTTGCAGAGTGCTTCGTTCATCTTCCGTGTACCGTTTTGGCTTGTTCCCGACTTCCTTGTCTGCCTGTGCCCCTGACTATTTGCATGTCCCACGGTTATCCTTGTCTGCCTGTTGCCCTGACCTCGGCTTGCCCATCACCACTGTTTGTCCTGCTGACTGCTTCCCCTTTCTACCTGCGGAGTGTGACTTGAGGAATCTCAGGGATGCGACCTGGACCCAGTTGCGGCCAAGACCATCCTTACCATCAAAGGCTCTGGTGAATACAAAACTGGGTCTTAGACTCCGCCCCTGGGTGATCTTAGGTTCACGCTTCGTCTCTGCTAGCAGTAGTCGGCCATAGGATTCACCACCCTGTGGTGCATCCCTGACCCCAACGGGGTGCACTTGTCACCTGGCTACGGGTGACCTGACACCGTGGATTTATTTGATTATATGTGGAGTAGAACTTTTGATGTGGGAGACCTTTTCAAAAAAGCTGATAATGGACAATCAAATGATTTAGATCAATGGTTCAAACAGCTTGAATCCTCAATAGACAAAAAAAAATATGCACATGGTGGGATATTGTCACATTAGACCAACATGCTAGTGACAAGATCACACCTAGAAGCCTCAGTTGGGACTTGGGACCAAACAATGGAATGACTGACCATCATCTTACAGATGAATGGCTGACATTTTTCAACCAATGTGAACAAAAACTGTTGGGGATTATTATACATAGAAGGAAATGTAAATTGCAAACTATTGAACAAAAAAATGCTGAATTTAAAAGGGACTAATGTCACCATTTATGAATTTGGTAGAATATAAAAAGAGAAACAAGCAAAACTTTTAGGCCCCGTACTCACGACCAAACATGTCTGCTGAAACTGGTCCGCGGAAAAAATGTCAGCCATTCATCTGTAAGATGATGGTCAGTCATTCCATTGTTTGGTCCCAAGTCCCAACTGAGGCTTCTAGGTGTGATCTTGTCACTAGCATGTTGGTCTAATGTGACAATATCCCACCATGTGCATATTTTTTTTGTCTATTGAGGATTCAAGCTGTTTGAACCATTGATCTAAATCATTTGATTGTCCATTATCAGCTTTTTTTTTTTTCAATATCAGCTTTTTTGAAAAGGTCTCCCACATCAAAAGTTCTACTCCACATATAATCAAATAAATCCACGGTGTCAGGTCACCCGTAGCCAGGTGACAAGTGCACCCCGTTGGGGTCAGGGATGCACCACAGGGTGGTGAATCCTATGGCCGACTACTGCTAGCAGAGACGAAGCGTGAACCTAAGATCACCCAGGGGCGGAGTCTAAGACCCAGTTTTGTATTCACCAGAGCCTTTGATGGTAAGGATGGTCTTGGCCGCAACTGGGTCCAGGTCGCATCCCCGAGATTCCTCAAGTCACACTCCGCAAGTAGAAAGGGGAAGCAGTCAGCAGGACAAACAGTGGTGATGGGCAAGCCGAGGTCAAGGCAACAGGCAGACAAGGATAACCGTGGGACATGCAAATAGTCAGGGGCACAGGCAGACAAGGAAGTCGGGAACAAGCCAAAACGGTACACGGAAGATGAACAAAGCACTCTGCAAACAGGAACTAGCAACTATACTGCAGACAGGAACTAAGCATAGGAACACTGTTGAACAGCACTGCAGACCTGTAGAGCAACGGTTAATATAGGCTTCCTGGGATGGACTAGGGTGGAGCCATACAGGAAGAGGAAGTGATAAAAAGGGGAACCAGAGCAGGGTCAGCCTCTAATGAACACATGGAGATCAGGTAAGCAGACAGACTTGTTGCATATTCATGACAGTACCCTCCCTCTTAAGGCCCCTCCCCCTCCCCAGCCTGGAGCCAGGGCTAAAGGGTAATCCCAGAAGAAACCTCCTCGACAAATGGGGCGCAAAGATCTCAAATGCAGAAATCCAAGACGCCTCCTCGGGACCAAATCCTCTCCAAAGCACAAGGTACTAAAGAATGCCTCCGCAGAGACGAGAATCCAGAACTTGAGTATCCTCATTGACCAGAACCGAAGTAGGGACAGGAGGAGAGGATTTATTGAGGACCAAACGCCTTTTAGGAATAAGTAAGGGCATGAGAGGGTCAACAGGAATCCGAGGAGGATCAAGCAGACCCTTAAAGATGAACTGGGGATTAAGCACAGGACCATCAGACTGGGCAGAGGTCAGAGGAACCCTGAAGTCAGGTTGGTTAGAAGGTGACAGGGCACAGGAGTCAAGCTGGATAGCAGAGAAACCAGCAGAATGCAGAGAGCCCTGAAAACAAGGTAGAAAACCCCATTTGGCTGAATGAGGCAATCTATCCAAAGGATGGATTGAGCCCCTTAGACAGGTTGCAGGAGGGCCTGAACAAGAAAAGGTAGGAGGCTCACTGGGCATGGGCTGACCTGGCATAGCTGATGCAGAGGCCGATTGAATAGCATAGTCAGGTGTAGTGATTACCCGAATAGCATCACAAGGCGTAGTGACTGCAGAACTCGCAGACAAGTTAGCCTGGTTGTGCATTTTAGGGACAGTCAACGGTAAACTGGAGTGAATGATCGGCTCAGGTTCACAGACGGGCTCCTCATCCAGAGTGCTACATTGGCTAGAAAGTGCATCAGCCTGACTATTGCAGGACACATTCCGGACACCACTACATGTGGTAGGACGAGCAAAAGATTCTGGAATGGTGGCAACAGGAAGTTTCTCTTTTGGGGCAACCTTGGGTAGGCAAGACGTGGAACAGGAGGGACCCCAAGCCAGGATCTGTCCGGCAGTCCAGTCAATGTGAGGAGAATGGAGTCTTAACCAAGGAAGACCCAAAACGATAGGAGCTGAGGTCTTAGGTAGAACAAGGAAGGATATCCACTCCTGGTGAAGTGTGCCTACTGACATCTTAACAGGGACTGTCTGGAAGCGAATAGGACCCCCCGGGAGAACAGTGCCATCAATCGCCGAGACCACCAATGGTGTGGTGAGGGGCAAAAGGGTAAGTCTCATGGACGATGCGATTTCCCAGTCTATGAAATTGCCAGCGGCTCCGGAATCCAGATATGCCGAGACCGAATGAGAAGAAGCACCAAAATGAAGGGACACAGGAAGAAAAAGACGAGAAGGTGAAGGAGATATTTCTGGATCCAATACTCCACCTTCCAGATGTATTGAACCCGAGCGTTTCTCGGGGCAAAGAGAGCAAGTGTCACGAAAATGACTTTTGCCCCCACAGTATAGACACAGGCCTAGAGTTCTGCGCCTGGCACGTTCCTCAGGGGATAGCCTGGTCCGACCCAGCTGCATGGGTTCCTCAGTTGGCAAGGGATGCTCCACGGGTCGAAGAGAGGGGAGCTCAGGCTGACTAAGGGCCAAGGGATGTTGGCGTCGCTTTTCTAGGGTCCTTTCCTGAAAGCGAATATCGATCTGATTACACAAGGAGATCACTCCGTCCAGATCAGTGGGGATGGTTCTTCCTGCTAGTTCATCTTTCACTCTATCAGATAGGCCATGCAAAAAGGTTGCGACTAAGGCCTCATTGTTCCAACTCAGTTCAGCTGAGTGGATACGGAACTGAAGAGAATATTGTCCCACTGAACGGGATTCTTGAGACGTAAAAGGGCGCTGGCTGCTGAAGAGACACAAGCCGGTTCTTCAAAGATATTCCGAAAAAGTTTCAAGAAAACAGGCAGGCTAGAAACCACTGGATCATTCAATTCCCACAGAGGGGCAGCCCAGGCTAAGGCTTCCCCGGAGAGGAGAGAAATGATATAGGCTATCTTGGCCCGATCAGACAAGAAGTACTGGGGCAGGAGCTCAAAATGAATAGTGCATTGGCTAAGGAATCCCCTGCAGGCTTTGGAGTCTCCATAAAAACGGATTGGAGGTGATAACTTCAGTGAATGCGACTCTGCGACTGGTGCAACAGGTGCAGCTGCTGGTTGTACTTGGGGTTGCGGATTCGGGGTTCCCAGCGAGGTCTGAAGCTGATCAAAGCGGGAAGCCAGATCCTGAAGGAAACGCATCACCTGATCCTGATTAGCTTCATGCGTCTCGAGTCTGCGAACAATGCACTGTAATGGATCATCTGCGGGGAGCGGCATGTCGGCCGGATTCATGGCTGTTCAAACTGTCAGGTCACCCGTAGCCAGGTGACAAGTGCACCCCGTTGGGGTCAGGGATGCACCACAGGGTGGTGAATCCTATGGCCGACTACTGCTAGCAGAGACGAAGCGTGAACCTAAGATCACCCAGAGCGCGGAGTCTAAGACCCAGTTTTGTATTCACCAGAGCCTTTGATGGTAAGGATGGTCTTGGCCGCAACTGGGTCCAGGTCGCATCCCTGAGATTCCTCAAGTCACAC
This sequence comes from Rana temporaria, assembly GCF_905171775.1. Taxonomy (NCBI): domain Eukaryota; kingdom Metazoa; phylum Chordata; class Amphibia; order Anura; family Ranidae; genus Rana; species Rana temporaria. Next base: position 111,347,410 of record NC_053495.1, on the reverse strand, counting down.
TCCGCAGGGAGAAAGGGGAAGCAGTCAGCAGGACAAACAGTGGTGATGGGCAAGCCGAGGTCAGGGCAACAGGCAGACAAGGATAACCATGGGACATGCAAATAGTCAGGGGCACAGGCAGACAAGGAAGTCGGGAACAAGCCAAAACGGTACACGGAAGATGAACGAAGCACTCTGCAAACAGGAACTAGCAACTATACTGCAGACAGGAACTAAGCATAGGAACACTGTTGAACAGCACTGCAGACCTGTAGAGCAACGGTTAATATAGGCTTATGGACTAGGGTGGAGCCATACAGGAAGAGGAAGTGATAAAAAGGGGAACCAGAGCAGGGTCAGCCTCTAATGAACACATGGAGATCAGGTAAGCAGACAGACTTGTTGCATATTCATGACACACGGCTGCTGAAGTAACCACTAAAATAGTGAAATATGACAAGAAACAAAACCTTAGCGCCTATGGATAGTAAGGAAATAATCAACAAAACACCAGCTGCAGTAAAAAATTTGCTAAAAACCAAAGACAATATGAAAACAGTTTGCTGCGCTTAGTGTTAATCAAATTCATATACACACACATATAAAACTAATACCGTCCCATTAAGTAATGATATAAAGTGCTCGTGCTTAATTGACGTCTTTTGTGCAGATGTGCTCAGACTGGGTGCCCCACATAGATGTGTACTCTGAGGCAGGAGAGGTTCTGCAGCCGCAATACATGCAGTCTAGCGGGGATTCAGTAAGCGGCTGTAATAATACGTTTTACAGTCCATTGCTTCTTGCCGGCTCCTCCTTCCCTCCCGTCCACCCCAGGTGCTTGTATATGACATCACCTGAGATGGACAAGAAGAGAGGAGGGGCCGGCGGGGAGCAGCGCGCTGTGAGAGGTATTCAGACATCGGGGGAGGCGCTGTTTTTTTTTTTGCTGGAGTCTGGAGGTACCATGACTGCCATTGTTCGGGCGGGAGGCGTGGCAGCCATTACAGGTGTGGTGTAGGGGGCCTGTGCCCCAACAGGACCGCAGGACGCCCCGTGATATTCTCCCAGTTCTCCCGTGTCCTCTCGCCCCTCAGTGTCAGCCACCCCCTGTGTTCTCCACCCACCCACAATGTCCCCCTGTGTCCTCCACCCCCACAGTGCCCCCCTGTGTCTTATTCTCCCTCACAGTGTCCCCCTGTGCCCTCTACCCCCCCACAGTGTCCCCCTGTGTCCTCCCCCCCACAGTGTCCCCCTGTGTCTTCTCCCCCCCATGGTGTTTCCCTGTGCCCTTCACCCACTCACGGTGTCCCCCTGTGCCTTCTCCCCCCACGGTGTCCCCCTGTGCCTTCTCCCTTCCCATGGTGTCCCCCTCTGCCCTCCACCATTAGTGTCTGTGTGTGTATGAGAGGCACTTATTACAGTCGGCTATTTAAGTACACATGACATATGTAATTGGTGAGGATATTGAGGAGGAAATTAGGTCAACATTCACAAGCAATACACAAAACCAGATACCGTCGGTTGATGCTGCCATTAAAACATTGTTTAAACAACATAAAAAATTCAACAATAAGCAATTGAATTGGAAATGGGACATTTTGTCCCTGGAGATATATATTGAGAGGAAGATAATTCCACGAGGACTACGCGAGCGGGTGATCCCAGCGGAACACTTACATAATGAAAGATTCTTTAATAAATAGAAACAAATCTACATTTATCATGACCTAGAGGTGATGAAGCCGATAGTGGACGAAGAGAAGCTACAAAAGTAGAGTGCGACTGGACCTGGGTTTTTGTGCATAGTGGCAACATTGGGCCGGATTCAAGTAGATTTGCGCATTTATTACGGAGGCGCAGGGCAACGATTTTGCCCTGCGCCCCCCGCAAATTTTTTTGCGCTGCCCTCGATTCACGGAGCAGAAGCTCCGTAAATTGCGTGGGCGCGCCGGCAAAATGCATTTTGCCGGCGCAAGCGTGCGCAATTTAAATGATCCCGTAGGGGGTGGGAATCATTTAAATTAGGCGCGTTCCCGCCCCAAGCGTAGAGCGCATGCTCCGTCGGGAAACTTTCCCGACGTGCATTGCGGAAAATGACGTCGCAAGGACGTCATTTGCTTCAAAGTGAATGTGAATGGCGTCCAGCGCCATTCACGATTCACTTACGCAAACTACGTAACTTTCAAATTTCGCGACGCGGGAACGACGGGTATATGTAACATTGGCTGCCCCTGCTAATAGCCATACGGAAACGACGTAAATTGCGTACGCAGGGCTCGCGCAACGTTGTGAATCGGTGTTAGTATGCAATTTGCATACTATACGCTGAGCACAACGGGAACGCCACCTAGCGGCCATCGCAAAAATGCAGCCTAAGATATGCGGGCATAAGAGCTTTATGCCACGCATATCTTAGGCTGCAGTCGGCGTAACGAGGTTCCTGAATCAGGAGCACTCGTTACGCCGGGGCAAGTAAGCAATTGCGCTGTGTAACCTTACACAGGCGCAATTGCTTCTTGAATCCACCCCATTGTCTTTTTAATGTTGTATTGTTTATGTAGCTTGCTGACTTCTGTGACTTATTCTTTTGATACTAATAATGAATATTTGCAACTTTAGGAGACCGCTGACTGCCCTATTACCTCCGCATTAGAATTCCTTGGGGTTCTTTCCTCCCTTTTTCTTCCCCATGTACAGCAAGAGACAGTCACCCATATACAGCAATAGACAGGCACCATATACAGCAAGAGACAGGCCCCATGTGCTGCAAGAGGCAAGCCCATATATAGTAAGAGACAACCCCAAATACAGCAAAAGACAGGCCCCATATACAGCAAGAGACAGGCCCCATGTACAGCAAGAGACAGGCCCATATACAGCAAGAGACAGTCATCCGTATACAGCAAGAGACAGTCAACCCATATACAGCAAGAGGCAGTCACCCATATACAGCAAGAGACAGTCAACCCATATACAGCAAGAGGCAGTCACCCATATAGAGGAAGAGACAGGCCCCCATATACAGCAAGAGACAGTCACCCATATACAGCAAGAGCCAGTCCACAATACAGCAAGAGCCAGTCCCCATATACAGCAAGACACAGTCCACAATACAGCAAGAGACAGTCCCCATATACAGCAAGAGACAGTCCCCATATACAGCAAGAGACAGGCCACTATTAAGGCAGCATTTTTAGACAGCCCCTATATTTATCCAGCAACACTGACAGTTTAAATAATTACCAAAATCAATGTACTTACCTCAGGCAGGAATGTAATATACCTCAGGCAGTGAAAGTTAGGACTCTCAGGACAAGACACCACACGACAGCTATTCCTCCCAGGAACATCCGCTCTGCTACAGGAGGAGGCGGAGTGCAGCTGAAATCACTCCGCTCTCCACTCTCTTAAGGCTGCAGAGGTGCCAGAATGCAGTTCCGGTAAGTTCAGGCAGAAAAAAAGCCCTGCGATTTTGCCAAGTTTGTCTATCGAGCATGAAGTGATTTGGTTATGTCAGAATAATAAAGCTGTGGACAGATTCCCCATATCAACTCAGGAATATTTAACAGATGGGCGTATGTGGCAAACAGAGTTTCTTCTTCATCTGATGCCTGTCCCATATTGATAATGAGAAAGAAAGTGTGAGACGTAGGATATCATAGCTGCCATTGAACCCCTGGAGCATGACAGGGCTTCCATGTCAACCCAATGTGGAGTCGGGCCTGGAACTGTAGTGAGTGCTAACTGGGCTATCAGAGCCGCTTGGTGATAAGCAACCAAATTAAGGCCTCCCAGGCATCCCTGGGTCTTTAAAATGTAAACTGTTCATTTTACTGGTTCCCGACCGTCTCGCATACATTTACTGCGGCACAATGGCACTGCAGCGCGAAAACCCTGTACATATAAAAGGTTTCCTTTCAGAGCCGCCAGAGGGCGCGCACACGCTGCTGGAGGGACACGTGCTCCCGCTGTGGCCATGCGCGATCGCGTGCATGAGTGCCAGCACAGGGATTTGTGTGTGTAAACACACAAATCCCTGTGCTGTCAGAGGAGAGGAGACATGTCGTTTGTTCCTACTATGTAAGAACAGCGAAATGTCTCCTCTCCTACTCAGTCCTATTCCCATACAGTTAGAATACAGTGAGGGGACACACATTTAACCCCTTGATCGCCCCCTAGCGTTAACACCTTCCCTACCAGTGTCATTTACACAGTAATCAGTGTATTTTTATAGCACTGATTGCTGTATAAATGTCAATGGTCCAAAAATGTGTCAAAAATGTCCGATCTGTCTGCCGAAATGTCGCAATACAGCTAAAAATCGCAGATCACTGCCATTACTAGTAAAAATAAAAAACGCCATAAAAATGCTATACATCTTTCCCATAGTTTGTAGACACTATGGCTCGGATTCACAAAGCACTTACGCCGACGTATAACAAGTTACGCTGACGTAAGTGCAAATGTGCGCCGTCGTATCTGCGCCAGACCCACAAACTAAGATACGCCTAAAAATAGGCTTTACCCCGCCGACGTAACTTGCCTTACGCCGGCATAGGATGGGCGCACATTTAGGCTGGACGCATGGTGGCGCTCCCATTGATTAGCTATTTAAATATGCAAATTAGGGAAATACGGCGATTCACGAATGTACGTGCGCCCGGCGCAGGCTACGCGAGGTGCGTGTAAGTTGTACGTCCAGCCTAAAGTTATGCCCCATAAAGGAGGTGCAACCCAGCAGCAGATATGCAAAGGTCTGCACCAGGGAACACAAGCCGGCGTATTTTACGTTGGACGTGTCTGGCTGAGCGTAGGTTACATTCACGCCGTACGCAGTGATCCGGCGTAGTTTAGGCAGTTGTTCTGACATGGTTGTGAGCATGCACAGGGGAAAGCATCCACGTCTCGGCGCATGCGCAGTTCGTGATACGTATCTGTCTGGCACTCGGCCCATCATTTGCATGGGGTCACGCCTCATTTGCATGGCTCACGCCCACTTCCACCTACGACGGCGTACGCCTTCGAAACCCAGCGCAGCGTTGGGAGCACTGGCTTGGTGAATTCCATGCTTGCCTCTCTGCGCTGCGTTGGTGTAGCGTACATTGTTTGCGCTACGACAGCGTAATGTGCGCCCGCTCTCTGTGAATCTGGGCCTTTTGCGCAAACCAATCAATATACGTTTATTACTATTTTTTACCAATAATATGTAGAAGAATAAATATCGGCCTAAACTGATGAAATTTGTTTTTTAAAAACATTTTTTGGGGATATTTATTATAGCAAAAAGTATTTTTTTTAATTTCGCTTTTTTTGTGTATAGCGCAAAAAAATGAAAGCTGCAGAGGTGATCAAATAGCACCAAAAGAAAGCTCTATATGTGGGGAAAAAAGGATGCAATTTTTTTTGAGTATGACCGTGCAATTACCGGTAAAGCAACGCAGTGCCAAATTGTAAAAAGTGTTCTGGTCAGAAAGGGGGTAAATTCTTCCGGGGCTGAAATGCTTAATAATCCTAGGATGTTTATTTCCCCAAATAAAACACAAAACTTTAGATGAAATATCAGAGGGTCCCTTTTAGCTATCATGATAGGGAGGTTCCAAAAGAGATACAATTCTGGGCAGTACATTCATCTTGACTGAAGAAATCTTGCCAAACCAGAAGTGATTCAGTCCAGAACACCTATCCATATCCTCTGAAAGTGTTCTAAACATACTGTAGATCGATAATTCGCTTCATAGAGGGTATGCAGGGAAGAGGGTAAATTAATCCCCAGATTAGAAAGAGAATTAGGGGCCCACTGGAACTCAAAGTTATGACAAAGCAAGTCAACCATGAATTCAGGAAGATTGAAATATAAAACAATATACTTGCTCCTATTTACAGTTAGGCCTGATAACTGTTGAAAAGGAGGTCAAAATATTCAGTAAGTCAGGTAGTGTGGTATAGCGCACCCCACGCAGGAGCTGCTGGTGAAATGGAATCCCCACCTTGCACAGCCAGGCACACAGAATCTCCACAGGCCCCCAGAGTCAAGGAATAGTCAAGTGGTTGTTTTTTAATTTTTATTGAGGGGATACAACTTGGATAGGGAAAATTAGTATTATGGGATGCCCACTTGACTTAAAACAACTCTTCAGGGACAACTTACCTATATATAGTCTATATACACTCCTCTGCTTCCTATAGCACATTTGCTTGCAGATATCCCAGTTGGCACATAGATAGTTATTCCGACAAAAAGGCAACAGTCAGGGACCACAGGCCCTTTTAGTTGTGTAGCAAAGTTCAGTGTCCAGGTTACATTCCTGTGGCTACTGAACCCAGCACCACCTCTTCAAGAACTGCGAGCCTGCCTGACTGCAGCTGCCGCTCTCATTAGCCCTCCTGGCTACTTCCCACAGTCCTCCCAGACTGTACACTCACCAGCCCACCTGTCTGACTTTTTCTGAACTCATGGATGAGAACGGACTTCTCCTGACTCCTGTATGTGCTTACCTGTTCCTGCTGTCCTCACACTTGCTCCTGTGTTTCCAGTAAGGATATCTTTTGTGTGTTATAGAGGCTCCCTCCTGCACCCGAGGCCCAGGCTGCTTGAGTGCCCCATAGCACAAGGCTTGCTATTGGGGGCACTCGGCAGGGGGGAGGAGCCAGGATCGCCCAAATAGAAGAGGATCAAGGCTGCTTTGTGCAAAACCATTGCACAGAGCAGGTACAGTAAGTATAACATGTTTGTTATTATTATGTTTATCTTTCCTTTAGAATCACTTTATTTTTTCACCATTTTGCAAGTACACACAAATTTGGTACAATCTGACCTTTTTTATTTAACCCATTTGAAATGGCTTTCCTGTTTTATAAGGTCCCATCGAGCCAGTCAGTGAATTATTTCCATTGTACAGGAAAATGCCCAATATCTAGAAATATGCCCTTGTTTTGGAACTTATTGAGCAGACTATCGTATCAAAACCTAAACATATTTAGAGCTCCTGCACTTGGGATAAATAGGAGAAAATAAAATAGTGACAATATTTGGAATTGAGTTAAATATATTAAATACATTATACATTAAACAAAGTAGAGATGCATTTTTGTTGATTTTTTTTTTCCATATTTAAAAAAAATATATAGTCAGAGTATTTCTAAAAACAAATCATTTTGGTATGCAAAGCAGCTGAAAATGTACTTGTAACAGGAGTCACTTTGGGCCGAGGGCTTGTGGAACCCAGCTTACCTTGGAGAGCACTGGAAACTCCTTGTCCAGCTCCCCCGGCCACTCCTATGTGTAAGTTACCCTGTGTCTATTAGGGGCACAGGGTGACTGAGAACCCCAGTCGGGTCTGCCTAACCCGACTTACCATACAACCACACCAGACTCAGCATTTCCTGTTACCCCTGTTATCCTGGATTCTATATGTGTGGTTTGTGCTGAAGGAATAAAGGGGCTCTTTTGCTTGGGACATTGGTATTTCTGAACTATATCCCTCAAGAGAATGTGGAGATGGCTGGTTTCACCTTTCAGACTGCTAGATTGTTTGAGGTGTGGCTGTATCCCATTGTTCCTGTCTGCCTCGGGAGCAACCTATGGGATATACAGTATCTCACAATAGTGAATACACCCCTCACATTTTTGTAAATATTTTTGTAGCGCCCCCTTACTTTCAGTATGGGCACTATGCTAAAGTTAGTGGGGAATGGGAGAGTTATTTGTTCTCATTCACAATTTGTTAAATTGCAGAGCTGCTGTCATTCCGGAACTGTCCTGTGGGTCAGTCTGCATTCCAGGGGTGCGATTCCACCACTGGGCGAAAGTTGGCGCTAGAGGGGTTCTGGCAGAACCACTTTTCCCCAGCAGCCAATTGGAGGAGTTCTTCCCTCGCTGGGCATGCTGGGGAGGGGTATATCTGAGACAGACACCTTTGAGTCTGGGTCCGGCCGTTCGTCCTTCCTTCTTTGCGGGGTCCGAGTTCCAGGTGCGGCATCCACCTTCAGGGTGCGCGCATCCATGGACCCCGCCACCATGGCCCACCTGGCCGGAGTTGCGAACCACGCGGAGCTCCCCTCTGATGCTGAAAGGGGCCCCAGCGACTTGCTGGGTCCTGAACATTGCTAGAAAGATCCTAAGCTGAGGGCTGTGCGGTGGGGATCGGCTCAGGGAGAACCCAGAGAGAGGTTATCCGGGAGTTATAAACCAACCACCAGTGATCTGATCACCAGGATACTGACAGGTACAGTGCAGCTGTCAACCGGTGACTCTACTGAATTTACTGGGGGGATTCACTCAATCCAACTGTCGCTCATTGAAATTCTAAAGCCTGTGGCAGAGGCCTGTTTCCCCCCAGCGAACTACAAGTGACACCTTGGCTGCCAGGCTCGTGGCAGGAGTCTGTCCGGGGGCACTTCACCCACTCTGGCTAGAGTGGCGACGAATTGATCTCATTATTACAAAGAGCAGGATTGCTCTTTTCATATCCAAGGCCTGATACTAAAGTTGTCCTTATGCTTCATCAACCTTTCCTATCTTATCCTATGTTGATGTTGGCCATGTTGGGCCTTGGAATAAAGCATTGAAGAAAACCCAATTGCTAACTGGACCTTCGCTCATTGCCTCAACTCACTAATATCACCCCTAGACACCCTACAAGGTAACTCAATACGCCGATCCCACAAACAACCAGCGGCTCCTGCGGGGGTAGCGCTACATTTTATTATATCTTTTCATGCGATAACACTGAAGAAATTAAATTTTGCTACAATGTAAAGTAGTGAGTGTACAGCTTGTATAATAGCAGGGGTGGGATATTATTTTTTCAATGGGGCCACATGAGAAACTAAAAATATTTTGGAGGGCCGGGCCAAAAGGCTAAACTCAATACTGCATAAAATCAATTGTATTTCTTTATAAAAAGCAGTAAATATCATTGTTGGAAAACTGGTACGAGTACTTGTTATAGACATGGCACAGGAGGGGGACAGAGGCTGGGGACATGGCACAGGAGGGGGACAGAGGCTGGGGACATGGCACAGGAGGGGGACAGAGGCTGGGGACATGGCACAGGAGGGGGACAGAGGCTGGGGACATGACACAGGAGGGGGACAGAGGCTGGGGACATGACACAGGAGGGGGACAGAGGCTGGGCACATGACACAGGAGGGGGACAGAGGCTGGGGACATGGCACAGGAGGGGGACAGAGGCTGGGGACATGGCACAGGAGGGGGACAGAGGCTGGGGACATGGCACAGGAGGGGGACAGAGGCTGGGGACATGGCACAGGAGGGGGACAGAGGCTGGGGACATGGCACAGGAGGGGACAGACGCTGGGGACATGACACAGGAGGGGGACAGACGCTGGGGACATGACACAGGAGGGGGACAGACGCTGGGGACATGACACAGGAGGGGGACAGACGCTGGGGACATGACACAGGAGGGGGACAGACGCTGGGGACATGACACAGCGTCTGTCCCCCTCCTGTGTCATGTCCCCAGCCTCTGTCCCCCTCCTGTGTCATGTCCCCAGCCTCTGTCCCCCTCCTGTGTCATGTCCCCAGCGTCTGTCCCCCTCCTGTGCCATTTCCCCAGCCTCTGTCCCCCTCCTGTGCCATGTCCCCAGCCTCTGTCCCCCTCCTGTGCCATGTCCCCAGCCTCTGTCCCCCTCCTGTGCCATGTCCCCAGCCTCTGTCCCCCTCCTGTGCCATGTCTCCAGCCTCTGTCCCCCTCCTGTGTCATGTCCCCAGCCTCTGTCCCCCTCCTGTGTCATGTCCCCAGCCTCTGTCCCCCTCCTGTGTCATGTCCCCAGCCTCTGTCCCCCTCCTGTGTCATGTCCCCAGCCTCTGTCCCCCTCCTGTGTCATGTCCCCAGCCTCTGTCCCCCTCCTGTGCCATGTCCCCAGCCTCTGTCCCCCTCCTGTGCCATGTCCCCAGCCTCTGTCCCCCTCCTGTGCCATGTCCCCAGCCTCTGTCCCCCTCCTGTGCCATGTCCCCAGCCTCTGTCCCCCTCCTGTGCCATGTCCCCAGCCTCTGTCCCCCTCCTGTGTCATGTGCCCAGCCTCTGTCCCCCTCCTGTGTCATGTCCCCAGCCTCTGTCCCCCTCCTGTGTCATCTCCCCAGCCTCTGTCCCCCTCCTGTGTCATGTCCCCAGCCTCTGTCCCCCTCCTGTGCCATGTCCCCAGCCTCTGTCCCCCTCCTGTGCCATGTCCCCAGCCTCTGTCCCCCTCCTGTGCCATGTCCCCAGCCTCTGTCCCCCTCCTGTGCCATGTCCCCACCCTCTGTCCCCCTCCTGTGCCATGTCTATAACAAGTACTCGTACCAGTTTTCCAATAATGATATTTACTGCTTTTTATAAAGAAATACAATTGATTTTATGCAGTATTGAGTTTAGCCTTTTGGCCCGGCCCTCCAAAATATTTTTAGTTTCTCATGTGGCCCCATCGAAAAAATAATTGCCCACCCCTGCTATTATACAAGCTGTACACTCACTACTTTACATTGTAGCAAAATTTAATTTCTTCAGTGTTATCGCATGAAAAGATATAATAAAATGTAGCGCTACCCCCGCAGGAGCCGCTGGTTGTTTGTGGGATCGGCGTATTGAGTTACCTTGTAGGGTGTCTAGGGGTGATATTAGTGAGTTGAGGCAATGAGCGAAGGTCCAGTTAGCAATTGGGTTTTCTTCAATGCTTTATTCCAAGTGCCCATCACACGCAGCCACTGTGCCATCAATTGTCGCCACTGTGCCCATCAAACCAAACCACTGTGCCATCACACGCAGCCACTGTGCCATCACATGCAGCCACTGTTTAATCAATTGTTATTGATTAAACAGTGGCTGCCTGTCCCCAGCCTCTGTCCCTCTCCTGTGTCATGTCCCCAGCGTCTGTCCCCCTCCTGTGTCATGTCCCCAGCGTCTGTCCCCCTCCTGTGTTATGTCCCCAGCGTCTGTCCCCCTCCTGTGCCATGTCCCCAGCGTCTGTCCCCCTCCTGTGTCATGTCCCTAGCGTCTGTCCCCCTCCTGTGTCATGTCCCCAGCGTCTGTCCCCCTCCTGTGTCATGTCCCCAGCGTCTGTCCCCCTCCTGTGTCATGTCCCCAGCATCTGTCCTCCTCCTGTGCCATGTCCCCAGCGTCTGTCCCCCTCCTGTGCCATGTCCCCAGCGTCTGTCCCCCTACTGTGCCATGTCCCCAGCGTCTGTCCCCCTCCTGTGTCATGTCCCCAGCGTCTGTCCCCCTCCTGTGCCATGTCCCCAGCGTCTGTCCCCCTCCTGTGTCATGTCCCCAGCGTCTGTCCCCCTCCTGTGTCATGTCCCCAGCGTCTGTCCCCCTCCTGTGTCATGTCCCCAGCGTCTGTCCCCCTCCTGTGTCATGTCCCCAGCATCTGTCCCCCTCCTGTGTCATGTCCCCAGCGTCTGTCCCCCTCCTGTGTCATGTCCCCAGCGTCTGTCCCCCTCCTGTGTCAGACGCTGGGGACATGACACAGGAGGGGGACAGACGCTGGGGACATGGCACAGGAGGGGGACAGACGCTGGGGACATGACACAGGAGGGGGACAGACGCTGGGGACATGACACAGGAGGGGGACAGACGCTGGGGACATGACACAGGAGGGGGACAGACGCTGGGGACATGACACAGCGTCTGTCCCCCTCCTGTGTCATGTCCCCAGCGTCTGTCCCCCTCCTGTGTCATCTCCCCAGCCTCTGTCCCCCTCCTGTGTCATGTCCCCAGCGTCTGTCCCCCTCCTGTGCCATTTCCCCAGCCTCTGTCCCCCTCCTGTGCCATGTCCCCAGCCTCTGTCCCCCTCCTGTGCCATGTCCCCAGCCTCTGTCCCCCTCCTGTGCCATGTCCCCAGCCTCTGTCCCCCTCCTGTGCCATGTCTCCAGCCTCTGTCCCCCTCCTGTGTCATGTCCCCAGCCTCTGTCCCCCTCCTGTGTCATGTCCCCAGCCTCTGTCCCCCTCCTGTGTCATGTCCCCAGCCTCTGTCCCCCTCCTGTCTCATGTCCCCAGCCTCTGTCCCCCTCCTGTGCCATGTCCCCAGCCTCTGTCCCCCTCCTGTGCCATGTCCCCAGTCTCTGTCCCCCTCCTGTGCCATGTCCCCAGCCTCTGTCTCCCTCCTGTGCCATGTCCCCAGCCTCTGTCCCCCTCCTGTGTCATGTGCCCAGCCTCTGTCCCCCTCCTGTGTCATGTCCCCAGCCTCTGTCCCCCTCCTGTGCCATGTCCCCAGCCTCTGTCCCCCTCCTGTGCCATGTCCCCAGCCTCTGTCCCCCTCCTGTGCCATGTCCCCAGCCTCTGTCCCCCTCCTGTGCCATGTCTATAACAAGTACTCGTACCAGTTTTCCAACAATGATATTTACTGCTTTTTATAAAGAAATACAATTGATTTTATGCAGTATTGAGTTTAGCCTTTTGGCCCGGCCCTCCAAAATATTTTTAGTTTCTCATGTGGCCCCATCGAAAAAATAATTGCCCACCCCTGCTATTATACAAGCTGTACACTCACTACTTTACATTGTAGCAAAATTTAATTTCTTCAGTGTTATCGCATGAAAAGATATAATAAAATGTAGCGCTACCCCCGCAGGAGCCGCTGGTTGTTTGTGGGATCGGCGTATTGAGTTACCTTGTAGGGTGTCTAGGGGTGATATTAGTGAGTTGAGGCAATGAGCGAAGGTCCAGTTAGCAATTGGGTTTTCTTCAATGCTTTATTCCAAGTGCCCATCACACGCAGCCACTGTGCCATCAATTGTCGCCACTGTGCCCATCAAACGCAACCACTGTGCCATCACACGCAGCCACTGTGCCATCACATGCAGCCACTGTTTAATCAATTGTTATTGATTAAACAGTGGCTGCCTGTCCCTCTCCTGTGTCATGTCCCCAGCGTCTGTCCCCCTCCTGTGTCATGTCCCCAGCATCTGTCCCCCTCCTGTGTCATGTCCTCAGCGTCTGTCCCCCTCCTGTGCCATGTCCCCAGCGTCTGTCCCCCTCCTGTGTCATGTCCCCAGCGTCTGTCCCCCTCCTGTGTCATGTCCCCAGCGTCTGTCCCCCTCCTGTGTCATGTCCCCAGCGTCTGTCCCCCTCCTGTGTCATGTCCCCAGCGTCTGTCCCCCTCCTGTGCCATGTCCCCAGCGTCTGTCCCCCTCCTGTGCCATGTCCCCAGCGTCTGTCCCCCTCCTGTGCCATGTCCCCAGCGTCTGTCCCCCTACTGTGCCATGTCCCCAGCGTCTGTCCCCCTCCTGTGTCATGTCCCCAGCGTCTGTCCCCCTCCTGTGTCATGTCCCCAGCGTCTGTCCCCCTCCTGTGTCATGTCCCCAGCGTCTGTCCCCCTCCTGTGTCATGTCCCCAGCGTCTGTCCCCCTCCTGTGTCATGTCCCCAGCGTCTGTCCCCCTCCTGTGTCATGTCCCCAGCGTCTGTCCCCCTCCTGTGTCATGTCCCCAGCGTCTGTCCCCCTCCTGTGTCATGTCCCCAGCGTCTGTCCCCCTCCTGTGTCATGTCCCCAGCGTCTGTCCCCCTCCTGTGTCAGACGCTGGGGACATGACACAGGAGGGGACATATACAGTATACAGATACTGTATATGTGTATGTGAATTAGCTGAGAGAGGGGAGGGGGGTTTCTTCTGCAGCCACTCCTGTCTGTGTCCCTTGTTACTGAATCTACCCCGCCCTGTGTCATTATGTAAAAGAGGGGGGATTTCTCCAACAGCCTCCCTGCTGATAAGACGGTCTACTGTTGGAAAGTTGAACACCTGTCTGTCTTGTTACTGGAGGAGATAAAGTTTACTACGCCCTGTGTCATTATGCAAAGGAGGGGGGATTGTCCTCTGAGTGTACAAACAACGTCAGAAGCGTCTTACCTGGGCTAAAGAAAAACACACCTGGTTTGTTGCTCAGTGGTCCAAAGTCTTCTTCTCTGATGTGAGCAAATTTTGCATCTCATTTGAAAACCAAGGACCCAGACTATGGAGGAAGAATGGAGAGGCACACACTGCAAGATGCTTGAAGTCCAGTGTGAAGTGTGGTAGAGATTTTTCATATCCATATTTATAAGGTTTTTTTGAAGATGTATATGTCTTTCTTTTACAAGGCTTTATTATTAATGTGATTTGGGTCTGTCTTTAGATTACTCTGTGAGCTGAGGAGCATGTTTTTGACCATATGTCAGCATATGGATGTTACCTCAATGGGGGGGGGGGATGTGATAGGAAATGCCCCCTCATTGTATTAAAAGAAGTTCCTGTCATCTCCTATCTGATTAAAAAACACACAGTTAAATTGCCTGTGTATACCAGGTGTGTGTGTATAGAGCTCGGACAGACAAGGCGTCTCCATAAGCCAGGGGTCCTGTAATATGCAAAGTGTGGGAACTGGATGAGGTAGTGCTCACACGAGAAGTTTTGTTGTTGATAAATATGCAAACTCCAAGACAGTTCCTATGTCAAGAGGATGTGATAACAGGGGGATGCACACTGGGGGGTCCTTATGTGTCATTCTGAAAAGAAACATAAGTCATCCAATCGTATCCGCGGGAAACTTGAGTTTTTTGAAGGGAAAAGGTGTAGTCTGAGGGGTATAAAATCAGTGTATGATGTCCTAGCTGTACTAGAGGGCAGACTGAAGGATGATGGATGAGCTGACCCAGGCGTGGTGATATAACCCCTTCTCCCCTTCTCTCCCCCCCTCTCTCTCTCTATCTATCTCTATGTCTCTCTCCCTCTCTGTCTCTCTCCCTCTCTGTCTCTCTCCCTCTCTGTCTCTCTCCCTCTCTGTCTCTCTCCCTCTCTGTCTGTCTCTCTCCCTCTCTGTCTGTCTCTCTCCCTCTCTGTCTCTCTCTCTCCCTCTCTGTCTCTCTCTCTCTGTCTCTCTCTCTCTGTCTCTCTCTCTCTGTCTCTCTCTCTCTGTCTCTCTCTCTCTACAACTTGGCATTGCTTACTGATGTATCCATTTTAGCCGTCTTACTGTTTGTATAATTGTGTGCCTTGGATATCATCTTGGTTTTAAAGGTGTTATCGGTTATGTTATGTTTGTATATATTGGAGTAATACAAGTTTCTTCTCTGTATCAATAAATGTAATATTTTTCTCTTTTTCGCAGCGCTATTCTTTGCTTTAATTTTTATATAGACAAAAAGGTTTTTATAGCTTATTTTAATTATTTACGTGCAATATTAATATTTCTCTGATTATTAATTATGTACGTGCGTTATTAATTTTTCTATAACAAATGGTCCCCCGTGTGAAAGGAGAGTTAACTTTTCAGAACTTAACTTTGTGTTTTTGTCTATGCGAATGTGTTTATGAGACTGATTTTGAATAATGTAGATATATATAGAATGAAATTGCAGCAGCATGTCAGTGCGGATTCTTAGAATCGTTCACGGATAGACATCCATTAGATCCAACAGGCGCAGGTCTCTTACACCGTCGGATCGTAACTGCATATTTTTTTTTCCGACCACTAGGTGGCGCTTCCGTCGAATTCCGCATTAAGTGTGCAGATTAGCTGGATACACGAATTCCCGAGCGTACGCCCGGCCAACGCAGTAAAGTGACGTTGGGCTTTTCCTGGCGTATAGTTGCCCCTGCTATATGAGGCATAAGTGCGGCGTACCAAGGTTGGGTATGGCTGTCGTTCCCGCGTCGAAATTTGAAAGGGTTACGTAGTTTGCGTAGGTCGTCCGTGGGTGGGGCTGGACGTCATTTACGTTCACGTCGAAATCAATGACGTCCTGGCGGTGTGCTTTGGAGCAATGCACACTGGAGGGTTCCACGGACGGCGCATGCGCCGTTCGGCAAAAACGTCAATCACATCGGGTCACAGTAGATTTACAAAAAAAACACGCCCCCCTGATCCAAATTTGAATTAGGCGGGCTTGCGCCTGCTGATTCGCGCTAAGCTGCCGCAACTTACGGAGCTAGTGCTTTGAAGCTAGTGCTTTGCCTCAGGCTAAGGTATGCTAATGTCCCTAGCTATCTGTATGTCCCCAAATGAAGTTCACAGTTTCCTTTCGTGTCACCATGCGACACTTATTTTTTTTTTTCTCTCCTAGAGTTTTTATTTTTGTCAGTTGTGGTGGCTAGTTGTTACCAATTGCCTAATGAATAGCTGTGTGTGTCCAGGCACACTGGTCGGCTCGTGTATCCCCTACTGTTCAGTGATCCCGGCGCCTCAGTGCTACAAGGGAATTTTCTTAGTCTATTGGTCAGCACCCATTGCCTTGAGCTGGATACACATTATGCAATTCTTGTTTTCCAGTTTCTTTTAGATTTACCGGCAGACATGTAGTACGAGGGCCTGCCTGGTGGCATACGAGTTGAAGGTGCATAGGTATGGCCTCGTATTGTATAGTTTTTGGGTTGAGTCTGGAGAAAAGGTGTGCAGGAAGATTGTATGGGGTGATATCAGCTCTTGGCTGTTCCAGAGGCCCTCACTTCCGATATATATGTGGGCATGCAGTATTCTCCTCAGTTAATATCCATGGGTGTCCTTCCTGTCCTAGATTACTTGGGTACCTTAACTGGTGGTCTGTGACTTGCTTGCCAAGAATATCAGTGCCCCAGGGTGGCACTAGACTCCTGTCTTTCATGGGAGTCCTGTCTGAATGGTGAAGGCAGTGTGTTTTGTAGGGGTGAAGGATCACATAGTTTAATTACTGAATTGATAGAGGAGGGAGAAAGTGTGCAGCCTCTATGAGGGATTGGGTGTACCTGGTGGCAGGTGGTTTTCAATCCGGGTATCCAGACTATTTCCCATAATAAAGAGAGGCTCAATGGCGACTGTCTTGGGAGTGGGAGATGGGTCATTGGCAGGCCCGGACTGGCCATAGGGCATACCGGGCATATGCCCGTGAACGGCCCTCGGCGGCCCGCATGTCACTTCTACCCAGAGGTGTACCAAGGCCCTTGGGGCGGACTGGGCTGGGTTGCAAGAATGCATTTGCCCCCTGGGCTGCTCTAATGTCCTGCAAAAAGGCCACTGAGCTGGCTGAGTGCGCCACCTGCCACAAGTTGTGGATTATCCACTGGTCACGTCACCTGCCATGTCACCTGGCCACGTCACCTGCCACAAGTTGTGGATTGTCCACTTGCCATGTCACCTGGCCACGTCACCTGCCACGTCACCTGGCCACATCACCTGCCACATCACCTGGCCACATCACCTGCCACAAGTTGTGGATTGTCAACTGGCCACGTCACCTGCCACGTCAACTGGCCACGTCACCTGCCACGTCACCTGGCCACATCACCTGCCACATCACCTGGCCACATCACCTGCCACAAGTTGTGGATTGTCCACTTGCCACGACACCTGCCACAAGTTGTGGATTGTCCACTTGCCACGTCACCTGCCACAAGTGGATTATGCACTTGCCAAATCACCTGGCCACGTCACCTGCCACAAGTTGTGGATTGTCCACTGGCCACGTCACCTGCCACAAGTTGTGGATTGTCCACTTGCCATGTCACCTGGCCACGTCACCTGCCACGTCACCTGGCCACATCACCTGCCACGTCACCTGCCGCAAGTTGTGGATTGTCCACTGGCCACGTGACCTGGCCACGTCACCTGCCACATCACCTGGCCACGTCACTTAACACAAGTTGTGGATTGTCCACTTGCCACGTCACCTGCTTCAAGTTGTGTATTGTCCACTTGCCATGTCATCTGCCATGTCACCTGGCCACGCTACCTGCCACAAGTTGTGGATTGTCCACTGGCCACGTCACCTGGCCACGTCACCTGCCACGTCACCTGGCCACGTCACCTGCCACATCACCTGGCCACGTCACCTGCCACAAGTTGTGGATTGTCCACTTGCCACGTCACCTGCCTCAAGTTGTGTATTGTCCACTTGCCACGTCATCTGCCATGTCACCTGGACACGCCACCTGCCACAAGTTGTGGATTGTCCACTGGCACGTCACCTGGCCACGTCAACCTGCCGCAAGTTGTGGATTGTCCACTTGCCATGTGACCTGGCCACGTCACCTGGCCACGTCACCTGCCACATCACCTGGCCACATCACCTGCCACAAGTTGTGGATTGTCCACTTGCCACGTCACCTGCCATGTCACCTGGCCACGCCACCTGCCACAAGTTGTGGATTGTCCACTGGCCACGTCACCTGGCCACGTCACCTGCCACAAGTTGTGGATTGTCCACTTGCCATGTCACCTGGCCACGTCACCTGCCACGTCACCTGCCACATCACCTGGCCACGTCACCTGCCACGTCAACTGGCCATGTCACCTGCCACAAGTTGTGGATTGTCCACTTGCCACGTCACCTGACCACGACACCTGCCACAAGTTGTGGATTGTCCACTTGTCACGTCACCTGCCACAAGTGGATTATCCACTGGCCACGTCACCTGCCACAAGTTGTGGATTGTCCACAATGCAATGCAAGCAATTACATTTTTTAATGTTTTTTTATGGTTTTTCATAATTTGCCATCATTTTTGAGATTTCTAATGTAAAAAAATAGGTCACCTTTAAAAACGCCTATAAACGAACTCACGGCAAAACGCCGGTACCGCGTTTTGCCGCGTTTAGCAGCGATTTGCGTCTGAAACGCGAAAACTTTTGCGTCTGAACCCAAAATTTTGCTTCTGAAAAAACGAGCCTAAACCCAACTGCTTTAAAACGCAAAAAAAAAACGAATGTGTGCATGGACACATAGGATAACATTAAATGTGTTCAGGGGCAGTTGAAAAAAATGCCCAAATGGCCTGCTGGCCTGCATTTGATGGGACAAAGTGGCTGCATTTGATGGGGCACAGTGGCTGCATTTGATGGGGCACAGTGGCTGCATTTGATGGGGCACAGTGGCTGCATTTGATGGGGCACAGTGGCTGCATTTGATGGGGAACAGTGGCTGCATTTGATGGGGCACAGTGGCTGCATTTGATGTTTTTGTTCAGTTTGATTGCTTCCCCCAAAAAAAATGTTGAGCAGCAGTGTGAGCCAAAAGGCTTGCACTCACAGATACTCCACTGAAAAGTTATCAATTCTCATGTCACTTTTCAGAGGCATTTGACAGACAGTAAGGAGGTGATGCCTAATTTCCTCCCTGTCTGTTTTAACCTCAGCCAGTGCCTCCAGATATTTCACTTTGTACTCCACCTTATTTTCATTACTCTTTATAGGTATTAGATGTTCTCTCACCATGGGCCAGATCCTCAAAAGGGATACGCCGGCGTAACTGCTGTTACGCCGTCGTATCCCTGTTTCTAACTATGGAACTGATCCACAGAATCAGTTTCCAAGAGACAGACAGAAGATCCGGCATGTGTAAGGGACTTACACTGTCGGATCTTAGGATGCAGTACCGCATCCGCCGCTGGGGGCATTTTGTGTCGAAATGCCGCCTCTGGTATGCAAATTAGCACTTACGGAGATCCACGAAGCTTTTCAGCTTCGTTTTTTCTCCGTAAGTTTTAGTTTTGAAACGCAAAAATTAGGGCTGCTTTTACAAAGTGTAAACTGTTTAGGCCTTGTAAAAACAGACCCTTCTGTCCAGCGACGCGATTTTTTATTTTTTTATTTTTTTATTCGTGCCGTATCTTTTTTTTTTCCTGACGCAACTTTATTGACCCGTCGCAATCCACAAAGCTCGGCGTAATGTAATTTCGCGCTATGCACGTCGGGAAAATGACGTCACGAGCATGCGCAGTACGGCCGGCGCGGGAGTGCGCCTAATTTAAATGGGAATCGCCCCCATGAAAATAGGAACGCCTTGCGCCGGCGGAATTTAAGTTACACAGCCAAAAATTTTGAGGTAAGTGCTTTGTGGATCGGGTACTTAGGTAGAAATTTTAAGGCAGTGTAACTTAAATGGAAAAAATTAAGTTACGCCGGATCTTTGTGGATTACCCCCCTTATTCTTTGCACATCTAATACAGAGAGTTCTGGAAATAAGGTGGAGTTCAAAGTGAATTTCTAAACCTAAGTTGAGAACCCCTTTCAGAAGATTTGAGGATATTATTAAACTCAGAGACTGGTGGACTTAGGCCATCATAAATAGATTGAAAATCTGCCAGTTCAGCAGAAATTTCAATCTACCAATGTGCAGACTGGTTATACAGACTCCGATCTATCAACTGACTTCAGTACAACAATGGGAAATGTCGAACGATTTCTCTCTGTTCCAGCAATGTGGAGTGATTTCTCTCTCTGTGCCACAAATGTGGAGCAGTCTCTCTCTCTCTGTGCGGGCATTCTATCATTAACCCCCGCCGCGTGCCCCCCCCCCCCCCGGGCTGCTCAGTCTAAAATGCCCGGGCCTATTTTTTGTCCCAGTCCGGGCCTGGTCATTGGGTACCGTAATCACTATAGAGCTGGAGATAATCAGGAACACATTGGGAGGCCCTGGGCTACATATCAGGGAAGGGTTAGGTAAATCCAACTCGTTCTATTCTCATCCCTAAGGGAAGGAACTTTGGGCATGGACGGAACTTTGTGCATATATCACGGTCAATTTGGGTACTATCCTATCTGACTCTACTGGGTTATACCCTGGAGTCCATTCCTGTTCTGAGGGTTGTGAGTCCAGACAGGAATTGAAAGAAATATTGTAATGGGTGACTAGTATGACATTAATGTATGTGGTGCAGGTACCCAGGAGACTGGCATCTATGCATAATAGGGTGTCCGTTGGCCAAACTAGAGGGTGCCAGGTGATACATCAATGGGGTGAAAACTTCCTCGTAGAGGCAGTGTCTCAAGCTTAGCAGTCCTATAAAGAAGCTTTCGCTTACTGGACATGGGAGAGGTACACCTAGTTGGTGTCTCACCTGAGAGGTTGAATCCCTGCACAAGTAATGACAGTAACTACATACAGGAACATGCCCTGTTAAATAAAGGGAATACACGCGGGCTAACACGGTACAGAGTGGTTGATAAGACTATTACCCTGTATGTGCTGAGTATACACTGAATCCAGTGATTGTTAAGTGACCAGTGGCTTTCTCCCAGAGATGTGCAGACACAGCATAAGGTTCACGCAGGACGCTTATTTCTGAGGAGTAACCCAACAGAGGAGGGGTGTATTCAGCACTATATAGGGGGAATAGGAGCTGGGATGGGTGTTAGTAATAGAGTGGACAGCGGTCTCCTGAGGAACAGACCCGCAGTCATGGCTTCAGACAATAAGCACGGCTTTGTTGCTCTGAGAGATTGGTGACAGTTGTGACAACATGCAACAGAGTTACATAAATACCCAGTTTAATATGGCTCACGATTTTATCGACCATGTTAAGAGGTTGGAAGAGAGTGTGATAGGGTATAGGACAAAAACATGTCATTGGCTCTGGCGTACTTGCAGGGGCAGGCGGAGTTATTGACCAGTATCAGGCTGATTGTACAAAGCTCTGTATGATGGGCGGTAGCCTGAGGAGTTAGCATCACCACTCAGTAAGACTTTGACAAAACTCGTCGCTTACACTAATCCAAAATGATAGTCAAATGCCGGGATGGGCTGTACTGGTTTGGATTGTGAGAGATGAGGTGCTGTATGATCCCATATACGGAAGTGCAGACTCGGTCTGTAGAGATGTTGGCATCAATGAGCTTACTGACTGGGGATTCTATCTTCTATGCATTTGGGGCTAAGTGACCCACATGTGATCAGAGGGTACGGAAGCTGAGAGCAGGTTGATATTTCCCCCTGTCAGAAGTGTGACCACAATGTCTTTTGCATTCCAGGTCAATACACGGTGGTGAAGGAGGAATGTTGGGAAGGTATTTCACTGTGGGTTCTGCATGGGAAGATCATTACGGGGGAGGAAACACCTAGGTATAATTTAGGACATAGGCGAGTTTTGTTTCTTTGTCCTAGAGGATACCGATGGGTGTTCCTTGGACCTACCAGGTGGTAGTGGGGTATGGTCACTGAAATCAAGTCACGGGGATGGAGTTTTTTTTTTGTGGGTTTTGTCATTGTTTCAATGGTATATGTGCCGTTGTACTCAATACCGAATGCTGGGGTATGGGTTCTGGTCTAGTGATGCACTGTTGTCAGCATTAGGTTGAATTGTACTCAGCAAGGTACACTACCGTGGGGAGTCTAATGTACCTATTCTCTTGTCCGTGGGATGGATATAGACGGAACCCCGGGTTACACCCCGAGTTGCCCTGAAGAAAGGTTTTATAGCAAACCTGACATCCCCTTCACACTTACTGAAACTTCCGTTGGGATTCGGGGAGGAATTAAAAGTTAGGTAGTTAAACTTCGGGCAACAGGATTTAAATGGTGCCAACAGTTTGTGCAAGGCGTGAATAAAAAGACCCGTCTCAAGGGATTTATAAGCTATGGGGAGGGGGTGGAACAAATAACTGCTGGGAATTATCGGACATGGAGCTGGCTGAGAGAACATTTTAGGTGGAGGTGGGGTAGGCTTCCCGGATAAAATATATATATATATATTTTTTTTTTGGACACCTAGGTGTGGAAAGGGTAGCGCCGGGCTGGACATATGGGGGGGGGGGGAGAATATTCCCCCATTAGAGCAAAGAGAGACCTAATAGATACTGCCTTAGGAGCAGGAGGTGTTGTCCTGAGTAGCCTAAACACGTGGAGTTAGAGGTACTCATAAACAAGCTAGTTGGGGAAGGGGTTGAGGTGCAGCTAGATGTGAATCATATTCTTGAAAATCTACAACATGCTCATATTGATGCTACTGCCTCATTGTCTGAAATAATGAAACAGAAGTTCACCAGACAGATAGCGGGCTACCGTGTTACACCCCCGAGTCCATCATGATCTGATGGTTTCTGAGTCTGAACAACCTCAAATGATTGATACTGGTGGGTGCTGGAGAAAGGAAGGGGTGGTGTTATGTCAAGGGAAACAGGATAGGATCATGAGACAACAATGCGGGCACAAGGAAGGGTCCTGTCTCAGGGGTGCGGAGGAATTGTCCCAACCTTATGTAAAATACTTGGGGCAAGGGTATTGGTGCTGGTATCAAATTTCCAATGATGCCCTATATTCTGCCTACGGGTTGAACTGTACTCAATGGGGTACATTACCTCAGGGAGTCTACTGTACATCTTCCCCGGTCCTGGGAATAGATATAGCCGGGACACAAGGACGTACCCCTGTTACCCCAGAGAAAAGGCATGATATCAAACCTGACACCCCCATACATCTACAGAAACTTCCTCTGGGTTTGGGACTGAATTAAAGGCTTGGCTGGTAGAATTTGAACAACAGGATGAAATATTAAATGTGCTAAGAGATACTGAGAAAAAAAACACTATACAACTCACCCATGATCAAAATAAGTTGATCCATGTATCCCACGCTTTAGAGACAGACGCTAAGATTTCCTGGTGGGAGAGTATATTTGGATATAGTCCTAACGCTTCAGCTTTCCTAAACATTTTGCTCCACCCTGTTGTCCTAATCTGTGTAGCGTTATTGCACTCCCTGATGCAAGTAATGATGTGCATTACTATCGGGAGAATGAACGCCAAAACTATGAGAATGTGCACCTCAATGAGGTATCTTCTCTCAAGGAACAGAAAAGCCACTAACTCAGAAACAAATTTCTGAGGAAGCCTGTTCCAATCCAGACCAGTACAAATGTACCGTTTGTTTAATACTCCTAGTTTAAATTTTTATCATGTTCGTGTCATTTTTTTAGTAATTTTTATTTCTATTTTTTATTCATTTTTTATCCATTACAATTTTTTACTTTTAATTTTTATACATTTTTTTAATTTTTGTAAAAGTTATTTTTTTATTCATTTTTTTCTCTCTCGGTTTTATTTCAATTTTTAGTAATTTTTAATCAATTTTTCTCATTTCTCATTTTTATTTTTGTCAGTTTTATTTTTTATTTTTATTTTTTTTTATTTTTTGTTTTTCTTCTCTCATTTTTCGCCCTGAAGTGTTATGGTTATAATTTTTTTACTTTTAATTTTTTGAAGTTTTTTTCATTTTCTCTCTCACTCCATTCAGGTGAGAAAAGTTCCAAAAGGTTTGAACTTTTTCCACCTGAAGGGGGGAGTAGAAAAAATAAATAAATAATGCATTGTTTTTTTAATTGCCCTTTTGTTGGAGAACTATATATTGTTTTTTGTTATTATTCTTTGGTTTGGGGAAGGGCCTCTAAAAAAGAAGTACAGTCGGGTTTGACTAAATTCTAAAAAGTTTGTTGGCAACCATTGTTTAGTCGCTCCTTTTAATATTTTTATTTTTTATGTTTTCAACCCGACTTGTAAATTTTTCAAGTGACCATGGTCATGTTCACCTGTTGATTACCAGGATGAGAGAGGAGTCGTTTTTAACGGAACAATATTTCATTTTTTTTTCTTTTTTTTCTCTCGCTGTCAGCTAAAGTTGGCAGGGCAACTAAGTATTAGTTTTTTTTTTGGATACCGATTCGGTGCTCTTTAACAATCTAAAGTGGAATGTAAACTGGAGATCTTGGTTGGAGCAGCATTGAATCTGTAGTTTTTATTTTGTATGTCTATTATTTATTTTTATTTTATTGATTTTTTCCTCTTTTCCTTATTCTTTTTCATTACTCACCTCTCTTCCTTTCCTCCTTTAATATTATGCTCTCTAAGTTTTTATTTTTGGCTTCTATCATACATCTTCTCAGGATAATGTAACTAGGACATCAGTCATATCATTTTGTTTTTAAAGCGCGTGAGCATTCTTGCCCGCCAGTGCCATATTGTATCCCTGTACATCCAGGTTTTCATGTCTTAAAGTAATTCTACCTCCCCTAAGTCTACCTACGGCTTTATAGTCATAAAAGCCACCCCACTGCTCCTGTCTGAGATTCCTCCAATAACCGTACACTGACGTTCTCCTTTCTCTTTTTGTAATATTTCTATGACTGTCCGGAGGCCCACCCAACCACCACCTGAAGAAGCAACGACAACCAAGTAATTTTTTGAAGACAAGCGTGCCATGAATAAGACTCTCCTAAACTTTCCTTCATCATGCTGAAAAAGTGCTGTCTCGCGGTCCGATCCAATGATGACAATCAGAACACCATCTTTCCAAGATACAGGACTAAATATATAAAGATCCCGCCATCAATGTTGGAATTCCACTCCTCCAACGCAGAGGGGCGATGACACATTGCAGTACAGACACTCAGGGCTCGGATCTGAAGTCTCAAAGGCACCAGGACTGTCTCAAGTCTACCTTGATGAGTTACGGCGAGTTCAAGAAAGGAAGAGGCCGCAGTGGTGGTGGGGGAAGGGTCGGGGCTTCTGGGCCGTTGTGGGTGGGTACCGGATCATTGAAGGAGGATATAAGTTCAATAATGAACTTCAGGGGGAACTGTGGTAGAGATTTTTCATATCCATATTTATAAGGTTTTTTTGAAGATGTATGGGCCAAATTCCCAAAAGAGATACGCAGACTTAACTCAAGTTTTCTAAATTTACACGGCGCGTATATTTGCGCACGATCTTCAAAACGAGTTAAGCCCAGATTTCCGTATTTTCAGCCGTACCTAAATTAGTTACACCTGCGCATCCCCGGGCGCAAATTACGCTAGTCTCGCCGCTGTTTTTGATAGGCAAAGATGCAAATGAGGGAGTTAGGGCGATTCTCAAAATTAAGTGTGTGCGCCGTATTTTCCGCCCTGTGCGCACCTGTTAGTTTCCCTGACTAAATTTCCACATTATAAAACCAGCCCTAATTTTACACATGCTGTGGAAGGGTTTGCTGTAGGTAGTGACTAGAGCTTAGAGCTATAGTTGAGAAGGATCTTTGTTTAAAAATGCCAGAGCCATCTATGATTCTGACGGCACTTGCCGCCTTACAGGCACAAAGGAGGAGGAGGGCACAGAGGAGGAGGATGAGGGCACAGGCGAGAGTTTATCGGCCATGGCGTGATCTTTTCCAAATGCCAGATTATGAGGTGTATGGCAACTACAGGTTTGATAGGGAAGCCATCCTGGAGATCACCCAACTACTTCAGGAGGATCTTATCACCCCAACCAGACGCTCCCATGCCCTGACACCTCTACATAAAGTGATGGCAACCCTCCATTTTTTATCCAGTGGCTCATTCCAGCGTGCATCTGGAGGTCTGGCTGGGATGGTGCAGTCGACAATGAGCCGATGTGTCCATCAGGTGGTCCCTGCCATACTGCGGTGCATGACCAACCAGTTTGTGATGCCCACCCAGGAGGAGCAGCGTCTGCAAGCCATGACAGACTTCTACAGCATTGCTGGCTTCCCAAGGACCATCGGGGCGATAGACTGCACCCATGTGGCACTACAGCCCCCCCATGAAACTGAACACCTGTTCAGAAACAGGAAAGGCTGGCATTCGATCAACGTCCAGATGATTGTAGATGCCCATGGCCTCATCTGGCACGTTTGTGCCAAGTTTCCAGGGTCGTGCCACGACAGTTACATTCTACGGCAGACCAAGATCTACCAAGACTTGGAGCAGAATGTGTATGGAGACAGCTGGCTGATTGGTGAGTGACATTGGTGTCAGGTATGCCCCCCCATGATGCAGACATCACAAGGGGCACATGCATGACTAATATCCTCCTGTCTTTTCCCTTACAGGTGACTCTGGATATGCACTGGGACCCCACCTGATGACCCCCTTTAGGAACCCCCAAACACCAGGAGAACGGAAATTCAACGAGGTGCACATCCAGACCCGGGCAATAGTAGAGCGGACATTTGGCCTTCTCAAGTCCAGATTCAGATGCCTTGACAAGACTGGGGGTACACTCTTGTATTCCCCAGACTTTGTCTGTCAAATTATTGGGGCATGTTGCATCCTCCATAATTTTGCTCTGAGAAGGGGCCTGCATGTTGAGTTATGTCCTGACCTAACCCCCCACCCAGGCAATCCCCCCCCCCCCAAACCCCTCTACCCGGTCTGCTGAGGGCCAGGTAATAAGGAGACAACTGGCTGAAGGCATCTTTGCCCAGTAAATGGACCCTAATTATCTATATTTTTTTGCTTTGCCCAGAAAAAATCACAGAGATTATGTGACCTTTAAATATTTTCTTTGTACATAAAATGCACATTACTTATATGACAATGAGAATGTTTTTTTTGGGTACAAAACGCACATTAATTATCTCACAATGAGAATGCATGAATGCACGTCACTGTGGTCCCTAGCACAGACACATCACATGCACATCGAATTGGATTAGATCCAAGTACCCCCCCCGTTTGGTACTTGGGAGCAGTAACGCCCCGCCACGGCTCCAATTATGTCACTGTGCATTCATACACCATTCAGGAACCTAGGATGACTTCTCCCTGGTCCTGGGGATCCCTACTCCACCAAAACTGAGGGTGACACCCTTATGTTTTCAGGAATGACACCCCCCCACATTCACACATCATTCACACACATAAACCAAATCATAAGTACAGTATAAAAAAAAAAAAAAAAAATCAAAAGTACCCCTGCAACTTAAGGATGTTGCCGAGTGCTCCTTCTGGGCTGCCTACGGGCACGGGGACGGCCACGGCCGACTGGGGGATCTTCACGGGGGGGGGGTCTGTGCAGGGGAGGGAGTATTTTCATGGGGGGGGTCTGTGCAGGGGAGAGAGTATTTTCATGGGGGGGGTCTGTGCAGGGGAAGAAGGAGCCTCCCCTGGTGTCTGTCCTCCTGCTGGCCTTCCCTCCAAGGCAACAGCTATCCTTGTCAGACAGGAAGTAATGTCAGCCGTATTAGCCTGGCCAGCCCGGGTATTGGCCTGCACAGCCCGGGTATTGGCCTGCACAGCCTGGGTGAGGGCAGTCACCTCCTGGGCCACGCCTGTTGTTGCATTTTTCAGGTCCCACAAACACGTGATGACCCCCACTGAGTTGGTGGCCACGTCACCCAGTGACTCCCTCATTGCACCCAGGCTGTGCTCCACCTTGGTCATAGATTTTTTGATTTCAGCCAGACTGCGGGTCTGCCGGGCATTGTCCCTCAACAGACTGACCGGCAGACGCACAAACCCCCCCTGGTTTCCGGGGTCGGCCTCCTACTTGCCCCTGAGGCTTGTGGCCTTGGAGGAGGGGTTGGAGTGACCCATGGGTGCTGCTGCATGTTGGAGGAGGGTTGGGAGGGGCCACCCATGATGGTGGCCTGACTGCTGTGCGCCTCTGGGGTTCCCTCAGGGGATGACTCAAAGGTCATATCTTGGCCCATCATGATTTGCTGCCCAATCTCAATATTGTCATCTTCCTCCCCCTCATCCTCCTCCCACTCAACATCCAAATTAGGGGAGTTGTGGGCACTCCCCTCCCATGGCGAATCCTGCCCTTCTTGGGACTCTGCATCAGCCTGTCTTGGGGGTGGTGCAGCAGCTTGCCCTGATGGGCCAGCAACCTCCTGACCTGATGGGGCTGCCACCTCCTGACCTGATGGGGCTGCCACCTCCTGACCTGATGGGGCTGCCACCTCCTGACCTGATGGGGCTGCCACCTCCTGACCTGATGGGGCTGCCACCTCCTGACCTGATGGGGCTGCCACCTCCTGACCTGATGGGGCTGCCACCTCCTGACCTGATGGGGCTGCCACCTCCTGGGCTGATGGGGCTGCCACCTCCTGGGCTGATGACCCAGCAACCTCCTGGGCTGATGGGGCTGCAACCTCCTGGCCATCTGGGGAGGACACAAAACAATCACAGGTTGGTGGATCCACACACTTGGCACATCTTCCCTTCCCCCACCCACACATGCTAATCACCAGATAGAAATTCAAAAAAATTACCTGTCCTCATAAGAGGATCAGAGTCAAAGCCAGGCAGGCCCACCACCTGCTGTGGGTGGAAACACTGGGCCACTGCCCATTCCTCCTCACTAATCCTGACTGGGCAGGGTCCCCCTCCTCCAGTGCCCCTGGTATGGGCATGCAGCGTTGCCAGCTTGTTCCGGGACACGCTCCTCAAGTCATTGATCTTTTTTTGAACTCCAGCTATGGTCCTGGTCTCCCCCCCCCCCGCCGCATTGATCCGATCGGTGATATTTTTAAGGATCTCCTTCCTCCTGGCCGGGGTGGTGTTGTGGCTCTCAGGGCCATGGAGAAATCGCCCATATTTAATGACGCCCTGAGCAAGTATATGCTTCTCTGCCACTGTAAAATTTAGCTTCCTGCGCTTGGGAGCTATGACAGACAACACCCAGCAACAGGGAACTCACCCAAAAAACAAACAACAATACACACACACACACAACAAAGAAAATAAAAACAAGCAAAAAAAAAAAAAAAAAACAGACAGCTACTATAAATTCAAAAACAAACAGGCAAAAAAGGGAAACAAAAAACAATCACACACCAAAAAAGAAACACTTATCAAAAACTAACAGGCAAACAATCAAAACAAAGAACAAATTATCAAAAACAAACACCAACTATACCCTCCAACTCCACAAAAACTTTTCTCACAAACAAATCTTACCAACAAACACTGACAAATGTTCAAAGCAGAAGCAACTTGCTTTAGGAAGGGAACACAGGGAAATACTTTTGCAATAGAAGTGTGTTTGACTGGGGCTATTTAGACACAGGGCGATCCTCAAACTAAGTACGCTTGGCCTTTTACCTATCTCACTGATTGCGATAACCAAAGTTCTGCACATGCGCAGTGAGGTCCAGATTCGTGCACGCATGCGCAGTACGGCCGGCCCTTCATTTGCATGGGGTCACGGCTTATTACAATGAAGCACGCCCACTTCATTCCCACTTGCCATAACCACGCCTTACGCATTGGAACTTAGGTTAAGGATGGCGCAATTTTGTGCGCAAATGCGCTGTGGATACGGTACTTACGACACCAACTTAGGGCGCCGTAACTTAAATGACATAAGTTAGATAATCCTAAATTTGCACAGCTTTTTGAGAATTTGGCCCTATATGTCTTTCTTTTACAAGGCTTTATTATTAATGTGATTTGGGTCTGTCTTTAGATTACTCTGTGAGCTGAGGAGCATGTTTTGACCATATGTCAGCATATGGATGTTACCTCAATGGGGGGGGGGGGATGTGATAGGAAATGCCCCCTCATTGTATTAAAAGAAGTTCCTGTCATCTCCTATCTGATTAAAAAACACACAGTTAGATTGCCTGTGTATACCAGGTGTGTGTGTATAGAGCTCGGACAGACAAGGCGTCTCCATAAGCCAGGGGTCCTGTAATATGCAAAGTGTGGGAACTGGATGAGGTAGTGCTCACACGAGAAGTTTTGTTGTTGATAAATATGCAAACTCCAAGACAGTTCCTATGTCAAGAGGATGTGATAACAGGGGGATGCACACTGGGGGGTCCTTATGTGTCATTCTGAAAAGAAACATAAGTCATCCAATCGTATCCGCGGGAAACTTGAGTTTTTTGAAGGGAAAAGGTGTAGTCTGAGGGGTATAAAATCAGTGTATGATGTCCTAGCTGTACTAGAGGGCAGACTGAAGGATGATGGATGAGCTGACCCAGGCGTGGTGATATAACCCCTTCTCCCCTTCTCTCCCCCCCCCCTCTCTCTCTATCTATCTCTATGTCTCTCTCCCTCTCTGTCTCTCTCCCTCTCTGTCTCTCTCCCTCTCTGTCTCTCTCCCTCTCTGTCTCTCTCCCTCTCTGTCTCTCTCCCTCTCTGTCTCTCTCCCTCTCTGTCTCTCTCCCTCTCTGTCTCTCTCCCTCTACAACTTGGCATTGCTTACTGATGTATCCATTTTAGCCGTCTTACTGTTTGTATAATTGTGTGCCTTGGATATCATCTTGGTTTTAAAGGTGTTATCGGTTATGTTATGTTTGTATATATTGGAGTAATACAAGTTTCTTCTCTGTATCAATAAATGTAATATTTTTCTCTTTTTCGCAGCGCTATTCTTTGCTTTAATTTTTATATAGACAAAAAGGTTTTTATAGCTTATTTTAATTATTTACGTGCGATATTAATATTTCTCTGATTATTAATTATGTACGTGCGTTATTAATTTTTCTATAACAGAAGTTTCCACAGTCTGTGTTGATTTGGGGAGCCATGTCACCTGCTGGTGTTGGTCCACTGTGCTTCATTAACCACTTCCCGACCGCCGCATGTATATGTACGTCCACAGAA
Source organism: Rana temporaria (assembly GCF_905171775.1). Taxonomy (NCBI): domain Eukaryota; kingdom Metazoa; phylum Chordata; class Amphibia; order Anura; family Ranidae; genus Rana; species Rana temporaria. Next base: position 111,316,382 of record NC_053495.1, on the reverse strand, counting down.
TGGCACGTACAGGCAAATGGGCGTACATGTACGTCCTTGTCTTCTAGCATGCGGCGGTCGGGTTCCCTCGGGGAGCGATCCGGGACGACGGCGCGGCTATTTGTTTATAGCCGCTCCCCGGAGCTGAAGAACGGGGAGAGCCGTGTGTAAACACGGCTTCCCCGTGCTTCACTATGGCAGCGTATCGATCGAGTGATCCCTTATATAAGGGAGACTCGATCGATGTCAGTCCTACAGCCACCCCCCCCTACAGTTGTAAACACACACTAGGTCTACCCTCACTCTTACAGCGCCCCCTGTGGTTAACTCCCAAACTGCAACTGTCATTTTCACAATAAACAATGCAATTTAAATGCATTTTTTGCTGTGAAAATGACAATGGTCCCAAAAATGTGTCAAAATTGTCCGAAGTGTCCGCCATAATGTCGCAGTCATGAAAAAAATCGCTGATCGCCGCCATTAGTAGTAAAAAAAAATAATTAATAAAAATGCAATAAAACTATCCCCTATTTTGTAAACGCTATAAATTTTGCGCAAACCAATCGATAAACGCTTATTGCGATTTTTTTTACTAAAAATAGGTCGAAGAATATGTATCGGCCTAAACTGAGGGAAAAAAAAAATTTAGATATGTTTTTGGGCGATATTTATTATAACAAAAAGTAAATAATATTGCATTTTTTTGAAAATTGTCGCTCTGTTTTTATTTATAGCGCAAAAAATAAAAACCGCAGAGGTGATCAAATACCACCAAAAGAAAGCTCTATTTGTGAGGAAAAAAGGACGCCAATTTTGTTTGGGAGCCACGTCGCACGACCGCGCAATTGTCTGTTAAAGCGACGCAGTGCCGAATCGCAAAACCTGGCCTGGGCATTTAGCTGCCTAAAGGTCCGGGGCTTAAGTGGTTAAGTCCAGGGTCAACGCAGCCGTCTACCAGGAGATTTTGGAGCACTTCATGCTTCCTTCCACAGGCGAGCTCTATGGGGATGCTGACTTCATTTTCCAGCAGGACTTGGCACCTGCCCACACTGTCAAAAGCACCAAAACCTGGTTCAATGACCGTGGGATTACTGTGGTTGATTGGCCAGTGTGGCAAACCTAGCCACTTCTGGAACGCTGGACGTTACATGTCATAGGGTTGTCTGTATTCTGCTGGGTCTTATGTGGGCATAGTAATTCGTATGCTGGTAGCCGTAAGCCACTAGCATTCAAGTACTTTGTTTTATGTTGCCCAATCAGTGTTCGGCAGTTTTAAACCGAACTCCCACAACACATAACCCCAGACCCCAGCTATCAACCGACTTTTCCCTCGTGCAGCAATGCCTGATGGGAGAATTATCCAAAATGTTAAGTTCCCCATGTGGTCCTCACTGTATTACCCCTGCTAAATCTGTTTGGCTGTTGGAAACCCCTTGCATGGGGAATTATATAAGTATGAAAGCCTGTGAATAAAAAGTCAGTTGACTCCCAGAGCTGTGTTTCGTCCGGTTACTGGGGGGGATTTGGGACATTGCCTTACTTTTCAGTGCTGACTGTGGATTTACCCTGGTTACCAGCGGAGATCGTGGATTTTAATATTGTACTCCTCTACAATTGGTGGCAAGCGACGGGATCCAACCTTACAGCCGATAAGTGCAATTTGTGCAATGTGAACTACCGATAGAAATGGAGACGGATTATACTACGCTAAAGCGGCAGACATTAAAGGAACTGCTAGAAGCCAGGGGTAAGGTAGCCAGCAACAAATCCAAAGCTGTACTAACTGCCGAGCTGATGGAGGGAGACAGAGCCCGCAGCGCTACACCACCAGCAGCCATGGAAGAAACCCTCTACCAGAGAGAAATGAGGACCAGGCTGGAATTTTTGCCACAGCCTATATCAGATGCCATGCTGCACATGGTAATGGCGAATGTGCAGGAGTACGTAATGGCACACAGTCCGCAGCATACACCGTCTCAAGCAGAATCCACTACTGGGTCACTCTACAACCAGGTAAAACCCCAAATTCCCTATCATGCCTTTAAAATGTTTTGCGAGGAGAAGGATGAGATTGATGGGTATTTACAGGATTTTGAGAGACTGTGTGATTTACATGACTTGGAACGGACGGTATGGGTCCCATTGCTAGCAGGCAAGCTGGCAGGTCGGGCAGCAGAAGCATATCGCGCTGTACCCAGTGAGGACAGCAAGGACTATGATAAAGTGAAGCTAGCGATATTAGAGAGATATGCCATTACTCCAGAGGCATAGAAACCTGCGCAAACCAGAGAAGGATTCACATGCTGAATGGGCACACAAGCTGGACCAAGCTTCCCAAGGGTGGATACAAGCCAGCCAAGTCATTACTATGGAGGAATTGCGACAGTTAATGCTGTTGGAGCAATTCTTCAACGGTTTGTCCCCAGAGGCACAAGAATGGGTGCGAGACAGGAAACCTCTCACCCTAACCGAAGCGGCTCGATTAGCGGATCAGCATTTTGATGCGAGGAGACATCATGGGCCCCTAACCAAGAGTTATCCTCGACCCGTGGGACCACCCAGTACTCTACCACCCCCCGCTCTCACAGCCTCCCCTTTTCGTAAATCCCAAGGGACTTTACCACCACCCTCCAGATATAACGGACGTGCCAACATCCAATGCCACACCTGCAAACAGTGGGGACATATGGCACGCAAGTGCACCCAAAACCGGGGCAGACCCGCCTGGAACCACGGCCGACCGAACCCGGCACCAAGGGCTGCTGCCCATCATTATCAACGGGAGCCAGCCGCTCAAGAGATGTTGAGCATTCCAGCGGAAGAACCCCTGGGAATCTGGCATGAGGTGATGACAGTCCGAGCCACGGATAACCGGCAGCATCATCGACAGCTAGTGACCTTGGAGGGGAAAGAAGTCCAGGGGCTTCGGGATTCAGGAGCTACTTTAACCTTGATAGCACCCCATTTGGTCCCTGACTCGGCACACACTGGTGGATCCGTGGCAGTACGAGTGGCAGGGGGAGCAGTGTACTGACTACCCCCTGCCAAAGTACATTTGGATTGGGGTGTGGGAGGGGGGACGGTAGAAGTGGGCCTCATGCAAAATTTACCAGCAGATGTTGTGCTGGGAAATGACTTGGGCCAGATGACCTCTGCTTTTGTACCCCAGGCCCCACACCAGGAAGCCCATCCAGTGACCACACGGCAACAGGCTCGCACCACGGTTCCACCGACACACGACAGACCATGACCCCCACACGACACGTATGTCCTGGGATACCCCGACTAAGTTTGAGGCCGAGGTGAGGTCAGACCCCACGCTACAGGTATACAGGGACTGGGTACACGCTGACCAGGCTGGGCTAGAGGGGGAGCGGTACACCTGGGAGAAAGGGCTACTTTACCGCATTGCTGAAAGAGGAGTGGGAGGGTTGGCCACAGTAACGACTAAACAGTTAGTGGTTCCCCAGAAGTATAGGCAAGAACTGCTTCGGATTGCCCATGACATTCCCCTGTCTGGGCATCTGGGGATGACACGTACCCGATACAAGTTGACCAACGCTTTCTTCTGGCCAGGGATCTCCAAGGATGTGAGGCAATACAGCACCTCTTGTGACATTTGCCAGCGAGTAGGCAAGCGAGGTGACCGCCACAAAGCCAAGTTATGTCCTCTTCCCATTATTGAAGAACCCTTCAGTAGGGTGGCCGTAGATATAGTGGGGCCCTTACCAAAACCCAGTCCCTCCGGGAAAAGATATATTTTAACTGTAGTGGACTATGCCACCCGGTACCCCGAGGCTATAGCCCTCACCAACATTCATGCCGAAACTGTGGCAGAGGCCTTAATGAAAATATTTTCCAGGGTGGGGTTTCCCCAAGAAATCATATCCGATAGAGGCACCCAGTTCACCGCCGAGGTAACCCAACAACTATGGAAGATATGTGGCATTAAGCCAATAGTAAATTCGGCGTACCACCCCCAGTCCAATGGTCTATGCGAAAGGTTAAATGGTACGCTGAAGCAGATGCTCCGTACATTTGGAGAGTCTCATAAAGACTGGGAGCACTTTCTACCCCATCTGCTCTTCGCTTATAGAGAGGTACCCCAAGAGTCAACAGGGTTTTCCCCTTTTGAATTACTGTTTGGGAGAAGGGTGCGAGGGCCACTAGACCTAATTAGAGAGCATTGGGAGGGGGAGAGTAGCCCAGACGGAACCCCTATTATATGCTACGTACTGGAGTTCAGGGACCGTCTGGAGGCGCTAACCCAGGCTGTGCGCACCAACCTCCGGGCGGCCCGACAACGTCAGCGCCGCTGGTACGATAGGGGAGCCAGAGACCGCAGCTTTCAGGTGGGACAAAAGGTTTTGATTTTAAAACCGGTCCGAACAGACAAGCTGCAGGCCATCTGGCAAGGCCCATACCAGATTGTGGAACAGAGATGTGACACCACCTATGTGATTGGCCCCTGCTCAGGGGTAGGGGAGAGACGCATGCTCCATGTGAATATGCTCAAACCATACCATGAGAGGATAGAGGACGTGGCCGCCATATGCGCTTCCGCCTCGGAGGATCAGGAGAATCTGCCACTACCTGACCTCTTAGAACAGGAGGGACAGGTGGAGTCCTCCAAGGGGGTTCAGCTGGGGGAGCGGCTAAGCCCTCAGGAGCGTGCCCAGGTACAAGAGCTGATTGTAGCTAAAGGGGCTACCTTCTCCAATTTACCTGGGTACACTCCGCTGGCCACTCACCGAGTCGAGACCCCGGGACAGCTACCTATGCGGCAAACCCCATATCGTGTCCCTGAAGCAGTCAGGACGCATATGAAGACTGAGATTGATGAGATGTTGCAGCTAGGGGTTATCGAACCTTCCGGTAGTGCTGGTACCAAAGAAGGACGGCACGACACGTTTCTGTGTCGACTACCGGAGGCTAAATGACAAAACGGTGTCTGATGCCTATCCGATGCCCCGGATAGACGAGCTGCTGGATAAGATGGCACGGGGCCAGTATCTCACTACCATAGACTTATGTAAGGGATACTGGCAGATTCCACTGGCCGAGGAGGCCATCCCCAAGTCGGCGTTTGTCACCCCGTTTGGCCTGTATCAATTTCGGGTCATGCCATTCGGGATGAAGAACGCTCCGGCAACTTTTCAGCGGATGGTCGATCGGTTATTGGACGGATTCCAGGAATACGCATGTGCCTATTTAGACGACATCGCCATATTTAGCCAGACCTGGGCAGAGCACCTACAACACATAGAGGCCATTCTAGATCGTATTGGAGAGGCAGGGTTAATACTGAAACCCAGCAAGTGTCATATAGGGATGGCCGAAGTGCAGTACTTGGGCCACCGGGTGGGGAGCAGGCGACAGAAACCCGAACCAGCTAAAGTTGAAGCCGTAGCTAAATGGCCCACCCCCAGGACGAAAACCCAAGTGCTAGCGTTTCTAGGTACCGCGGGGTACTATAGAATATTCGTACCCAATTATAGTGCCCTGGCCAAACCCTTAACTGACTTGACATGCAAGAACCTGCCCCGACAGGTTGTCTGGGCCCCAGAGTGTGATCAGGCATTCCAACAACTAAAGACTGCTCTAACTAATGCCCCTGTACTTGCTGCTCCTGATCCAACTAAAAGATTTCTTGTTCACACTGACGCTTCAATGTTTGGATTGGGAGCAGTGCTGAGCCAAGTGGGAGCCGATAGCGGAGAACACCCCGTAGCTTACCTGAGCCGAAAGTTATTGCCACGAGAAGTAAGCTACGCCGCCATTGAGAAGGAATGCCTGGCCATGGTGTGGGCCCTCAAAAAGTTGCAGCCGTATTTGTATGGACAACCTTTTTCGCTACTCACAGATCACAACCCGTTGGTGTGGCTAAACCGTGTGGCGGGAGACAATGCCCGGCTGCTGCGCTGGAGTTTGGCGCTGCAGCCGTTTGACTTTACAATCCACTACCGCCCAGGGAAGCAAAACGGTAACGCCGACGGGTTATCTAGACAAACTGAACTTGAAAAGTGATCTGTGAGTACTTCCCCGGACATCCCCAAGCCGATCCGTTGGGATCAGACTGTGTATGCCTACTTGATTCTGGGGGAGCATTGTGGCAAACCTAGCCACTTCTGGAACGCTGGACGTTACATGTCATAGGGTTGTCTGTATTCTGCTGGGTCTTATGTGGGCATAGTAATTCGTATGCTGGTAGCCGTAAGCCACTAGCATTCAAGTACTTCGTTTTATGTTGCCCAATCGGTGTTCGGCAGTTTTAAACCGAACTCCCACAACACATAACCCCAGACCCCAGCTATCAACCGACTTTTCCCTCGTGCAGCAATGCCTGATGGGAGAATTATCCAAAATGTTAAGTTCCCCATGTGGTCCTCACTGTATTACCCCTGCTAAATCTGTTTGGCTGTTGGAAACCCCTTGCATGGGGATTTTATAAGTATGAAAGCCTGTGAATAAAAAGTCAGTTGACTCCCAGAGCTGTGTTTCGTCCGGTTACTGGGGGGGATTTGGGACATTGCCTTACTTTTCAGCGCTGACTGTGGATTTACCCTGGTTACCAGCGGAGATCGTGGATTTTAATATTGTACTCCGCTACAGCCAGTAAACTCGCCTGACCTGAACCCCATAGAGAATCTATGGGGCATTGCCAAGAGAAAGATAAGAGACAACATGAGACCGAACAATGCAGAAGAGCTGAAGGCCGCTATTGAAGCACCCTGGTCTTCCATAACACCTCAGCAGTGCCACAGGCTGATAGCTTCCATGCCACGCCACATTGAGACAGTAATTGCTGCAAAAGGGGACCTAACCAAGTACTGAGTACATATACATACTTATACTTTTCAGATGTCCGATATTATTCTATGTACAATCCTTGTTTTATTGATTGCATGTAATATTCACATTTTCTGAGATTGTGGATTTGGGGTTTTCATGAGCTGTAAGCCATAATCATCACAATTCTGACAAACCACGGCTTGAACTATCTTGCTTTCCATGTAATGAGTCTATCTCATATTAGTTTCACCTTTTAAGTTGCATTAGTGAAATAAATGAACTTTATATCTTTGTGCCTGTGTTTGAATAAAAAGTCTGATGTTTTCCACCCTACACTGATGCTTTTGACAAGTGACTGGGTGGGCTAAAGGACCTTGGATTGTGCAGGTACCAGACAAAGGAATCTTTTAGATTCTAGACTGTAAGCTCTAATGAGCAGGGCCCTCTAATGCCTCCTGTATTGAATTGTATTGTAGCTATACTATCTTCCCTGATGTTGTAAATCGCTGCACAAACTATTGGCGCTATATAAATCCTGTATAATAATAAATAATAATTTTACAGCGGGCACAATCTTCTTGAGTACGAGGCTCCGTGATAATACTGTTTTGTAAACTATTGCTTACCAAAACTTCAACATTTAGACCCCTTTCACACTGGGGCGCTTTTAAGGTGTTTTAGCACTAAAATTATCGCCTGTAAAGTGCCTGAAAAGTGCCTCTCATGCCTCACCAGTGTAAAAGCCCAAGTGCTTTCACAGGAAAAAAAGTCCTGCAAGCAGCATCTTTGGGGCAGTGGGAAAGAGGTGTATTTAAGTTTTGTGCTGCCCTAGGCCTGACTAAACTCACGCGCCCCCTAATTTAAATATGACACACCCCTTTCTGGCAAGGTCACGCCCCTTTCTGTTTAAGACCCGCCCTAAAAAAAATGAGTGGGGACACTAGTTCTGAGGGCCGGTTGGGGGGGCAATGAATTCCCTTAATTTGCATAGATTTCCTCTCACTTCCTGTTTGGCTATGGGGTAGGAAGTGAAGGGAAATTTCTGCAATGGGTCAGGGGTGGTAAAAAATAAACTGACAGGGGCTTTATCCCCCCCCCCTTTAATCTATCCAAAATTAAAAATAAAGTGTTGCCTATAGTTCTACTTTAAGCACACATTTCTGATAATTTTATGGAGAGGACTAAGAAGATATAACCATGCCAATGGTGCAGCAGAACCCCCCCCCCCCCACAGTTGCAGATGCCGGCCGTCTGCATACCAGAAGCCCAGTCCGCCCCAAAAGACTGCCGCTACACTAACAGTGTAGCGCAAGCCGGCGGGGACTCTTTCCGTGCTGCCCCCCTGCAAAGTGCTGCCCTAGGCCTGGGCCTTGTTGGCCTAGGCCAGGATACAGCGCTGAGTGGAGAAGTGATGTATACACCGCTCTTCCACTGTCCCTGCCATTGAAATCAATGGGCAGCGCTGCCGAAGCTCCTGCCAAATGCTTAGACCAGCCTTTCTCAACCAGTGTGCCGTCAGAGGTTCTCAGGTGTGCCGCGGGGTCAGTGGAGAGAAGGCTGTCAGATGTGAAAAGTGAAAGTAAAGCGCAGAGGAGTGTGCTATGCTCTCTGCTTCCCCCTAGAGTACAGTACCCGGCTGAATGAGGAACCTGGAAAGGTACTGTGCTAGAAGCTAGATTCATTTTAAAATGGCTTTATACATGTGTCTGTGTGCACATGTGAGTGTCTGTGTGTGTGCGCATATGTATGTATGTGTGTAAGCATATGTATGTGTGTATGTTACTTTTAATCCTGACCCCCCCCCCCATTCCTGTACTATCAGAATGACTTTTGTAGGGCTTGTTTGATAGCAGCAAGGACTGCTGCTCCTCTGAAAAGCAATCCATGCACAGATCGCTTTTCAGAGGCATTTGACAGGTGGTAAAGAGGCATTATGTTGCCTCTTTACCACCTGTTTTAAGCCCATAAATGCAGCATCACTACACCGCAACCGTGCAATGCACACAGTTGCGGGGTAGTTGCAGTGCAGCCCCATTCACCCTCGGTATACCTCCAGTTGCAGCCACAGCATGTGCACACCATCAGCTGCTGCCTCTGCAGCTAAAGGTGGAGAAGTTGGGGGTGGTAAAAACAGCTCAACCATGTGGTTTTACCGCCCCTATGACATGTGAACAAGCCCTTGGTTCACATCTGTGTAGCTGCATGTAGGGTAGTCCATTAATTTCCGTACCCACAAAATGCAGGAAAACAAGTCCCCAAACTTTTTTTTTTTTTTAATTGCACTGCAGCAAAAGCACCCCCACGTTTTCCAATGTGTGGGGGTACAATTAAGAATTAATGGTACCCCCTAAAGAGCAGAGCATTTGTCTGTGTGTCGGAATGAGCGTGATTTTGCGTGTGTTCTGCGACACACCGTAATGTGAACCAAGCCTTGGACTGGGGTGCCTCAAGACTGAAAATACTTTTTAAGGGTGCCCTGACTGGAAAAAGGTTGAGAAACACTGGCTTAGACAGCAGTGCTTTTAACCTTTTCTTTTGCTGCTAGTGGGGGTTAAACGTGTCCACTAGCAGCTAAAAAGTGCCGCTATAACAGCGGTAAAGTGCTGCTAAAACTAGCGCCGCTTTTACGGCTAATGCCGCCCCTGTGTGAAAGTAGCCTTACTTACAAAACTTTTGGAATTATGTTATCGTATACCAAGCGACTCCAGACCTACATTATTAGTAGAATAATATATACAGTACCTGCACCTATCTTAAAATCAAAGACATTTTCCATAAATACTAAAATCACCATACCTCGACAGACTGGCTCCTTTTCCCATTCTCCATCTCGACATGTAATTTTTTGTTCTCCTTCAAGCTTATAAAAATTTGCACACTTATATATTACAGAAGAGCCTGATTGATAGGTCTTTTGTTTTATTTCTGTGATGTCTCCAAATTGCACTACTGGTGGTGGGCCGCAGGTCTGTCCAATTTCTGCAAAAAGATAAAGAAAATGTACAACTCAAGTCACGCAACCACGTATTTTTTAACATTTTTTTTACCATGTTACTATTATTGTTACCATTTTGTATTTTAAAATATATACAGTGTATATTTAAAGTCAAAAATCTTTTTTGTTTTCGCCTTTTGTAATGTCTTTCAAGCCCTCTCAATGTGCTCACCTCTCTGCTCAAAATGTTAAAAAATGCTTTCTAATTACAGCACTTCCTGTAGATCATGTGATATTCCAGAAAGCTTCATATCCCATCATGCACTGCCTTACTGCAACACAGAATAGGGTGTGTTTACCTGTCTGGACCACACCTCCCTCATTACTCGTTTTTTTTTTCCACCAATTTTCCCAATTCTTCCTTTAGGGGGTCAGATTATGTACAATCTGATTGTGCAATCTACTTTAGATATACCATCTGTCAGAGCTTTTTTTCTCAGAAAATAGGTGCAGGAAATCAACCACGACCCGTTCAGTTTTTACAAACAGTAGAAGGGTCTTAAAGGGGCATTAAATAGCAGGACTGCATTACATACAGAGTGCATAGTTCAGGGGGGGGTTACACACAGAGTGCAGAGCTGTGACTTGTACACACAGGGCCAAATTCTCAAAAAAGCTGCCTAACTTAACTTTCAGCAGTTAAGTTACACTGACTTAAAATCTCTACCTAATCCCGATCTTCAAAGCACTTACCTAGAAATTTCAGGCCGTGTAACTTAAGTGCCGCCGTCGCAAGGCGGTCCTCCTCTCCGGGGGGCGTTTAAAATTTAAATGAGGCGCGCTCCCGCGCCGGCCGTACTGCGCATGCATGTGACGTAATTTTCCCGACGTGCAGCGCGCGAACGTAATTGACGCCGGGCGGCTTTGAAGATTGCGACGGGACACTAAAGTTGCGACGGGTGAAAAAAAATATACGCGCCGGGAAAACAAATAATTATAAAAAAAAATGACAGCGTCGCTCAGCATGCATTCCTGAGAGGGAGAACTCCATGCCAATTTTCAAAGAAAAAAACGGCATGGGTTCCCCCCCCCAGGAGCATACCAGGCCCTTAGGTCTGGTATGGGTTGTAAGGAGACCCCCCTATGCCGCAAAATCGACGTAGGGGGTCCCCCTACAATCCATACCAGACCCGTATCCAAAGCACGCTACCCGGCCGGTCAGGAAAGGGAGTGGGGACGAGCGAGCGCCCCCCCCCTCCTGAGCCGTGCCAGGCCGCATGCCCTCAACATGGGGGGGTTGGGTGCTCTGGGGCAGGGGGGCGCACTGCGGGCCCCCCCACCCCAGAGCACCCTGTCCCCATGTTGATGAGGACAGGACCTCTTCCCGACAACCCTTGCCGTTGGTTGTCGGGGTCTGCGGGCGGGGGCTTATCGGAATCTGGGAGTCCCCTCAAATAAGGGGGCCCCCAGATACCGGCCCCCCACCCTAAGTGAATGGATATGGGGTACATCGTACCCCTACCCATTCACCTGGAAGCAAAAAGTAAAAGTTAGTAAACACACAACACAAGGGTTTTTAAAATAATTTATTATTCTGCTCCGGAGGCCCCCCCTGTCTTCTTTATTAGCTCTATTACCAGGGGGGGCTTCTTCTTCCACTCTCCGGGGGTCTTCTTCCACTCTCCGGGGGGGGTTTCTTCTTCCGCTCTCCGGGGGGGGCTTCTCCGCTCTCCGGGGGTCTTCTTCTATCCTCGCCGCTCTCCGCTGTTGACCCGGCGAACCCCGGTTCTTCTGCAGCTGTCCGGTGCCTTCTTCTTCAGCGCTGGCTGCCTGCTATCTTTGTGTGTTAGCTCAATTAGTAATAGGCAGCCAGCACGGTCTTCTGTGACGTCAGGTTCTTCTCTTCTGTTCTTCTCCCCTCTTCCGATGTTGACTCGTCGCATCTTGTCACTGCAATGATGGAAGCGCGCCTTGCATCCCATTTATATAGGCATCACCGTCCCATCATGCTCCGGTAGGTACCCACGTGGTGGGTGCACGTGGGTAGGCACCCACCACGTGGGTACCTGCCGGAGCATGATGGGACGGTGATGCCTATATAAATGGGATGCAAGGCGCGCTTCCATCATTGCAGTGTCAAGAGGCGACGAGTCAACATCGGAAGAGGGGAGAAGAACAGAAGAGAAGAAGGTGACGTCACAGAAGACCGCGCTGGCTGCCTGTTACTAATTGAGCTAACACACAAAGATAGCAGGCAGCCAGCGCTGAAGAAGAAGGCACCGGACATCTGGAGAAGAACCGGGGTTCGCCGAGTCAACAGCGGAGAGCGGCGAAGAGAGAAGAAGACCCCCGGAGAGCGGAGAAGCCCCCCTGGAGAGCGGAAGAAGAAACCCCCCCCGGAGAGTGGAAGAAGACCCCCGGAGAGTGGAAGAAGACCCCCGGAGAGTGGAAGAAGAAGCCCCCCCTGGTAATAGAGCTAATAAATAAGGCAGGGGGGGCCTCCGGAGCAGAATAATAAATTATTTTAAAAACCCTTGTGTTGTGTGTTTACTAACTTTTACTTTTTGCCTCCAGGTGAATGGGTAGGGGTACGATGTACCCCATATCCATTCACTTAGGGTGGGGGGCCGGTATCTGGGGGCCCTCTTATTTGAGGGGACTCCCAGATTCCGATAAGCCCCCGCCCGCAGACCCCGACAACCAACGGCAAGGGTTGTCGGGAAGAGGTCCTGTCCTCATCAACATGGGGACAGGGTGCTCTGGGGTGGGGGGGCCCGCAGTGCGCCCCCCTGCCCCAGAGCACCCAACCCCCCCATGTTGAGGGCATGCGGCCTGGCACGGCTCGGGAGGGGGGGGTGCTCGCTCGTCCCCACTCCCTTCCTGACCGGCCGGGTAGCGTGCTTTGGATACGGGTCTGGTATGGATTGTAGGGGGACCCCCTACGTCGATTTTTCGGCGTAGGGGGGGTCTCCTTACAACCCATACCAGACCTAAGGGCCTGGTATGCTCCTGGGGGGGGAACCCATGCCGGTTTTGAATTTAAAAATTGCCGTGGAGTTCTCCCTCAGGAATGCATACCAAATGCCGGCGCTTGAATGGGCCTTTACAAGGTGTGACTTACTTTACACATTGTAAAACCAGCCCTAGTTTTGCGCAAGCAAAATCGGAACTTACGCAGAAATCACAATGCTGAAATGCTTTGAGAATCTGCTTAAGTCCTCATTTGCATACTCACAGCTGCATTTCCATGAGAAATGCCCCCAGCGGCGGATGCGGTACTGCATCCTAAGATCTGACCGTGTAAGTGTCTTACACATGTCAGTTTTTCTGCCTAACTTTGGAAAAAGCCTTTTGAGAATCGTTTCCAAAGTTAGGCACAGACTGAACAGCAGTTAAGTCTGCGTATCTCTTTTGAGAATTTGGCCCACAGAAACCAGACTTCTGTGTTTACAAGTGATTGTGGTGAGCAGGCACCAAAGGGTCTGAGCCAGAGGTGGTGGAACTCAGTTCCCCCAAGTTCCCACTGAAAAAAAGCCCTGCCATCTGCTATATAGAGCAAGGGCCCGCCTGATTTGATACAAATTGAATACATTTGTACACAGATTGTACAAATCAGATTGCATAGTGTATAGCCATCTCTATACAAGTACATAAGATGGAGTGGACAGAGACCCTCAGCTCTCAGGTCCATTTACATATCTTCAGTTCCCTCAAGCATTTTTTTTTTTTGAGGGGGGAGGCATTTTAAAGCATTTCCACTCGTCGGGCATAGGGCTCGTCGGGCATAGAGCTCCAGAGCAGAGCATGGTAGATATTTTGCCACACAGGTGATAATGATGACTCGGGTACACAGAATTCAGTCCCTGAAACAAATAATTTATTAAAGTAAAAATAATAAATAAAATGACAGTGTGTGGGGAAAACGTTGTTTTATGTGTTCTGAAAAACCCGCGCATGCTCAGAAGCAAGTTATGATGCGAGCTTGAAAGGAACACAGGGCCAGATCCTCAGCCAGCGGTGCAAATTTAGTTTGTCCTAACTTATGTCATTTAAGTTACGTTGCCCTAAGTTGGTGTCGTAAGTGCCGTATCCACAGCGCATTTGCGTCTAAATTTACGCCAGCGTAACTTAAATTCAGAGGCGTAAGGCGGGGTTTTTGCAAGTGGGAAGGAAGTGGGCGTGCTTCATTGTAATGAGCCGTGACCCCATGCAAATGAGGCGCCGGCCGTACTGCGCATGCGCGCACGAATCGGGACCTCACTGGGCATGTGCAGAACTGGTCTCGGCGCAATCAGTGAGATAGGTAAAAGGCCAAGTGTACTTAGTTTGAGGATCGCCCTGTGTGTAAAAAGCACCACACACACACACTTCCCTTGCAAAAGTATATCCCATTGTTCCCCTTCCATGAGCAATTTGCTTCTGCTCTGTTTGTTTGTGTGTTGGTAAGTTGTGTTTGTGAGAAAAGTGTTTGAGGAGTTGGAGAGTCTAGTTGTTGTTTGTTTTTGAGAAGTGTCTTTATTTAATTTGTTTGTTAGTGTTTTTGCTGATTGTTTTTTGGTGTTTGTTTTTTGTTTGTTTGTTGGTGCGTGTTTGTTTTTGAATTACTATTAGCTGTGTCCTTGTGTGTTTAGATTTTGGTTAGTTTTTTGTGGTATATATTTTTGTCAGGTTTTTGGGTGTGTATTGTAGATTGTTTGTCGGGTGTGTTTGTTGTTGCTGGGTGGTGTATGTGATGCCCCCCAAACGCAGGAAGCTTAATTTCACCCTGGGAGAGAAGCAAATTCTTGCTCGGGGCATTGTGAAATATGGGCGATTTCTGCATGGCCCTGAGAGCCAGAACACCACCCCGGCCAGGAGGAGGCAGCTTATTAAAAAAATCACCGACCAGATCAATGCGGCGGGGGGGGGGGGGGGGGAAGACCAGGACCCCCGCTGGCATACAGAAAAAAATAAATGATCTGAGGAGCGTCGTCCGGAATAAGATGGCAAGGATCGACGCCCATACCAGGGACACTGGAGGAGGGGGACCCTGCCCAGTCAGACTGACGGAGGAGGAATGGGCAGTGGCCCAGTGTTTCCACCCACAGCAGGTGGTGGGCCTGCCTGGCTATACGTCAGATGTTCCTAGGAGGACAGGTAGGTTTTTTTGTTTATTCTCTGTTGATTAGCATGTGTGGGTGGGGGAAGGGAAGATGTGCCAAGTGTGTGGTTCCTCAAACATGTGATTGTTTTGTGTCCTCCACAGATGGCCAGGAGGTTGCAGGCCAGGAGGTTACACGCCAGGAGGTTACACGCCAGGAGGTTGCACGCCAGGAGGTTGCACGCCAGGAGGTTGCAGGCCAGGAGGTTGCACGCCAGGAGGTTGCACGCCAGGAGGTTGCAGGCCCATCGGGCCAGGCTGCAGCACCACCCCCAAGACAGGCTGATGATGAGTCCCAAGAAGGGCAGGATTCCCCAGGGGAGGGGATTGGCCAAACCTCCACTCATGAGGAGGTTGAGGGGGAGGAGGTTGAGGGGGAGGAGGATGAGTGGGAGGAGGATGATGAGGGGGAGGAGGAGGAAAATATGCAGATTGGCCGGGAAGTCCTCCTGGCCACTGATATGATGACCTTTGAGTCTTCCCCTGAGGCTACCCCTGAGGCTGGCACCAGTCAGGCCACCATCAGGGGTAGCCCCTCCCACTTATCCCCCAACAGGCCTCCAGTCACCAGGGTCACTCTCTCCCCTCCTCCAGGCCCGCAAGACTCAGCGGCAGCCAGGGGGCCAACCCAGGAGACCGTGGCTGTGGGCGAGCGTCTGTCGGCCAGTGTGGTGAAGGACAATGCCCGGCAGACCCGCACTCTTGGGAAAATACTTGAAAAAATTACGCAGATGGAGCACAGCCAGGGTGAAATGATGGAGGCACTCGGTGATGTGGCCACCAACTCAACGGCGGTCATTACATGTTTGAACGACATACAGACCGCCACAACACGCGTGGCCCATGAGCTGAGTGCCCTGACCCAGGCTGTGCAGGACAATACTAGGTCTGGCCAGGCCAATGCGGCTGCCCTCACTGCCTGTCTCACTCGCATTGCAGGGGCCATGGAGGGCAGGCCAGCAGGGGTGGCTCCTCCTTCCCCAGCTCACCCCCCCCAGGAGGCTCCTCCTTCCCCAGCTCACCCCCCCCAGGAGGCTCCTCCTTCCCCAGCTCACCCCCCCCCCAATGGACATCCTCCGCGGCGGCGTGGCCGTGGCCGTGCCCGTGGCCGTGGCCGTGCCCCTGCCCGTGCCCCTGCCCAGCCAAGGCGTAGCAATCGCCGCCGCTAATTAATTTGCTGGGATACTTTTGTTTTTTTGTTTATGCATTTTTTTTTATTATTATTTAATTTGGTCTTCTGTACTTATGATTTGATTTATGTGTGTGAATGATGTGTGAATGTGGGGGGGTGGCATTCCTGAGAAATTAAGGGTGTCACCCTCAGTTTTGGTGGAGTAGGGATCCCCAGGACCAGGGAGAAGTGACATAATTGAAGCCGTGGCGTGGCGTTACTGCTCCCAAGTCCCAAAGGGGGGGGGGGGGACTTGGATCTAATCCAATTCGATGTGCATGTGATGTGTCTGTGCTAGGAACCACAGTGGTGTGCATTCATGCATTATCATTGTGACTTTATTGATGTGCATTTACAGGGAAAAGATACATTCTTATTGTGACATTAATCATGTACGTTTACTGGGAAAAAATGCCTTCTGCAAGGCGTCTCCTGGCTGCTGTGCCCTCAGCAGACCGGGTAGAGTTGGTTGGGGGGGTATTGCCTGGGTCAGGGGTCAGGTCATCACATAAGTCAATATGCAGTCCCCTTCTGAGGGCAAAGTTGTGGAGTATACAACATGCCCCAATTATTTGGCACACAAAGTCAGGGGAATACAGCAGTGTACCCCCAGACTTATCCAGGCATCTGAAGCGGGACTTCATAAGCCCAAATGTACGTTCAACCACTCTCCGGGTACGTATGTGCGCCTGGTTGTAGCGTTGCTCTCCTGGGGTTTGGGGGTTCCTGAATGGGGTCATCAGGTGGGGTCCCAAGGCATATCCTGAGTCACCTGTAAGGGAAAAGACAGGAGGATATTAGTCATGCATGTGCCCCTTGTGATGTCAGCATCATGGGGGGGACATACCTGACACACATGTCACTCACCAATCAGCCAGCTGTCTCCATACATGTTCTGGTCCAAATCTCTGGAGATCTGGGTCTGCCGGTAAATATAACTATCATGGCAGGATCCCGGAAATTTAGCACAGACGTGCCAGATGAGGCCATGGGCATCTACGATCACTTGCACATTTATGGAATGCCAGCCTTTACGATTCCGGAACATGTGCTCAGTATCATGGGGTGGTTGTAGTGCCACATGGGTACAATCAATGGCCCCGATGGTGCGTGGAAATCTGGCAATGTGATAAAAGTCTGTCATGGTCTTTAAACGCTGATCCTCCTGGGTGGGTTTTTGAAACTGATTTCCCATGCGCCGCAGGATTGCAGGGACCACTTGGTGCACACACCTGCTGATGGAGGATTGTGCCATCCCAGCCACGCCTCCACTTGTGCGTTGGAATGAGCCAGTGGCAAGAAAATGCAAAGTTGCCAGTACTTGAGTGGCTGCAGTGCATGGGAGCGTTGTGTTGGGCTGGTAAGATCATCCTGAAGTATTGTTGTTAATTCCAGGATGGCCTCACGGGTAAATCTGTAGTTGCGGAATACTTCAGAAGCAGGCATGCCAAACAAATCTTGGCGTGGGCGGTATACCCTCTCCTGTGCCCTCCTCCTCCTCCTCTGTGCCCTCCTCCGCCTCTATAGACACTAATGCAGCTAGGATCATTGATGGTCCTGGCATTTTGGCAGACAGATTTTAGTCCTGAAAGTGTGTGTGTGCTGAGCTCTTCAGCAATGGTGTTGCTTCAGCAGACATTCAGACGGCATGTGTAAAATTAGGGCTGCTTTTATAAAGTGTAAATTCCCACCGGGAAACTAACAGGTGCGCACAGGGCGTAATCTACGGCGCACACACTTAATTCTGTGGATCGCCCTATCTCCCTCATTTGCATCTTTGCCTATCAAATAAAGTGGCGTGCCTAGCGTAATTTGCGCCCGAGAATGCGCCGGTGTAATTATTTTAGGTAGGACGGAAAAGCCGGAATTTCAGGCGCTTCTCGTTTTGAGGATCGGGCGCAAAGATACACGCCGTGTAAAATTAGAAAAATCGAGTTAAGTCGGCGTATCTCTTTTGTGGATCTGGCCCACAGTGCCATCGTACGTGCTGAACCTAACCGCGCTTTGCTAGAGCATTTTGAAAAAACGATGGGGAGTAGGCAACATCATTTTTTAAAATGAAGTTTGAAAAACTTTTAGTTTCATGATAAAAAACGTTGTTTTATTTCATCACAAAAAACGACCGTGTGTACGCGGCATAAGTTGATAAAGACATCTACAGAGAAACCACGTCATTAAAAATATAATATTGAAAAAAATGTGCCCAAACAGGGAACACAAATAGCTGTACAAAGTATCTAATACAGTGCCTTGAAAAAGTATTCATACCCCTTGAAATGTTCCACATTTTGTCATGTTACAACCAAAAATGTAAATGTATTTTATTGGGATTTTATGTGATATATCAACACAAAGTGAAACATAATTGTAAAATGGTAGGAAAATTATAAATGGTTTTCAAAATCTTCTACAAATAGATATGTGAAAAGTGTGGCGTGCATTTGTATTCAGCCCCCCTGAGTCAATACTTTGTAGAATCGCCTTTCACTGCAATTACAGCTGCAAGTCTTTTTGGGTGTGTCTACCAGTGTTGCACATCTAGAGAGTGACATTTTTGCCCATTCTTCTGTACAAAATAGCTCAAACTCTGTCAGATTGGATCATGTAGAGCGTCTGTGAACAGCAAATTTCAAGTCCTGCTACAGATTCTCAATCGGATTTAGGTCTGGACTGGGCCATTCTAACACATGACAATGCTTTGATCTAAACCATTCCATTATAGCTCTGGCTGTATGTTTAGGGTCCTTGTCCTGCTGGAAGGTGAACTTCTGCCTCAGTGTCAACCCTTTTGCAGAATCTAACAGATTCTCTTCTAAAATTGCCTTGTATTTCCCATCCATCTTCCCATCATCTCTGACAAGCTTCCCTGTCCCTGCTGAAGAAAAGTGTGTTCAGGGGGATGTGCAGTGTTAGTGTTCCGTCACATATAGCGTTTTGCTTTTAGGCCAAAAAAGTTACATTTTGGTCTCATCTGACCAGAGCACCTTCTTCTACATCAGGCGTCTCAAACTGGTGGCCCTCCAGCTGTTGCAAAACTACAAGTCCAATGAGGCATTGCAAGAATGACAGTTACCAGCATGACTCCCACAGGCAGAGGCATGATGGGACTTGTAGTTTTACAACAGCTGGAGGGCCACCAGTTTGAGACCCTTGTTCTACATGTTTGCTGTGTTCCCCACATGTCTTCTCGCAAACTGAAAATGGGACTTATGCCTTTTTTTCAACAATGGCTTTCTTCTTGCAACTCTTCAATAAAGGCCAGATTTGTGTAGTGCTCAACTAATAGTTGTCCTGTGGACAGATTCTCCCACCTGGGCTGTGGATCCCTGAAGCGCCTCCAGAGTTAAATAGCAGCAAAACAAATACTCTTGCACAGAAATGTGTTGACCAGGCGATCCAAAGTTCAGAGTGGATAATATCTCAGGCCTTGCTGCCCTCCAGGATATTCAAAAAAGAATAGAAAAAGAGGGCATACGAACCTTGTGCATTATCCTTTGATATATTTATTAAAATAGAAAGTATTAAAACTACTCACAAGCATGGAAAGAAAACCACAATGTAACAGTCTTTGGCTTATGACAATCCATCTACTAATAGCAGTCTCCAGATCCTAGAGAGAGGACATGCAAACCACTGCTGGCTGACGCGTTTTGAAAAATTACCCTTTTCCTCAGAGCCTCTCCTCCAGAGTTCCCATGGGCCTCCTAGCTGCTTCTCTGATAAATGCTCTCCTTGCCTGTGTTGTGGAAATTTTATGAAGATGTATTTTAATATGTATTGTCATAGTGTCTCCCAGTATTGGTTCTCCTGCAGCCCGCTCTAAAAAGCTGACTGGGGCAGACTGACGCTGGTTGAGATAAACTTTCTAAGGTTGGAGAAAGGTGTTTGCGGAGTGAGGATATGTCTGCCGGCGAAAGTGCCCCTGTGAGATGCACAGACGATCATCTGAGGAGATGTGTTCACTCTGCAAACGCATTATCGGTTTAGCGGATGTGCGCTCTTGTCACCTCTGTGTGCCTGATCAACATATTTGTGGTGCCTTGGGTGTACACCTGTAGATAAGCCAGAGCCTCTAGTGGTGAGGATGGCCTTAGCTGCAACTGGATCCAGGTCGTGGCCCCCAGGTCACGCTCCGTATCGAGAGAGGGGAAGCAGCCACTCAGGACACAAGATATAGTGAAGGGTTAAGCCAAGGTCAGGGCGACAAGCAGACAAGGATAAACAAGTACAAGCCAAGGGTCAGGGTCAAAGGCAAACAAGAGTAGTCGGGGACAAGCCAAGATCGGTACACAGAGATAAAAACGTAGCACACAGCAAGCAGGAACCCAAACACACAATGCTTAACAAACAACGTTGATCAGCAATGCAGATCTGCAGTGCACTGGTTAATATAGAGTTCCTGGAATGGCCTGGGGTGGAGCCATACAGGGAGGAGAGATGATAAAGGCAGCCAGGTGAGAGGGCCTGGCCTCTAAGACGAACACATGGAGAGCAAGGTAAGCTGCCAGACATTACTGCATATCCATGACCATTAGGGGAGCAACGTATCGTCACCGATCCGTGATCCGAACGGGCCACCCCGTTCGGATCGGCACACCCCGCGATCCGCGGAGCGCTTCGGAGCCTAGGCCTAGGAAAGTCCCCGGCTTCGGCCTAGCTCTGGAGCGGCGGCCATCTTGCTCCACCCAGTCTGCTTGCCAGAGCCCAGCGTGACACGCCTCCCCGGGGAGGCGTGTCACGCTGTGCACTGGGCTCTGGCAAGCTGACTTGGAGAGGGAATGTTAGCAGTGAAGCACTGGTGTGAGAGGAGGGGGGAAAAAAAGAGCACAATTCAGGGGTGGATTAAAGAGGAATATATATATAGAAGTGTATATATATATATATATATATATATATATATATATATATATATATATAATATATATATATATTTTGGACCAATGAAAACGAACCCTTTTTTTTTGCTGATCCGAAAATGATCTGATCCGTGACTCCTGATCCGAGGATCGATCCGATCCGTGAGTTTTTTGATCCGTTGCACCCCTAATGACCATACCCCCCCTCTTATGGCCCCTCCCCAGCCTGGGCCCAGGCTTAAAGGGAAATCTCAGATGAAACCTCCTGCACAGACGATCATCTGAGGAGATGTGTTCACTCTGCAAACGCATTATCGGTTTAGCGGATGTGCGCTCTTGTCACCTCTGTGTGCCTGATCAACATATTTGTGGTGCCTTGGGTGTACACCTGTAGATAAGCCAGAGCCTCTAGTGGTGAGGATGGCCTTAGCTGCAACTGGATCCAGGTCGTGGCACCCAGGTCACGCTCCGTATCGAGAGAGGGGAAGCAGCCACTCAGGACACAAGATATAGTGAAGGGTTAAGCCAAGGTCAGGGCGACAAGCAGACAAGGATAAACAAGTACAAGCCAAGGGTCAGGGTCAAAGGCAAACAAGAGTAGTCGGGGACAAGCCAAGATCGGTACACAGAGATAAAAACGTAGCACACAGCAAGCAGGAACCTAAACACACAATGCTTAACAAACAACGTTGATCAGCAATGCAGATCTGCAGTGCACTGGTTAATATAGAGTTCCTGGAATGGCCTGGGGTGGAGCCATACAGGGAGGAGAGATGATAAAGGCAGCCAGGTGAGAGGGCCTGGCCTCTAAGACGAACACATGGAGAGCAAGGTAAGCTGCCAGACATTACTGCATATCCATGACCATTAGGGGAGCAACGTATCGTCACCGATCCGTGATCCGAACGGGCCACCCCGTTCGGATCGGCACACCCCGCGATCCGCGGAGCGCTTCGGAGCCTAGGCCTAGGAAAGTCCCCGGCTTCGGCCTAGCTCCGGAGCGGCGGCCATCTTGCTCCACCCAGTCTGCTTGCCAGAGCCCAGCGTGACACGCCTCCCCGGGGAGGCGTGTCACGCTGTGCACTGGGCTCTGGCAAGCTGACTTGGAGAGGGAATGTTAGCAGTGAAGCACTGGTGTGAGAGGAGGGGGGAAAAAAAGAGCACAATTCAGGGGTGGATTAAAGAGGAATATATATATAGAAGTGTATATATATATATATATATATATATATATATATATATATATATATAATATATATATATATTTTGGACCAATGAAAACGAACCCTTTTTTTTTGCTGATCCGAAAATGATCTGATCCGTGACTCCTGATCCGAGGATCGATCCGATCCGTGAGTTTTTTGATCCGTTGCACCCCTAATGACCATACCCCCCCTCTTATGGCCCCTCCCCAGCCTGGGCCCAGGCTTAAAGGGAAATCTCAGATGAAACCTCCTCAACAGACGAGGTGCAAAGACCTCAGATGCAGCTATCCAAGATGCCTCCTCAGGACCAAACCCTCTCCAATGCACAAGATACTGAAGAATGCCACTGCAAAGACGAAAATCCAGAACTTGACTAACCTCATACTTTAGATTATCCTCATTGATCAGAACCGAAGTAGGGAGAGGACAAGAGGATTTATTGAGGACTAAAGGCCTTTTAGGAATAAGCAAGGGCATGAGTGGATCAACAGGAATCTGAGGAGGGTCTCCCAGACCCTTAAATATTAACTGGGTATCTAGCACAGGACCATCAGACTGGGCAGAGGACAGTGGAACTCTGAGGTCAGGTTGGTTAGAAGGTGACAAGTCACATGAGTCAAGCTGGCTAGCTGAAAGACAAGAAGAATGGGGGCGCATGCGCGGCGCTGAGCGGGATGGACGCCTGAGGCTGTAGCTCCGTTCCACACGGGACCTTGATCACAGCTAGAGGGTCATTAACGATCAAATTTTTCACCTATTTCAACACCCCTCTAGCCGCACACACTATCTCCTCCGCGCTCGGGAGCAGGACAGCATGTCACAAGATGGCGCCGCCGTAGATCCGGGCCTACCATGCCCGCCGAGGCCTGCCACACCACTGCATCCAGCCTCCGCTTGGCAGCTTGAGCCGAACCGTGAGTACCAGTCTGCATTGTCTAAGGCAGATCTTGATGCTAGCCTGGAGTCCATGTATGAGAAGCTGGCCACTAAATTCCAGACGGAACTTCATAAGACTTCACATACATTATCGCAGGAGATCGCTGCCCTCGGCTCGAGAACCGATCTCCTCGAAACGAAACATGACGAGCTGGCATTAGCTTATGGGGATTTGAGCAGGGAATATGATGCATTGCCCTCGGCGTTTGTCCAGATGCAATCCCAAATTGAGGACCTGGACAATAGAAACAGGCGCCATAATCTACGCCTGCGGGGTGTCCCTGAATCCAAAACGGAGCTTATTCCCACTGCAATTAAGCTTTTTAAGTCCCTGCTTCCTAATTGTGACTCTGCTGCTTTTACTTGCGATCGCATCCACAGGGCCCTTAGACCGAAGCCTCCCTCTGACAAACCCCCGAGGGATATAGTCCTTTGTATGAAGGACTTTCTCATTAAGGAAGAGATTCTGAGGGCAGCACGCATGAAACAGCGTATCGTGTTAGATGAACATGTTATACAGATCTATCCTGACATTTCTCCTGCCACCCTGGACAGGCGCAGAGGCCTAAAGGAGGTCACATCAATCCTCCAGTCTGCAAGGATTCGATACAAATGGGGTTTTCCCTTCAAGCTGACAATACCCCACAACGGCACAACGTATTCAGCTACTTCTCTACTGGAGGGTCAGGAGATCCTTGTGAAGCTTGGCCTCCTGGATGCGGGTGCGAATCTTCGTCCACCATCTACTCCTAGACCTGCCCCGATCTGGCAAACACCTCCTCCCCGCAGAGATAGACGGAGGATCAGGTACGATCCAGCTGACAGAAATCTCAACTAGCCCCTGCCGGCTGCCTTGCCTCGGTCCTCACCTCATCTCCTCTTTGGCGACTACTACATTTCGAGATGGAACTCATCATTACTTTTCTTTTTATTTTTTATTTATTTTTTCATTTGCTGAGTCCTCATCGACCCCTATGGCACTTCCTCTGGTGTCGGTCCCTCGGAGCCGTGTCATGTCCTCCCCACCCAGCTATATTTGTGCCCTTCCTTTTTTTTTCCGCTTCCCTAGATAGGTGACTGACCTGTTGCACTTCACCTATTTGGACCTGCTGGGTTTGAGACCTGGTTGTCTCATTACATTTTGATTCTCCTATTATCAGGTTGTGTTCTTATCTACCTGATCCAATTTCTATGTGTTACATTCTCATTTTTTGTTCTTTTTTTTATTTTAGGTTTTTGACGTGTTTTTTTCTGGACATTGCTTGTTTCTTTTCAGGTCGGCTGAATCCTATTGGCACTGTCTGTGTCTGTATCGAAACTGTTCCATATGCTCCTCTGTTCAATGTCTTGTTGGTTGTTCCCTGGCCTTATTTTGATCCTATTGGATCTGGGATTATGGTGGTGTCCCTGATTGGAAATGGTGCTTCGCTGGTCCCCTGCTTGATATTCGACCCTGTATCGAATTTTCAATTTATAGTGCAACCTCACATTTCACATGCCTATTACGTGTATATCACATAATGTGAAAGGTTTTAACTCCCCAGTCAAAAGGCGTAAGGCCTTTGATATGTACAAGTCTCTGGGTGCCAAAATCCTCCTTATCCAGGAGACGCACTTTGCTCAGTCCTCCCATCCTAAATTTTTCCATAGACAATTTCCTCAAGCATTTTATACACTCCACTCCTCTAAATCCAGGGGCGCCGCCATTCTCTTACACTCTTCCTTCCCTATGGAGGTTAAACAGATTGTTAGAGACTCAGAGAGTAGATATGTCATAGTTAAGGGCTTAGTAAACAACAAGGAATTGACCATTGCAAGTGTCTACGCTCCCAACGATGCCCCTGTGTCTTTTTTTAGCTCCTTTTTCGCCATTCTGACCAAATACCAGTCCCCACATATGATAGTGGGTGGGGATTTTAACATGGTGGCCAATGCTAATCTAGATAGGTGTACGACCGCTGCGAGGGCCAGGGCTTTTCCCAAGACCCTGGCTAGGTGCCTTCTTGATCATCAATTGGTGGATGTTTGGAGGGCACATAATGTAGGGGTTAGGGAGTTCACTTTTTATTCCCATCCTCACAATAGCTCGGCTAGGTTGGATTATGTCTATGCCTCGCCAGTTCTCTTGGCTAACTCTTCCTCCTCCACAATACACCCCTGCGTCTGGTCGGATCACCATGCAGTGTCCTTCTCAATGAAT
This sequence comes from Rana temporaria, assembly GCF_905171775.1. Taxonomy (NCBI): domain Eukaryota; kingdom Metazoa; phylum Chordata; class Amphibia; order Anura; family Ranidae; genus Rana; species Rana temporaria. The sequence continues at coordinate 111,291,168 of NC_053495.1, read as the reverse complement.
TTCATTGGTTTAGCCCCTGCTCCCTTTTCGTGGAGACTTAATGAGGCGCTCCTATCAGACGCTGTGGTGGAGTCGGAGGTTGAGAGGGCCATTATTGAATATTTCACACTTAATGCTATCCCAGATACCCCTTTTGCCACAGTCTGGGCTGCCCATAAGGCAGTTATCCGGGGAAAACTTATAGGAATTGCCTCTGCCCGTAATAAATAGACAGAGAATTTTATCACTCTCAGCTGAGTTGGATCTCCTTTATAAGAAGACTGACTCTCTGCATTTGGATTCGACCAGGCTAGCTATAGAACAGAAACGCCTAGAGCTAGACACTTTGCTCTCAGATAAGGTTAAAAAAGCTCTAAGATGGTCGAGGGCGCGGTTCCTGCTTCATAGTAACACGGCCTCGTCCATGTTTGCGAGGAAGCTGAATCAGTTAACACGCCCTCCACATGTATATAAGCTAGATGTTGGCCCAGGTCGAACCTCCTCTCATCCACAAGAGGTTCTGCGGCAATTCACTCAATTTTACTCCTCTCTACTAGCGGCTAGGCCCTCAGAGCCTTTGGTGCAGGATGACCCCTGGTTCCAAGCTCTTCCTATCCCTTCCCTTTCCTCTTCACAACGTGATAAACTGAATGTCCCTATTACTTCTGCAGAGGTCTTAGGAGTTATTAAATCACTGAAGATGGGTTCAGCCCCGGGCCCTGACGGGTTCTCGTCAGTATATTATAAGAAATTTGCCGAACCCCTTTCCTCTAGGCTAGTCCAATTGTTTAATTTAGTTTTACAAGGTGGTAGTTTCCCAGAAGAAATGTTGCTCGCCAACATGTCCCTGATCCCTAAGCCCAATAAAAACCATGCTCTCCCTCAAAATTATAGGCCCATATCGGTCATTAATAATGACCTTAAAATTTTTTCCAGGATCATGGCAGATAGGCTAGCGGGAGTGATCTCATCTCTTATCTCCCCCTATCAGTCGGGTTTTATCCCCCATAGGCTTATCACTGACAACATACGTCTAGCAACCAACATCATTCAGGATGCCAATCCCGGGTTGCAGTTCAGAGTTCTTTTCCCTAGGTAGGGGGACGAGGCAAGGTTGTCCACTTTCCCCCCTTATTTTTGCGCTGGCCCTCGAACCCCTGGCTATTGCCATTTTGAACAATCCAGATATACGCGGGTATACTAAAGGTACCTCTAATTATAAATTCTGCATGTATGCAGACGACGTTTTAATGTTTGTCATGGACCCCTTACTTGCCCTGCCCCCTCTATTGTCCACTTTATCCGCCTTTGCGAGGATCTCCGGTCTCTCGGTCAGTGTCTCAAAATCGGTGGCTTTGCCAATTGGCTTTACCCCCGACGAGATAGTTCACCTTAAACAAGTATTTTCGTTCTCTTTCGCCAATTACCCCAAGATGCTTACTAAGCTGAAGGGACTCCTAAGACTCTGGGCCCCTCTACACATTTCCTTCCTTGGCAGGATCATGGCCCTGAAGATGATGATCCTCCCCAAACTCCTTTACTTGTTCCGTTCCCTCCCAGTTAGACTCTCCAAATCCCTTCTCTTGGATTTCCACTCACACCTAAATAAGTTTATTTGGCAAGGTATACCCCCGAGGTTCTCCAGAGATATATTGTACCGTCCAGCGGCCCGTGGGGGTTTGGGTGTCCCTCAGATTTGGCTATACTATCTGTCCAGTCGGTTTACACAGCAGGCTCAGTGGAACATTGCTAACTCCAGAGTCCCCTGGGTCAGGTTTGAAGGGGAGTCTATTTCCCCTTTCTTTCTCCCGGGCCTGCTGTGGTCCTCTGGTGGATCGTGGCCCGGTCTGCAACTGAAGAATAGTGTAGTTGATGAAAGTTTGAGACTCTGGTTGGACTATAGGGACAAGTTTAAGCTAATCTCAGATACCCCTCGGGGTGCTTCATTCCTTGGTGATCCTAGATTCCCCCTGGCTTTTAATCACCCCGATTCTTTTGACATATGGAGAGATTGTGGCCTAACGCAGCTGGATAAATTTCTGTCAGACTCTAAGTTTGTCACCTTTTCACATTTACAGTCACTCTACCCTTTGCCTACTAGGAAGTTTTACCACTTCCTGCAGATAAGACACTTTTTCCAGCAGCATTATCCCCTCCAGACTGCCAGCATGAGCTCTCTTTTTGAAGATATATGTTATTCGGCTCCTAGACAGAAAGGCCTTATCTCAATAGTCTACCGGTTTTTGGAGTCAGTATCTGAACCGGCTCTAGTGAAATACAGGAGTGATTGGCAACGGGAACTTAGTCTGGATGAGGGTGCTCTGGACTGGGTTAGTGGGTGGCAAAACATGCGTAAATGTACTAAATCACTGACAGTTAGAGAAACTGCTATTAAACTCTTGACTAGGTGGTATTACACCCCACTCCGGCTTAGCAAGATCTTTCCTCAAGCTTTCCCGACTTGCTTTAGAGGCTGCCCTCAGCAGGGCTCCTTTTTTCCACTTATTTTGGGACTGTGAGAAGCTGCTGCCCACTTGGACGGCAGCTCGGGAAATGGTTGATAGGCTGGAGGGGGAGCATATTACCTTGACATTTAAGCACTGCTTGTTTTTCCAGAGCATCAATGACTCCCCTAAACATTTGGTGAGGCTGATTCACTCTACATGTGTCGCAGTTCACTGGGCTATTGCCCTTCACTGGAAAAAGCAATTGGTCCCCTTCCCTTCTATTATTGCTCGGATAGACCAGATGATGCTCTCTGAAAAAATATTTCACACTTTGCACGATTCGATCCCTGTTTATGACGCTAAATGGAACCCATGGTTTCTATATAGATTGCAGGATTAACTGACCTTGATATTATTTGATTTGATGTGGTTTTTCATGCCTTGGTTTTTCTTTCTTATTTTTTCTTTAAAGTGTGTTTTTTCTTTTCTTTGGTTTTTGCCACATAGGCAATATAGATGGCTAAGATATGCTTCCTTACCACTCATTTATTCTTGTTCTCCTCCCAGGGCCCTGGGTTGGTCTATGTACAGGTTTTGTACTTATTATGTGTACATGAGTTATTTCAAACATGTATGTATTGTAATAGCTGTTTATACCTAATGTGGATTTATAGTACTGTGCCTTTCGGTGTTACACTGATTTATTCTTCAATAAAACTTTTTGAAAACAAAAAAAGAAAGACAAGAAGAATGAGGATTGATTGAACCCCATAGATAGTGTGACAGGAAGTCAGGTAAATCTGTGGGTGTTGTCACAGATGGGAGATACATTTCTTCCTTGTTTAGACAATACACCAATTATCAGGTGTCGGCTGCAGAAATAGCCAGAAAGGTTTAAGGGCGTTGGAAAACTTCAGCTGTTCAGAATGAGGCAATTAAGGCCTCTATAAGTAATCCAGAGGATTACTACTGAATGCTGCATCCTGAGGCTTTTTGAGTGAAGGAGAGCAGTGAGCAGAAATACTTCTGAAGAGGTGAGGTGCTGTTGATTCTTTTTCTGTGTGATAAAAATCAAAAAGAGACTATTGTTTTCTGCTGTAGGACCAGCAGTGTCTGCCCAGCACTAGGCCGTGCCAGACTCCATAGATAGGTTCCTGTGTGGTGAAGGTAGACGCCCCAAGTGTTCAGGGTTTATTTTATGTTTGATTTTGTTTATGCTGTTTGGATGCTTGCACTTGTTTCCAGCAAGATGGAAGAATAAACCCAAATCTTTGCTTTCAACCGACTTTGGCTGTTTCTCTGTATAAATCAGTGTGTAGTGAACCCATCCAGGGGGTCACACACCCCGCTACCGATCTAATCCTTTACAATAGGTTTGAATGGACGTAACAGTATTAGGGTGACACAAGGTTGCCGAAGGTCCTAAATAAGAAAAAGTAGGAGGCTCACTGGGCATGGGCTGGAATGGCATAACTAGTTCAGAGACCGAATGAATAGCAAGGTCAGGTGTAGCGACTACCTGAATCGCATCACAAAGCGTAGTGACTGCAGAACTTGCAGACAAGCTAGCCTGGCTGTGCGTCCAAAGGTATTTAGGGACAGACAAAAGGTAAATGGTTATCAAACTGGAGGGAATGATCGGCTCATGTTCACAGGTGGGCTCCTCATCCAGAGTGCCACATGACTTAGAGCGTGCATCAGCCCGACTATTGCAGGACGCATCCCAGAAACCACTATATGCAGTAGGAAGAGCAAAAGATACTGGGATGGTGGCAGCAGGAAGTTTTTCTTTTGGGGCAACCTTGGGTAGGCAGGGTGAGGAACAGGAGGAACCCCAAGCCAGGTTGTGTCCACTAGTCCAGTCAGCGTGTGGAGAATGGAGCCGTAACCAAGGTAGTCCCAAAACGATAGGAGTTGAGGCTTTAGGTAAGATAAGGAAGGATATCCACTCCTGGTGAAGTGTCCCTATGGACATCTTAACAGGGAGTGTCTGGAAGCGGATAGGAAACCCTGGGAGAACAGAGTCATCAATAGCCAAGACCACCAATGGCGTGGTGAGGGGCAAAAGGGTAAGTCATGGACGATGCGATTTCCCAGTCCATGAAATTGCCAACGGCTCCGGCATGAAGTAACATAGAAAGAAGAAGACGAGAAGGTGAATGTGACATTTCTGGGTCCAATACATCACTTTCCAGATGTATTGGACCTGAACGTTTTTCTGGACAAAGAGAGCAAGTGTCACGAAAATGACCTTTGCCCCCACAGTAAAGACACAGGCCTAGAGTTCTGCGTTCCTCGGGGGATAGCCTGGTCCGACCCCGCTGCAGGGGTTCCTCAGCTGGCAGGAGATGCTCCACGGGTCGAAGAGAGGGGAGCTCAGGCTGACTAAGGACCAAGGAATGCTGGTGTCGCTTTTCTAGGGTCCTTTCCTGAAAGCGAATATCGATCTGGTTACACAAGGAGATAACTTCGTCCAGATAAGTGGGGATGGTTCTTCCTGCTAATTCATCCTGCACTCTATCAGAAAGGCCATGCAAAAAGTTTCCGACTAAGGCCTTATTGTTCCAGCTCAACTCAGCCGTCAGTATGCGGAAATTAAGAACATATTGTCCCACAGAAGCAGACTCTTGGCGGAGACGTAAAAGGGCGCTGGCCGCTGAAGAGACACAACCTGGTTCTTCAAAGAAATTACGAAAAAGTTTCAAGAAGTCAGACAGGCTAGAATCCACTGGATTATTCAGTTCCCACAGAGGGGCTTCCCAGGCTAAAGCTTCACCGGACAGGAGGGAAATGATATAAGCTACCTTTGCCTGATCGGACAGGAAGTTTTGGGGCTGAAGCTCAAAATGAATGGTGCATTGGCTAAGGAACCCCCTGCAGGCCTTAGAGTCCCCAGAGAAACGGGACGGAGCTGGCAGTTTTAGTGAGTGCGACACTGCGACTGGTGCAATAGGCGCAGCCGCTGGTAGTACTTGAGGTTGTTGAACCGGGGGTCCTAAGGAGGCCTGAACCTGTCAAAAGCGAGAAGCCAGATCCTGAAGGAATTGCATCACTTGAGTCTGATTTGATTCTTGAGTCTAAAGTCTGCAGACTAAGCAGCACATCGGCCGGGTCCATGGCTGATCAAACTGTCAGGTCACCTGTGGCCAGATGACTGATGCACCCCGTTGGAGTCAGGAGTGCACCACAAGGTAGTGAACCCTTTGGCAGACTGCTGCGGATGGACCACAAAGTGGATATGGAGGACAGGTCCACTGGAGCTCAAACAGGGATCCCACACGAAGCTTGAGCCCCAGATTCCCCAGGGCGCAGAGTCTAAGATCCAGCTGGTATTCACCAGAGCCTCTAGTGGTGAGGATGGTCTTAGCTGCAACTGGATCCAGGACGTGGCCCCCAGGGTCCCTCAGGTCACGCCAGTGCACTGGTTAATAAAGAGTTCCTGGAATGGCCTGGGGTGGAGCCATACAGGGAGGAGAGATGATAAAGGCAGCCAGGTGAGAGGGCCTGGCCTCTAAGATGAACACATGGAGAGCAAGGTAAGCTGCCAGACATTACTGCATATCCATGACACTAACCCTGCTTTAAACTTCTCCACAACTTTATTCCTGACCTGTCTGGTATGTTTCTTGGCCTTCATGATGCTGTTTATTCACTAAGGTTCTCTAATAACCCTCCAAGGGCTTCACAGAACAGCTGTATTTATACTGAGAATAAATTAAACACAGGTGGACTCGATTTACTAATTAGGTGAGTTCTGACATTTTGGCATCGATATTAAAAATGTGACTGATCATGTCAAAAAACTGTCTTTTATTTATGGATAGTGAGCATATGAAGCCATTTATTATCACATAGTTGTTTGCCTCTTTTTTTTAAAATCATAATGATAACAGAAATCACCCAAATGGCCCTGATCAAAAGGCCAAGAAAGCTCTCCTAGAAGTAGCCCTAGAGAAACTCACTGTAGAGAAGGAAGCATCAGCTGCCATAGCCGGAGCAGAGGCCTTAGAATTAGCTGTATACTGGAGAAGTGAATGCAGCAGATGCAGCAATATTCTCGATCCAGAAGCTGAAACTCAAGATTCTCTAGAGCAAACTTCAGATTACCGTATTTATCTTCCTTTAGCGTGCACCTGCGTATAGCGCGCACCCATACTCTAGAAGGGAAATTCCTGGAAAAAAAATGAATTACTTACAGCTTGTCAGTGTCTTGCCCGGCATCCATCGGCGGCCTTGTCCGGTCCGGCGTCCGTCTGCGGCCTCGGTGGTGTCCTCCCCGCTTCTCCCGCGCTGTCTCTGAGCTCTCCCATGTTTGTCACTGAGCGCCGCCGCCGACATATACCGAGCGCAGAACACTCGGATACACTTGGCTATGCTCGGCAACGCTCGGCTCCTCTTGCATAAAGGCTAGGAGGTGGCACAGGGCGAGCATAGCCGAGCGTACCCGAGTGTACTGCGCTCGGTATATGTCGGCGGCGGTGGCGCTCAAAGACAGCGGATCGGCGTATAACGCGCACCCACAATTTTCCCCTGATTTTAAGGGGAAAAAAGTGCGCGTTATACGCTGATAAATACGATACATCAATCAACATTTTAAGCCAAGCAGTGACAAAGATGACGTTAAAGAGACAAGCCAAAGACACTCCAGGGTAACGCCGCAAGTCAGCGACAAGTCTCAAGCCTGCAAACAGGAGAAAGCCATACAAAGTGACGCCTCCTATGACCGACTCCCTACACGTGAGATAACAGAGCCTCCAGAACAAACATCCAAGCCAGAACAGTACGACAGGGGCCAGCTTGACACCCTCAAAAGGTATGACTACACACAGCCATCTCACCATGGCAACACACAAAAGGCTATCCAAGCCACTATAGACTTTGCAAGGTTCTTTGCACGACGTGAGTTAGTCACCAAAGGATTAGAAAAGTTTAATGACTGCCCTGAAAGCTACAGAGCCTGGCAGTATTCATTTCAAAATAAATATAAAGTTTGTGCTATCAAGTGAATCAATCAAATCTAAATAATAATGTGGAAAATTGCTGCTAAACCTAAAGTGTACACAAAAAATTGGTAATGAATAAAAAAGTTATCAGCGCAACTTTCTAATAGTAAAAAATCACATGTATGTGCAAAACTGACTAATAAATCATATTCAAATATCTACTGTGCAACATAAGTAATAATCATACTGTGCAAAATAATCAATATATCAAACTGTGCAAAATAAACAAAATGTCAAAATGACTGTGCAAATAAGCAATAAAAAGTCCAAAATAACTAAGAAAAGTGCTGAAATAACATCCACAATATCTTATGTAAACAAATATAAAACGCGGAAGTGACTGTGATGAACGTAGTGCCAAAAACATGTCTTCTATAGGAAATCTCTGTGACTACCACTCAATGCTCTCTGGACTCTTACCTCAGTAAGGAGTATATATAGCCTTGACGATTTCCTTAACTGGGGGGATGAGGGTAGATCTCCTGGTCTTTAAATTCGGTAATGGCAGTGTGGTGTCTCTCCAGGTTATGTGTTCCAAATAAAGATGATGGCTTCCAAACTCAAACGTAAATCAATACAATTTAATGATCTTAATTAATGTACATATTTACTATCTTATATGGGTTGGATACGGTGATCCCCATTTTTTATACATATGTTTTTATACTATTTAATTATTCGTAGTCTATAGCACTACCAAAAATATGGCCGCCACTATGAGTGAGACATACTTGATTTAAATTAGTATCTTTTTTGCCCACCTGGAAAATGGCCGCCGACACACTTCCTGTTTTTGTACATAAATTGATGGGTCTTAGAACCAATCCAGTTCCCCTGATGAAGTCATGTGTCGTGATGTAATGACTCCTGTGAATAAATCATGCTGGTGAGTTTGGAAGCCATCATCTTTATTTGGAACACATAACACATAACCTGGAGAGAAACCACCTGCCATTACCGGATTCAAAGACCAGGAGATCTACCCCCATCCCCCTAATTAGGGAAATCATCAAGGCTATATATACTCCTTACTGAGGTAAGAGTCCAGAGAGCATTGAGTGGTAGTCACAGAGATTTCCTAAAGAAGACACTGTTTTTGACACTACGTTCATCACAGTCACTTCAGCACTTTATTTATTTGTTTACATAAGATATTGTGGAAGTTATTTCAGCACTTTTCTCATCAGAGTTATTTTGGACTTTGTATTGCTTATTTGCACAGTCATTTTGACATTTTGTTTATTTTGCAGTTTGATATATTGCTTATTTTGCACAGTATGATTATTGCTCATTTTGCACAATAAATATTTGCATATGATTTATTAGTAAGTTTTTTTTTGTTTACAAATGTTTTATTGAAGTACGTGAATTGGTACACAGATAATTTGCAAAGAGTATACAATCTTATCAGCGGTATACAGTGGTATAGCATCGTGCATGGTAAAAAAGAAATGTCTTACATCTGTTGGAACCTATGAAGGCAAAAGTAAAGAAGGAAGATGACAGTACAACGAAAAAGGTCGAAGAGTTATATGAATGAAAAGAGCGACCATAAGACTGCTACCAGTATGACCATTTGGTCTCAAACACTTGAAGGCTATCATTAATTGTATGGTATATTCTCTCTGATAGTTTTAAAAGTTCCATTCTATCTAGCACCTGTGACCATAATATTTCTCCAGATCTCCAATTTAGAGCTATCATCCACTGCACTGAGCTGCAAAGCGAGTGAAGGAGTCTGGTGCAGGGGAGTGGGATGTCAGGGACATCACCATATAGAAGGCATATCTGGGGGGTGAGGGAGATTTTTTGTTTGGAGGATTCTTCAATTCTTTTAGTAACTTCCCTCCAGACTTGTGAGAGATGTGGGCAGCTCCAAAAAATGTGTAGTAAGGTGCCTTCTAGTTGGCAGCCCCTAAAGCATTCTGGAGACACTGAGGGGTAAAATGTATTGATTTTGGACGGGGTGAGATACCATCTTGTGAATAGTTTGGTTGGAGTTTCTCTGAAGGATACTGCTCTGTTGCTTTTGCGAAGATTATCTGTCATGGTGTGCCAGGTATCAGGAGAGAGATCAATGTTCAGGTCGGATTCCCAGTGTAACATGGGTTGTGTTTTTTCTGGGGTAGAGAAGTCATTAAGGTAGTTGTAGATTCTAGAGATCATCCCTCTGTCTCTGGAAAGTGATTTGCATATTCTCTCGAATATGGTGATAGTGGGGTTTGTGGAGATTGAAAAGTGTGTTTGAAAAAAAGATTTGATCAGTAGATATCTCTCCAATTCTGTGGGAGGAAGATTAAAGTCTCTCTGAAGTGAGACGAAAGGTACAAATTTCCATCTGGATTGGAGCGAACCCAAAGTAGTGAGTCCCTGTTCAACCCACATGGAAAATGATTGGTTGTCCTTGTATGCAAGGGGGAATCTGGAGTCTCCCAAAAAGGAGGTGAGTGGGGAGACATCTGAGGCCAGTGAGAAAGTGTCTCTGTTGTTTTGCCATAGCTTGTATGCATGGGCCACTATGATGTTGCGTCTAATGAGGTCGCGGTAGAGGACATATTTGGACCAGAGTATACCCTGTAGGTGTAGAGGGCGAATAGATAGAGTCTCAAAGTTAATCCAAGGGATATTCCTGTCAGGGGAGAACCACTGAGAGATCTGGGAGAGTCTGGCAGCCAGGAAATATTTCCACAGATTGGGTAGACCCAAACCACCTTTGGACTGATTTCTGAATTGTAAAGCATAACTATATCTCGGTCTTTTATCGGCCCATATAAATTTATTAATAATTCTCTGCAGGGCCTCCAGTTTGGATTTGGGGATATTAATCGGTAGCGTGCGAAAGTAGTACAGTAATTTAGGGAGGATACTCATCTTGACCGCACAGACTCTGCCCAGGAAGGAAATATGAAAGGAGGACCAAGTTTTCAATAGAGAGGTAATGCGGGCAAATAGGGGGGTGTAGTTGGCCTTGAAAAGACTATTATGTAAAGGGGTGACATTTACTCCTAGGTATTTAATTGATGATGACATCCATGTGAAGGGGAAGTTTGCCTGGAGAAGGTTCAGAGCAATTGGGGGGATGTTGATAGGTAGTGCAGAGCATTTGTTTAGGTTAATTTTAAGCCCAGAGATTTTATGAAAAAGATCTAATTCTTTGAGAAGAACCGGAATGGAGGTGTGAGGGTTTGTAAGATATATCAGCGCATCATCAGCGTATAAACTGATTTTGTATTCTTTGTGGTCTCTAGTGTAGCCCTTTATGTCAGAGTTGGTTCTAATGGCCTGTGCAAGGGGTTCAATAGCAAGGGCGAAGAGAAGAGGGGACAAGGGGCAACCCTGCCTAGTTCCCCTACCCAGGGGGAAAAAGTCAGAGTTGATACCAGGTATCCGGATGCGAGTTTGTGGGGAGTTATATAGCGCATTAAACCCCTGTAAAAATGCCCCAGAGATTCCAAATCTGGGTAATAAATGATTTAAATATGACCAGCTTACGCTGTCGAACGCCTTATGGATATCAAGGCTAAGCAGACAGGCTTGGTTTGAGTGGAGATTCGCATCCTGAACAATGTTGGTAACAAGTCTGATGTTATCTGTAATTTGTCTGTTGGGGATAAATCCTGATTGGTCAATATGTACTAAAGGGGATATAACTTTGGCAAGTCTATCTGCTAAGATTCTGCCAAAGATCTTAAGATCGTTGTTTAAGACCGAAATAGGGCGGAAATTTTGGGGGAGTGAGTGGTCCTTATTGGGTTTAGGAATAAGGGATAGGTTTGCCAGCAACATTTCCCTTGGGAAATCATTGCCCTCCAAAACGTGGTTGAAAAGGTTTTTTAGGTGGGGGGCGAGAGTAGGGGCGTATTTTTTATAATATAGGGAGGTGTAGCCGTCTGGACCGGGTGCTGTAGAGGATTTGAGCGATTTGATAATTTGAGTAACTTCATCAATTGTGCATGGGACATTAAGGGATTCTAGGTGGTCTTGATTTAAAAAAGGGAGGTCAATGTTGTCGAGCCAGGACTTAGCAGCAGCACCTGGGGGGGTGTTGGGATCAGACATAAGGTCTCGATAGAAAGAGGTGAATATATCCATCACCTTTTGTGGGTGGGTAACTATATTACCGTTATTGTCTCTAAGTTTGTATAAGTGGGTTGGGTTACAGTCTTGTTTGAGTTTTCGTGCGAACATCGCAGAGTGGGAGTTGCAGTGAAGCATATATTTGGCTTTGGAGAATCTGAGGGACCTTTCAACTTTGGTGGATAGGAGTAGATCTAAGGATTTTCGTTTGTCTTGGATTTGTTAGGTAATAATAGGGTCCACTGAGTGGTGTAATTTAATGTAAAGATGGTGAAGCTCGTTGGTAAGGCGCTTGATGTCTGCCTGTCTTTCCCTGTTCCGGGCTGCCGCTATACTGATAATATGTCCCCTCAAGACTGCCTTATGGGCAGTCCAGATCGAGGTGGGCGGGGTTTCACCGTTTATGTTGTCAGAGAAATAGTTTTCTATATGTGAGGAAATGGTAGTCTTGATAATGGGGTCAGATAGTAGGGAGTCATTAAAACGCCAGTTGTATTGGGAGGGAGCAAGTCCAATGTATGTGGTGGAGAAGGTGCAAATGTTATGATCTGACCATGGGCAAGGATGGATCTGGGCTTGAGAAGAGTTGGCGAGGAGAATAGGGGTAGAAAAGATATAGTCAAGTCTGGCATAACAATCATGTGGGTGAGAGTAAAAGGTGTAGGCCCTAATACCTGAGTTGTGAGCTCTCCAGGTGTCAATTAGTTGCATTTTGTTAGTTAACCGGTTGATAGTCTTGGAGAATGATTTAGTATGTGGAGAAACTATACTTCTGTCAAGGATTGGATGAGCGGCAAGATTAAAGTCCCCGCCTATCAGCATATGAGGGGAGTGATATTTATCAAGGGTTTCGAAAAATTTAATAAAAAATGAGGTGTGGGTATCATTCGGGGCATACACAGATGCTATAGTGATTTCTTTATTATTAATGCATCCCTTGAGGATGATGTATCTACTTTCAGGGTCTCTAAACACATGTTGTACATCAAAGATCAGAGAGTTGCGTATAAAGATAGCGACACCTTTGGTTTTGTTAGCAGAGGTGGTAAAATAAGTTTGGTTGTAGTGTTTATGAAAATATTTAGGGTGATTAGAGGTTGCAAAGTGGGTCTCTTGAAGAAGGATAATATCTGCCCCCAGTTTTTTATATTGTTGGAAAGCCTTTTTGCGCTTGTGGGGGGAGTTAAACCCATTAGTATTGTGTGATAGAATCCTAAGACCCATAATGAGAGTTATAGCAGCCTATCAACTGAACAATACCATGATCCGATATCTGATAAGAGATGAGTGTATAAGATTGCAAAAAGAGAACATTATCTGAATACAGAGAAAGGTACTTAAACATAAAGTGTAACAACCTTGCGCGATAATCACCAAGGTACATAACCTCCATAGTATGGAATAGTCTATCGAGGGTATATAGGTGGAGATCATACTGGTTGTGTACAACTGATAATGAAAAATAACGAGGATACTTATACTCTATGCATGTAGATAACATACTAATTTTTTTAAATGGAGAACAGCATAACATTGCCATCCTGAAAAAACCCAAGGACCTTGAGGCAGGAGAACAACTGCCTATCTTGGGTAAGAGCTTCTTCAAAAAATAGAAGAGAAATAAGAAAAAAAAACTAAAGGACAAAAAAAGGTTGTCCTGTACCCGCTTCAGGTTCGGGCGGACCATCATAAATTGGTGATCCGAACGAAAACCGAGGCAGGAGTGGGGTCAATCCAACAACGGCGGACGCACCCGGTCATGAGTAACAGGTTGTAACATGAAAATAGTAATCAGCATATTAGTGCATGGAAATTTTAAATTTTTAAGTACAGCAACACACAATTTTTTTTTTCCAAGTAGTATCAAGTGATGTATGCTAAATTGCCTATGTAGGCACTGAGTCAAGAGAAGAGCACTCATAGAATGCTTTCTTTAGGGCTAGTGGAGAAACCTTCCTGAGTTGAGGGGGCAGTTCCGATGGGGGAGTGAAAAAATATAAAAAAATAAAAATAATAAAAAAAAAATAGTGATAAACCAATAAAGTGAGTGTTCACAGTAGTGACAAGGGGTTGATGTGCGGAAGTCCAGGCAGTCTTTTATTCCCTTGCAGATTTTTTTGGCCGGAGGGTCGCCTCAAAACTCTCTGAAAGTTAAAGAACCGTGTAAATTCAAATTGAGGAGGGAGATATCAGCTATGTTAGACATCATAGTGCAAACAGTGTAGTCATGACTTGTTGTAATCCCTTAGAGTTCAGGTAGGCTAATTGTGGAGGGGGTTGAACAATCTTCTCTGATCTCTCTGGCTGCGTTTGTTGGAAGGGGTAGACCAGATCGGCGAGGGTCTTGGGGTTGCAGGGAGTCTGGGATGTGGTTCATTAGGCAAAAGACCTAATTTTATCAGGAGCTCTTTCCCTTCGATCACATTATAGACTGTATATGTGGATCCATTATGGGGGATAGTGAGTTTAAAGGGGAATCCCCAGCGGTATCTTATCCTGGCAGATTGCAGGACCGAGGTAACTTCCTCGGAGAGCCCTGTGTATCCTATCACAGGCAAAAGCTGACATTTGCTTTTCTGGAACAAGATCATGGAAAATTTTTGATACTGCAGGCAGTAAGTCAGTAATGGATTCTGGAATACCGCGTATTCTAATATTTTGGCGGCGATTTCTGTTGTCCAAGTCCTCTACCTGAGCCTGCATAAATGCAAAATTATCTGCCAGATTTTCATAATCTTTTCTCAAGTCATTATGCGCCAGGGACAATTCATCATGCTTAGTCTCCAATAAATCTGTGCGGCCTCCAATACTGGCAATCTCATGGGAAAGAACAGCAGTGGATTTGTGAACCTCCTTCTCTATTTTTTCCACTAATTTATCAAAAATCAGTGAGAGACTCTCATCTAAATCGGCTTTAGAGAGAGGGGAGTTGTACTCACGGTTGTCAGGGCCCTTAGAGGGCTGTGAGATGATTTCACCTTCTCCCCACATGCTGCTGCCGCCAGCGCCATTTTGTGAGGTCTTCCCGGTTCTCTGCTCCATGGCTAGGAGAAAGTTGGTCAAAGTGTGTCGCCGACTCCGTTTGGGCTTCTTCTCAGTGCCAGGCATGCACCCCGTATTCCCGCAGAGGTGCTGATGTATTTGGTGGAGGAACGAGCGAAATAGCCCTGGGGAAACGGCTTCTAGGAGACCGGGTGCTGCGGAGCTGAGACTAAGCACGTCTCATCAGCGTCGCGCCGCGCATGCGCCCGATTTATTAGTAAGTTTAGCACATACATGTGATTTTTTACTATTAGAAAGTTGTGCTGATCACTTTTTTATTCACTTCCTTTTAAAATGCCATCAAAGACTTATGCCTTGTACACACGATTGGAATTTCTGATGGAAAAAGTCAGATGGAATTTGACACATGTGTGTGCCCCATCAGACTTTTTTCTAATTCTATCGGAAATTCCGTTCGTCTGTAGGGAACTCCGACTGAGAAAAAAACACGCATGCTCAGAATCAAGTCGACTCATGCTCAGAAGCATTGAACTTAATTTTTCTCGACTCGTCGTAGTGTTGTACGTCAACACGTTCTTGATGGTCGGAATTTGGTGTGACAGTGTATATGCAAGACAGCTTGAATGGAATTCCGTCTGAAAAATCAGTCTGAGTTTATGCCGATGGAAAATCTGATCGTGTGTATAAGGCATAAGATTTGTCTTGCAGTGAAGAGATCGACCTCCTGATCAAATGGTTTGGAAATGAGTCTACCGAGCACGCTAGGCGAATCAGGACAATAAATATAAACCACCCAGACACTGGTATTAAAACGATCTGGGATAATCTGGATGAGTGTTATGGTTCAGCAGAAGCAGTAAAAAGCACACTATTCAAAAGACTTGATAACTTCCCCAAAATACCTAACAAAGCCTACCAGAAACTTAGGGAGCTAAGTGACTTGCCAATGGAACTTCAAGTAGCTAAATCCGAGGGGGACTTACATTCCTTGACACAGCCAGAGGTGTCAACCCCACCCCATTGTACATAAGTTACCTTATAACTTGCAAGAGCAGTGGATTACACATGGATACCAATTTTAAAGACGGCATGATGTTTCATTCCCTCCATTTTCTGTTTTTGTGGACTTTGTGTGTCAGAGAAGTTCCCATGAAGGACGCGCTGTTGGCCGCTCTGGCACTGACCTGCATGCACCTGTGTGCGCTGGTGTGCATGACGGTGTGTGGGTGTGCGCACTGGAGCGAGCGTGCCTGTGCGCATGGGTGCACATGCCTGTGTGTGTGGGTGCACACATGCGTGCTGCACGCGCACGGTGCTTGGCGCCAATCAGTCTATCTAAACTATCAGTGCCCCTTGCATCTGTGCTGTCTGATCTGCAGGTCCCTGTGTCCCTTGTTCCCGTTATCTGCTTTGAACTTTGACCTCCTGACTACCCAGCTTGTTACTTGGATTTCCCTTAGTCTTCCACCTGCACCTGACCTCGGCTTGCCTTGACCCTGAACCTGCCTAAATATAAGGGGAAAAAACTGCGCTTGTCAGTGCATGAACAAAATTATTATCAATAGATAAACACAATGGCCCGGATTCAGAGAGCAATTGCGCCTGCGTAACCATCGTTTTGCAGCGCAATTGCTTACTTGCGCCGGCGTAACGAATGCTCCTGATTCAGAAACCGACTGCAGCCTAAGATATGTGTGGCATAAGGCTCTTATGCCCGCATATCTTAGGCTGCATTCTTGCGATGGCCGCTAGGTGGCGTTCCCGTTGTGCTCAGCGTATAGTATGCAAATTGCATACTAACGCCGATTCACAACATTACGCGAGCCCTGCGTATGCAGTTTACGTTGTTTGTGTACGACGGTTTTCGCATAAGGCTGCCCCTGTTAGCAGGGGCAGCCAATGTTACGTATACCCGTCGTTCCCGCGTCGCGAAATTTGAATTTTACGTAGTTTGCGTAAGTGATTCGTGAATGGCGCTGGACGCCATTCACGTTCACTTTGCCGCAATGCACGTTGGGAACGTTTCCCGATGGAGCATGCGCTCTACGATCGCCGTGGGAACGCGCCTAATTTAAATGATTCCCGCCCCCTACGGGATCATTTAAATTGCGCGCGCTTACGCCGGGCATTTTGCCGGAGCGCACACGCAATTTACGGAGTCTATTACAGAATCTACCGCAATAAAAACAATAAAATGAGGGAAGCTGCAGCTCATGTGCAGATGCACTGGAATATGTATAGGAAAAAAGAGGGGGGTTGAGCTGCGCTGTAGAACACAGACTGGGTGTAATCTCAGTCCAAACTTCAATAGATGGATGGTACACAAGCCCTATAATGAATCTGGATGGTAGGAAAAACTCAGTCCAAAACCAATAGGTGGATAGGTGGATAGGTCTAAATTCCTTCCACTAGACCCAAATCTTGCTGTACACAGAATACGCTGGTCACCACGTGAATCCACTGCACACTCCTGTAGTGAGAGCCTGCCACCACTTATGTAAAGCAGCTTACCAGAGGGATGTTGCTAGACAACAGTCGGCTGTGACCCAGCCGCGGCCTTTGGGGAGGGATCCTTCTCCCTGGATCAGATCTGCCCTTAGCTCCCGCAAGTGTGACCGGACACCACCATACGAATCATAAGTGGAAAATAGCAGACATAGTGTAGTACAGCAAAAATATTTATTGATAAAAAGCAATTTGAAAAATTACTCACATTTGGTAAAAGAATAACGAGCGTTTGTTTAAAAAGTTTGTTGCCGGCCGGCGAACATGCAAAGCGGAGCCCTTCCTCCCGACGTGATGACGTCACCGCCTGTTCTTCTGTTCCTCGTTGCCTGACTGTTGCCAACCAGGTCAAATCAGAGTAGTGTTCGACTCTAGTGCCAAATTTTAAGAGTGTCTCCTTGAACGATGTCCTCTTGACATCAACAACAGACCTCAACAACAAACTCCTGGGAGTATTCTCACGCTTCCACAAAGATTCTATTGCCTTCATAGCTGACATCCAACAGATGTTCCATTGCTTCCTGGTCAGAGAGGAAGACAGAAACTTCCCTAAGGTTCCTTTGGTTCAGAGACAATGATCCTTTCAAAGACATCTCAGAGTATCACATGAGGGTACACATATTTGGCAATAAGTGAAAAATAAAAGTGCAGCGCCAAACATGAAGCCTAACCATACACAGGTTAGGCTAGGAGGATAAAACGCTGGTGCGATGTATCCAAACACACATCTAGGTTAGGAGGATAAAACGCTGGTGCGATGTATCCAAACACACATCTAACATGTGAAAAAGCAACAATAAATGATAAAGTTCAAAATGAATGGTGAAATTCATGAACCACATTCAAGTTGTGTATATGGTGTCCATCCAAATAACTCCAGCCTTCAGAGCTTATATGAGAACTGATGTTGGTTAATTTCCCAATGCAACAGTGGCTACGATCCCATTCAGAGATGTTTTCAATCAACAAGGTAAGAAGAGGTTAAATACCCTTACCAGATGTGGTGGACCCAGGAAAACCATACGGTGGTGGGTCAAACGTGCTTAATCAACCCAAAGAATGGGGGGCAGCTTCTCTTGATGGCTCTGGACCGTAGCTCTCCACGCTAGTAGAAATCCAAACCGACTGGATCCTGGACATAGAAGTAGTATCCACTGCTTCCTTGTAGGGCATAGGATGGACTCACCATAAAAAATAAAAAGGAAAAAACAAAAGAGGACGCCTCCTCATAGTGTAAAAAATGCAAAATCTATTTGTCCAAAAAAGCAATTGGCCAAACATGAACACACTCAATGATACAAATGCGTAAAACCACAGCAAGGAAAAAGCAAAAAATGGATGTCCAGGATCCAGTCGGTTTGGATTTCTACTAACGTGGAGAGCTACGGTCCAGAGCCATCAAGAGAAGCTGCCCCCCATTCTTTGGGTTGATTAACCACTTTAGCCCCGGGCCTGTTTTTCAGATTCGGTGTTTACGAGACTAAAACATTTTTTTTTGCTAGAAAATTACTTAAAACCCCCAAACATTATATATATTTTTTTCTAACACCCTAGAGAATAAAATGACAGTAATTTCAATACTTTTTGTCACACCGTATTTGCGCAGCGGTCTTACAAGCACACTTTTTTTGGAAAAAATTCACTTTTTTAAATTAAAAAATAAGACAACAATAAATTTGGCCCAATTATTTTATATATTGTGAAAGATAATGTTACGCCGAGTAAAATGATACCCAACATGTCACGCTTAAAAATTGCGCCCGCTCGTGGCATGGCGTCAAACTTTTACCCATAAAAATCTCGATAGGCGATGTTTAAAAAATTCTACAGGTTGCATTTTTTGAGTTACAGAGTAGGCCTAAGGCTAAAATTATTGCTCTCGCTCAAACGATCGCGGCGATACCTCACTTGTGTGGTTTGAACACATTTTTCATATGCAGGCGCTACTCGTGTATGCGTTCGCTTCTGCGCGCAAGCTCGTCGGGAAGGGGGGCTTTAAATTTTTTTTTGTGGGGTTTTCGCATTTATTTTTATTTATTTTACAATTTTTAACACTGAAATAAAAAAATTTAAAAAATTATCACTTTTATTCCTATTACAAGGAATGTAAACATCCCTTGTAATAGAAAAAAAGCATGACAGGTCCTCTTAAATATGAGATCTGGGGTCAAAAAGACCTCAGATCTCATATTTAGGCTTAAATGCAAAAAAAATAAAAAAAAAATGGGAAATGTCATTTTTTCAAATGACAAAAACAAAAAAAATGTTGCTTTAAGACGCTGGGCGGGACTGACGTTTTGACGTCACTTCCGCCCAGCAGAGCTATGGGGACGGGCGAAGGAGATTTTTCCTTCAGTCTCGTCCCCAGTCACCAGCCGAACGGTCCCGATCGCCTCCGCCGCTACCGACGGCTACGGTAAGCGGCGGAGGGCGCCGTTATCGTGTACCGGACCGCCCACTGAAGAGATGAATATCTCGATTGTGGCAGCAGCTGCTGCCGTTACCGAGATATTCATCTTTAAAGTGATGACGTATAACGACGGTGGGTGGTCGGCAAGTAGTTAAAAAAATAAGTAAAATAAAATAATGTAAATAAAAAAATATATATTTAAAACGCCCCTGTCCCCGGTAGCTCGCACTCAGAAGCGAACACATGCGCAAGTCCCGCCCACAAATGTAAATGCTGTTCAAACCACACATGTGAGGTATCGTCACATGTGTTAGATCGCAAGCAACAATTCTAGCACTAGACCTCCTCTGTGATTTTAAACTGGTAACCAGTAAAAAAATGTAAGCGTCGCCTATGAAGATTTTTAGGTACTGAAGTTTGGCGCCATTCCATGAGTGTGTACAATTTTAAAGCGTGACATGTTAGGTATTTACTCAGCGTAACATAATCTTTCACATTATACATACATATGTGTGTTTGGGGGTTCTAAACAATTTTCTAGCAAAAAAAATTAGATTTTTGCATGTAGGAGAGGAGTGCCAAAAAAGGCCCAGTATGGAAGTGGTTAAAGACACAACATGGTTTACAGGACCTGCATTCTTGTACAATACAGAGAATACTGTTTCTAAGAGTGACACTATTGAACTAGTAGATCCAGACTCAGATACTGACATCCGTCCTGAGATCTTGATATTTCAGACTGCAACTTCAAAGTACCAGCTTAAATCTAACATATTTAACCACTTAAGCCCCGGACCTTTAGGCAGCTAAATGCCCAGGCCAGGTTTTGCGATTCGGCACTGCGTCGCTTTAACAGACAATTGCGCGGTCGTGCGACGTGGCTCCCAAACAAAATTGATGTCCTTTTTTCCCCACAAATAGAGCTTTCTTTTGGTGGTATTTGATCATCTCTGCGGTTTTTATTTTTTGCACTATAAACAAACATAGAGCGACAATTTTGAAAAAAATTCAATATTTTTTACTTTTTGCTATAATAAATATCCCCCAAAAACATATATATTTTTTTTCCTCAGTTTAGGCCGATACGTATTCTTCTACCTATTTTTGGTTAAAAAAAAACGCAATAAGCGTTTATCGATTGGTTTGCGCAAAATTTATAGCGTTTACAAAATAGGGGATAGTTTTATTGCATTTTTATTATTATTTTTTTTACTACTAATGGCGGCGATCAGCGATTTTTTTTTTGTGACTGTGACATTATGGCGGACACTTCGGACAATTTTGACACATTTTTGGGACCATTGTCATTTTCACAGCAAAAAATGCATTTCAATTGCATTGTTTATTGTGAAAATGACAGTTGCAGTTTGGGAGTTAACCACAGGGGGCGCTGAAGGAGTTATGTTTCACCTAGTGTGTGTTTACAACTGTAGGGGGGTGTGGCTGTAGGTCTGACGTCATCGATTGTGTCTCCCTATAAAGGGGAAGACACGATCGATGCAGCCACCACAGTGAAGCACAGGGAAGCTGTGTTTACATACGGCTCTCCCCGTTCTTCAGCTCCGGGTAGAGATCGCGAGGGGGCGGCTAGAAACGAATAGCCGCGCCCTCATCCCGGATCGCTCCCCGATGTTTTCCGACCACTGCATGTACCAGGACCCCCAACCCGCGGAAAGGTGGGGACGTACATGTACGCCCATCTGCCTGTACGTGCCATTCTGTGGACGTACATATACAGTACATGCGGCGGTCGTTAAGCGGTTAACAGATTCTCAAAATGGAAGTCACTTGTTAAAGCTATTTCTTGTTTTATCCATAAAGCTCACTCTTTCAAAGGTGACTCAAACAGCTGTGACCTCAAAGGATCAGTTCAGCATTAGAGCTCCAGAAGTCTAAAGCCTCGTACACACGCTCGGTTTTCTCGGCAAGAAAGCTCTCCCAGCAGTTTTCTTGCTGGTTCTTGCCGAGAAAACCGAACGTGTGTACGAGGCTTTCAGGTTTCTCATCAAGAAAACTGCCTAAAATCTTGACGAGAAAAATAGAGAACATGTTCTCTATTTTCTTGTCGTGATTCTCAGCAGTGTTTCTGTCAGGGAAATGTCCGTGGAAGTACTGACAAACTTGCCAGTAGAAGAAATGTCCGCCATAGGCACATCATGTGACAGGTGGATCCCTGTCAGTGAAATGGCCGTGGAAGTACTGGCAAACTTGCCAGTAGAAGAAATGTCCACCATAGGCACATCATGTGACAGGTGGATCCCCCTGCTGGCCTATAAAAGGCTGCCACTGTCTGACCCAAATTGCTGGATTGTCATCAGCTTCCTGTGTTCCTGTGTCTGTTTACCTTGAAACCCCTGGCTTGACCTCTGCTTCTGGCTTAACCCGTGATCCCGATTATCTCCTCGCTCTGACCTTTGCTTGGCTGACTATTCTTCGATCCACTGCCCACTGTTTATGACCCAGCTTGCTCCTGTTTGCTCTTGGACTGTCTCCCGGTATATGACCTCTGGCCTGGCTGCGAACCCTGCTCCTGGTTTATCCTGCAAACGCCTACTCAGGACTTCTTCTTGCATGGCTACTGACATAGCTTCCCAGCGCACCCCAGCCATATTCTGCTTACCAGCCTGTTGCAGCACTACTGGCAACCCGTGCACATTTGGGCACTGTATCCCCTGTATCACTCCCAGGGGAGTGCTGCACTCAGCCACAAGGGGCACCCTCTCTGCCACTCTGCCTCACATCAGAGACTTGACAGTTTCTCTGCCGAGAAACCTGAGAGTGTGTATACTAACCTGTCGCTGTGGAAACCCGCACATGCTCAAAATGACTTTGACACATGCACGGTAGCTTCCTAGGCATAGGTAGGGTGCAGCAAGATGGCGGCGATGGCAATGAATGTGACGAGCGCATGCTTGTTGTACGCAATGACGTCACTACATTCTTGCCTTTCAAAAGAACCACAGTTATCTTATCAATCCTTACTCTACAGCATGAAACCTATGCAAATAAAATCGACTGTATCCTTACACAGAAAACTGGAGTAATCAGTGCTCCCCATGGAAATTTAACCACTAAAGACTTATACTTACGCCAGTGGAGACAAGTAAAAAGTCTGGCATATACCTTCTGGGACAGGTGGAGGAAGCAATACCTCTCCATATTACAGCCACCTACTAAATGGCAAGACAACAGGCCCAACCTAAAAGGGGGAGAGCTTGTTCTTGTTAAGGACTGTCAGTCTCAAAGGAATGAGTGGCCTTTGGGTCTCATCACCAACACCTTTCCAAGTAAGGATGGTAAGGTCAGAAAAGTGGAAGTCAAGATTCATAGAAACAAGGAGACAAAGTTGTTCCTCAACCCAATTTCTGAACTAATTTTATTGTTCTCATCTGAGAAATAAATAGTGGCATCTGATGATACCAGACGGGGAGTGGCATGCCTTCGGCTTATAAGGAAAAACAATATCTTCTGGGCTTGCAATACCAACATTGTCCACTAGATGCCTCTCTAACAAAAGACTATCGATGGGCAGTGTTCTATGGTTAATACACATTTCAATTCATATCACTGATAACTAGCTCCACTTCCTACATCTCTTTTTTATCTTCTCCACTGGGACATACCGCACGAGAGCCAGCTAAGCTTGCACCACATGTTTCTTAGGAAAATCCTGGTCCTTCTAAGGCAGCATCACTGGTATGCTAAAGATGGTTTAACTGTATACCTAGTGGACATTTGTTTATGGTTCATGCAATTATTATATTTTCATTTATCTGTTTGTTTATTTTTAGTTTCACCATACATGCATACGTGTTCATCCTATTATTATATGGCCACCACCTGTTCATTGTAATAAAAATCCAAAGTTACAGACAGTCTGGTTATTTTAGGATTCAAGGTTTAAACTGTATGTTGAGCTACATACATGCCAGGGGCAAACGTGTAGCGAGGACAGAACATTAGGAATAGAAGCAATGCTATTTTTAGCATGGAGGGCTCTGGCTAGAATTCTACCTGACTTGTTAGCTTCAACCTAAAGAAGTTTATGTGCTTTGTCCCTAATGGACAAGGTCTTCTGTTCAAACAAGTTCAAAAGTTTAAGTTTAGCGTCAGATAAGGCAAGTTGGGTGGTCGAGGATTGGATGCGTTTATGGGATCGTTCCAAGTCAGTAATCCGAAAAGACAATTCCTGAATCTGGGCAAGATAAATTTGTTTAAGTCTAGACCCTGTGTAGTACACATTTCAATGCCTCCCACTGTATTGGGGCAGAGCTATCGTCATTACCATGGTCAGAAATTCGGTTGGAAATAGTGGCCTGGATATCTGCAGAGCATAAGTCATCCTGTAACAATGAGTCATTAAAGCCTTGTGCACACGATTGGATTTTTCACCGGGAATGGTGTGTTGACAGACTTTTGGCCTAAAATCCAACCATTTGTACGCTCCATCAGACTTTCCATGGACAAATGTTGGATGGCAGGCTTATAAATTTTCCTCAGATAACGGTCTGTTATCATATTTTCCTATCGTGTGTACAAGTCCGTCAGACAAAAGTCCAAAGTCCAAACGCGCATGCTCGGAAAGCAATGATCACCAAAACACAACATTAGCAGAAGGTGCCCAAAGGGTGGCGCTAAAGAGCTGAAAAAACACGTAGTATGTCACTATGTTCGTGTTTTTTTTTTCAATAGATTTTTATTAAGTAACATATACATAGTAAAGGCAATGTGCTGACAATGGAAAGTAAAAGTGCGACATTGAGTGTCTTATTGTGGTAGAACAACACCGCATGTATTACAGTAAAAGGCAAGAATACAGCATTTACAGTGGGTAAGCATAGCAATCTGTGTAATACCTTAATGTAAGAGAACTATAGGATGGGGGGACGAGCTTCAATCCCGGACACCCCTTACGGGTTCAAGACTGTGCCCCAGGCTCATTCCAGCCCCCCCCCCTTGCTTAGGTACCATTCGAGCGCAATAGCCAATGCCTATTTCTAGAAAACATAACACGAGCTGCCCAATGCAAATAGTCAGCGAGAGTAAATTAGGGAAAGTATCAGTGTGCCCTGACATTCCTGTCTCGCTATTATACCATACCAACCATGGGTGCCATTGTCTGAGGATTTGTTCCTTGTTTTTGTTCCTTAGTGCCAGTGTATGCTCGTAAATGAAATATAAGTGGGTTGTTAGAATCACTTCTCCCAGAGTGGGTGGTGCAGGATTTTTCCACTTCCTGGTGATGCACAGTTTGGCTGAGAGTAGGATGTGGGCAATGGTATGTTTTAACTTTAACGAGTATTGGTCCAGTTCAAGAAATAAGAGTGCTAAGCTAGGTCTGGGAATAATTGCAAATTGAGAGATGTCGGATAATAATTGGAAGGTTGATTCCCAGAAGCGTGTCAATGAGGGGCAACTCCAAAAAGTATGGAGCATATCTCCTTTCCCTCCGCACTGTATCCAGCATTTTTTGTTTAGAGTCTTATCAAATTTAGACATTTTATCAGGAGTCAAGTATCATCTTTGTGCAATTTTAATGGACAGTTCCCAGAGGGTAGAACAGCATGTGACATCATATGTGGATTTGCAGGCTGTAGCCCATTGGTTTGTTGTGTATGTGCATACTAAATCTGATTCCCATTTAAGCAGAGGGGCTGTTTTAGAGACGATATTTTTTTGCTGGAGAATGTTATAAAAGAGTGAAATTCCTTTCAGAGTAGGTATGGAGTTGCTAAGAAAGAGCCATGTAGGGCGGGGGATATTGCGTTCCCAAGGAGGCGATGTATGCAAATAGTGTCGTGTCCCTAAATAAAGGTAAAGGTCAGAGCCAGGTAGTCGGTATTCCCTTTGGAGGACAGGAAATGTCTTTAATACATTATTGCTGAAGAGGTCATTAATATACAGGATGCAGTTCTCTCGCCACTTCGGGAAAGAAATTAGGTCTATGTTTTGTAATGCAAGGATCGGGATTTTCAACGTGTTTTTTTCAGGGTAATCTTGACAAAGGCATACAAATTTATTCCATACTTGAGCTGTAGCTAACATTGTAGGGGGAATATATGAGGGGATTTTAGATGTGGATGAATTGGAGTGTAGCCATGTGGATAAGTCTCTGCCCGGTATGTAGGTAGCTTCCATTTGCCCCTAAATGGTGTGAGGGGAGGGTAAGAACCACTCCCTAGCCTGTGTGAGCACAGAGGCCATGTAATAGTCCTGGAAGTCCACATAGCCAGATCCTCCGGCTTTGCGTTTTTTGATGAGTCTGATGTGTTCACACCTAGGCCCATCCACAACAGTTCCTGCAACGCCAGCCTGCATAGATCATCTTGGAGTTTGCTGCGTAAAGGAATGTAGTTATGTTGCAATAGCATTTTAGTGGTTTTAGTCAGCTGGACTCCAAGATAGGTTATGCTTTGGTCCGCCCATGCATATGGGAATTGTTGCTGTAATAACATGCCTGTTGGAGTGTTAACCCCTAGGTTCAAAATATAAGATTTAGATTCATTGATTTTGTAATAGGATATACTACTGAACCAGGCTAGCGTCTCCTGAACTGCCGAGAGGGATGCGGTAGGGTTAGTTAACATGAGTATCACATCGTCAGCAAATTGATCTTGTGTTCCTGGCCCCCTATGAAGATGCACGCTATATGTGTGTTAGAGCATATGTGTTGCGCAAGGGGTTCCATTACGAGGTTGAATACGAGGGGGAAAAGGGGACACCCCTGTCTAGTACCGTTAGAGATGAGAAACGGGGATGATAGGTAGTCTGCTGAATATACATGGGCGGAAGGGCTGGAATACAAGGCCATAATGGCGTTATGTATTTGTCCTGGAAAAAACTAATTTGCATAGTGCTGATGAAAAGTACCCCCAATGCACCCTGTCAAACGCTTTTTCAGCATCTAGGGACAGGAGAACAGAGGGGGTACCAGAGTTTCCTACCTGGTGAATAATATTGATCATTCATCTTGTAGCGTCTGAGGCTTGGCGTCCCTTTGTGAATCCTGATTGGTCCTTATGAATGAGAGATGGGAGAATGTCAATTAATCTGTTGGCAATTACTTTTGCATAAATTTTCACGTCTACGTTAAGTAGAGATATGGGGCGGAAATTCTGGGGCGATGTCGGGTCTTTTCCAGGCTTAGGGAGGATGACTATCGCATTTAGCATTTCTTGGGGGAAGGAGGAGGTTGCGGCAGAGTTGTAAACTTTGCACAGTTTGGGAGCTAAGATTTGATGGAATGTTTTGGGAGGTTATGAATCGTTTGCGATATTTCAGGGACAGTAAAAGGGACATTAAGAGAAGACAGCTGTGATGGCGAAAGAGAGGGAAGGTTGAATTGTGTTAGAAATTGAGATATGTCATCTTGGGACGGTTGTATAGTATTCTTATCTTCCTTAATATTATATAAGTCAGTGTAGTATGTGCTGAATGCGTTGGCTATCTCATGGGGTTTAAGCCATTTTTCTTTGGTATGGGGGGTGATAAAGGAATGGAATCTTAGATTTAATTCTATGTCCTTGAATTTTTAATTCCATCAATTTACCCGCTTTGTTGCCTGTAGCATAGGTGTTTGCTCTAATCTTAGGCCCCATACACACGAGAGGATTTATCCGCGGATACGGTCCAGCGGACCGTATCCACGGATAAATCCTCTCGAGGATTTGCACGGATTTCCATGCGATGGAGTGTACTCACCATCGAATCGAAATCCGCGCCGAAATCCTCTGGCGATGACGTGTCGCGCCGTCGCCGCGATTATGACGTGGTGACATGCGCGACGCTGTCATATAAGGAATTCCACGCATGCGTCGAATCATTACGACGCATGCGGGGGATCCCTTCGGACGGATGGATCCGGTGAGTCTGTACAGACCAGCGGATCCATCCGTTGGGATGGATTCCAGCGGATAGATTTGATAGCATGTCATCAAATATTTATCCGCTGGAAATCCATCCCAGGGGATAAATATCCGCGGAAACAGATCCGCTGGAGTGTACACACCATAGGATCTATCCGCTGAAACCCATTCGCTGGGATTTTTCAGCAGATGGATTCTATCATGTGTATGGGGCCACAAGTGTAAGTTTTTTCGGAGGATTCCAGTAGAAGTGCGCGCAGCTCATGGCATAATTTAAAGATTTTTGTTTGGAGGATAGGGGAAGGATGGGATTTGTTCTGGGATTCTGTGAATTCTATATCGGCTATGAGCTGATCTATTTTCTGTGACCTTTGCTCTAGCTCCTAGTTGTATAAAAACACCCCTGACGACGGCTTTGTGGGCGTTCCATACAACCACCGGGTCAGACACTGACTGGGAGTTCAGGGAGAAGTATTCTTACAAATGTTGTTGGAGAGAATTTGTGATAGCGGAGTTGTGAAGAAGGGAATTGTCAATTCTCCATAAATAGGAATTTGGTTGTTGTGATTTTAAGAAATAGATCTATACGTGAGTAGGTGTTGTGGCGGGGGGACAGAAATGTATAATCTCGCTCACTCGTGTGGCAACACCTCCAGACGTCAAACAGATCATTGGAAAAGATGAACTTGGCTAATGGTGATGTATGCCCGTTAGTACCCGCTGTTGAGTCCAAATTGTAGTCTGGAACCAGATTAAAGTCTCCACATAGCAACAGATAACCTTTAAGAAGGCCTTTCACGGTTTTCAAAATACTTCTGAGGAAAGAAATTTGACTTTGGTTTGGTGCATACATTGACACGAAGGTATATTGGGTACCGTATTTGCCGGCGTATAAGACGACTGGGCGTATAAGACGACCCCCTAATTTTCCAGCTAAAATGTTGGTTTTGGGATATACTCACTGTATAAGACGACCCCTCACTGTGCCATTATACATGCCTCACTGGGCCATTATACATGCCTCACTGTGCCAACTATACATGCTTCACTGTGCCATCTATACATGCCTCACTGTGCCATCTATACATGCCTCACTGTGCCATTCCCTGCCTCGACGATCTCCCTACCTTCTCCTGTTTGCAGAGTATGTCAGACGGTGGCCATCCATTATTCAAAAGCCGCGCCTCCTCCTCAGGCTGTTCCGTGATAGGCGGAACACTAATTTTCCCAGCAGAGCCTCTGTTCAGTGTTCCGCCTATCATGGATGTCCTCTCGTCCGAGGCCGAATAATGGATGGCCGCGTCTGACAGACAGGTACCCGGCGTATAAGATGACCCCCGACTTTTGGGGCATGATTTTAGATGCAAAAAGTCTTCTTATACGCCGGAAAATACTGTATTGTTACTCAAACAAAGCAAAATAATGAACCGACCTTCAGGGTCAGTTATGCAATTCTGTAGTTTGAATGATACCATATTACAAATGCCAAATAGGACCCCCCTCTGTTTCTTCTTGTAGTTCGAATGAAATACATGGGCCAACTGTTTATGCTGGCATTTAGGGGATAAGTCCTGGGCAAAGTACGTCTCCTGAACACAAAGTATATCGCTTTTAAGCGATAATGCAGTTTTCCACATGGACGAACGTTTGGCTGGATGGGTAAAGCCTTTCGCATTCAAAGACAGTACAGTAAAGGACATGTTGTCAAACTATGGTGTAATGGATGCGGTTCTGTAACTCACGATTGGAAGCCGATACTCAGAGGATCCTCAGAAAGAAGCTGGAAGCCGCTGATGAGATCTTATTTTTTGTAAGGGTTTCAGGTGGAATGAGGCATGTATCAGGATGCCGAGGCACTTGGCATACGCTGAGCGGCACGTAGAGTTCTATCACTGGATGTGCAGCAGTACCAAGTAAAAAAAAGAAAAAAAAAGTAACAAAACCAAGGAGCAAAGAAAACGTTAATAAACAAGCGGACAAATAAGTCAGCAGATGTAACTTCAGATGGGTGCTGACTAAACTTGGGGGAAAGTTCAGGCTCTGCTCTAATGAGCGGTTGGCCGGACTGGACCTACAGTAGATGTTGCCGAGAATGTATTTCTAGCACGACAGCATCGCGCTGATTCTCGGCGACATGGTGCCGACATCTCGCACTCACTGGAATAGACAAAGCACATTACAGCGAGCGCGTCATAGAAGCGACGGGGATCCGACTTGGATTCCCACCAATTCTAGCGTTGGCCTCCTTTTGTTAAAAACAATTCTAGCGTTGGCATTTGGTATGCATTCCTGAGAGGGAGAACCCCACGCCAATTTTTAAATAAAAAACCGACATGGGTTCCCCCCCAGGAGCATACCAGGCCCTTAGGTCTGGTATGGGTTGTAAGGAGACCCCCCCCTATGCCGAAAAACCGACATAGGGGGTCCCCCTACAATCCATACCAGACCCGTATCCAAAGCACGCTACCCGGCCGCCCAGGAAAGGAGTGGGGACGAGCGAGCGCCCCCCCCTCCTGAGCCGTACCAGGCCCTCAACATGGGGGGGTTGGGTGCTCTGGGGCAGGGGGGGCGCGCTGCAGGGCCCCCCCACCCCAGAGCACCCTGTCCCAATGTTGATAAGGACAGGGCCTCTTCCCGACAACCCTGGCCATTGGTTGTCGGGGTCTGCGGGCGTGGGGAGGTACCGGAGCATGATGGGACTGTGAGGCCTATATAAGTCGGATGCAAGCCGCGCACCTGTCATTGCAGCGAGAAGCGGCGTCGGGTCAACATCGGAAGAAGGGAGAAGAAGGGAAGTGAAGAAGAAGACGTCATAGAAGAGCGAGCTGGCCGCCTGCTAGTAACTGAGCTAACACACGAAGATAGCGGGTGGCCAGCACTGAAGGAGAAGGCACCGGACATCGGGAGAAGAACCGGGGTGCACCGAGTCAACACCGGAGAGCGGAGAAGATAGAAGAAGACCCCCCAGAGCGGAGAAGACCCCCCGGAGAGCGGAGAAGACCCCGAGAGCGGAGAAGACCCCCCGGAGAGCAGAAGACCCCCCCGGAGAGCGGAAGAAGCCCCCCTGCTAAAAGAGCTAAAGAAGACAGGGGGCCCCCGAAGCAGACTAATAAATTATTTTAAAAACCCTGTGTCGTGTGTTCATTAACTTTAACACTTTGCCTCCAGGTGAATGGGTAGGGGTACGATGTACCCCATATCCATTCACTTAGGGTGGGGGGCCGGTATCTTGGGGCCCCCTTATTTGAGGGGGCTCCCAGATTCCGATAAGCCCCCCGCCCGCAGACCCTGACAAGCAACGGCCATGGTTGTCGGGAAGAGGCCCTGTCCTTATCAACATGGGGACAGGGTGCTCTGGGGTGGGGGGCCCCGCAGTGCGCCCCCCTGCCCCAGAGCACCCAACCCCCCCATGTCGAGGGCATGCGGCCTGGTATGGCTCAGGAGGGGGGGGGCGCTCGCTCGTCCCCACTCCTTTCCTGGGCGGCCGAGTAGCGTGCTTTGGATAGGTGTCTGGTATGGATTGTAGGGGGACCCCCTACGTCGGTTTTTCGGCGTAGGGGGGGTCTCCTTACAACCCATACCAGACCTAAGGGCCTGGTATGCTCCTGGGGGGGGGACCCATGTCGGTTTTTTATTTAAAAATTGGCGTGGAGTTCTCCCTCTCGGGAATGCATACCAAATGCCGACGCTAGAATTGGCGGGAATCCAAGTCGGATCCCCGTCGCTTCTATGATGGCTTTGTCTCCATCGCGGCAAGCCAGCTCAGCGCTGGCTCCCGCGATGGGGCTCGTAGGTGGTCAATCTCGCCGAGAAAGGGAGCGAGATTGACACAATATCGCGGTCACCCACTGTAGAGTGTTAGCTTGGGATATTTACGGTCAGGTAGAGTCATTTCAGTTTTGGTTTGTGGTTTCCACGTTGGGGCCCCGGTTGAAAAGGATTGGGCTTGCCTGCAGATGTATGGTCAGCATGTAGGAGTTCTGGGATAATGCCCCATGAGTGGAGAAGCTTCATTCCTCCCTCAATAGAAGAGATGGTATGAGGGATGCCGTTATGTGTAACCAAGATGGTGGCTGGGTGGCGCCATTTATAGATAATCTTGTGGATGGCAAGAGCCTTTGTTACCGTTTTCCTTGTCAAGAATATCTTTATTAAATGCAAGAATAAATTGTACATGAAGCATACATTCGTTACAGTAATCAGGTGGTTATTATAACATAAGATTGACTAACAGTATCATCTTTCTTAAACAACAATAAACGGGAATATTTTAGCCATGTTCTGTGTACTATCGCAGGAAGAGTTTAAGTAGTTAACATAGCCAAATATGTAATCCTTACAACTTGTCCTAGTGGCTAGTGGATAATATATCAAAGATAATACGTCCTTATTTAATGTAACCTTACTACCTATCAACTTTAAATTTCTAAAATGTGCTACCTTTTCAAAGTTAACGGTAGATACACGAGGGTACTACCTTATGCAGTATCAGATCAGGAAAAGGAAGAAGGGAAGAAAAGGAAGGAAAATGGGGGGGGGGGGGGGGTCAGGTAAGGAAGTCTGCAGGGATGAGCTAGGATCCGTCGTCAAAGCATGAAATGTACAACGGTTATTTTTGTATAGGAAAGCTACCATGCATCATTACACCTTTATTAACATTTTCTGGTATAGCATATTGTATCCAAGGGTTCCATATTTTTTCAAAGTTGGCGATCGTGTCCGTTTCTAACGCTTCCATTTTGGCGTGCGTCATAGCAATATTCATTCTATTTTTTGTTTCCGTCGTTGATAAAATTGGAGTTTTCCAAGCTTTTGCTATGGTTTGTTTGGCTGCCGTAAAGAGTTGTGTTAGTAGCTTGAAGTGCGTGTGTGTTAGATTGATGGGCTTGAAATTCAGTAGTGCCAATTTAGGGTCTGGAAGTATTCTCAATTTAGTCACCGCATTTACCATCTTGAAAATCTTATCCCAGAATTTCTGTACTATTGGACACGTCCACCAAGTATGAAAATGTGTACCTTCAGTGATGCAACCCCTATAGCAATGTCCAGTGCAGTTTGGTGCATATTTAGCTATTCTGCTTGGCACCAGGTACCATCTCATTAATACCTTATAGCCCGCTTCCAATGCTATTATATTCGAGGAAGCCGATTTAGTGTTTCGCCATATTTGATTCCAATCCGAGGTATTAAGTTCTATACCCAGGTCACTCTCCCATTTCTGAACATAAGGAAGCTTTGTTGTGTTATTGTGGGATAGTGACTGCAAGTACAGAACCGAAATTGTACCTCTTACATGTGGATTATCTTTACATATACTTTCAAAAGGTGACATCTGGTTTTTCAGAGCCGAAGAGGTCAGATGTGTTTCCACAAAATTTTTTATTTGGAGGTATCGAAACAATTCTGATTGAGGTATACCGTATTTTTTACATACTGTCGGGAAGGGCATGACACCCGATGAATCCAAAAATTTATAGACATATATACAGTCTTTCCTTACCCATTCCTTGAATGTGTTAGGGAAGATCCATGCCGGATAAAATGTTGGGTTTTTATAAAATGAAAGCAGTGGGTTGAGAGGGGACACCAGTGAATACTTGGATTTATAGCTATCCCATAGTGAGAGAGAATGTTTAATAATTGGATTGCAGATTTTCCCGCGTAGCTTGGGAAGAATCCATAGTAAGTTAGCTGGAGGGATGGGATCACACTAGGTTGCCTCAATCGCTACCCAGAGAGGTGTTTCCTTTTTTGCATGATATTTGGCCAAGGTTGAAATTTGCGCTGCCCTATAGTAGTTTGTAAAATTCGGATATCCTAACCCTCCTTGAGTTTTGGGGAGATGCAAGATTTTCGCCTTTATTCTGGGCCTAGATGTGCCCCATATAAAGGTCGTCATTCTGTTTTGTATTATCCTCAGAAAGTAAGCCGGTATTGGACTCGGGAGCACTCTAAAAAGATACAACAATTTTGGTAATATTGTCATCTTAACTGCGTTGATCCTACCTAACCAGGATAATGGGAGCTGGGACCAGGATTTGAGTAAGTTTGTTATCTGTTTAAGAAGAGGGGGATAATTATAAGAGAATAAATCAGATGTATCAGCCGTTACGTGTGTTCCTAAGTACGGGATGCTCTTATCCGACCATGTAAATGGAAGACCTACTGTGGCTGCACTTAATTCTAGTCTTGAGAGAGATATGTTTAGTGCTACACATTTCTTGGGATTAATGGCTAGACCTGAGAACGTCGCGAATCTATCAAGTATTGGGATGAGATTAGGGCCAGTTACTTGCGGGGAAGAAAGAAATAAAATAATGTCATCCGCAAATAGGCATAATTTATGTTTATGACCTCCTAATTCTATACCTAGGATAGTGGGGTCTGATCTGATTTTCTGAGCAAGCGGTTCGATAAGGAGGGCAAATATTAACGGGGATAACGGGCAGCCCTGACGTGTTCCTCTTCTGATATCAAATGTGTCAGACTTATATCCTGCGTATTTAACATAAGCTTTAGGGTTATTATAAAGTTCCATAATCCAATTAGTGAAATTAGGGCCAAAGCCCCATTTCTGTAGAGTATATTTTAAATACGCCCAGGAAACAGAATCAAAAGCTTGTTTGATGTCCAGAGAGAGAAAACACGCCGGTATACCCCTTTTCTTTGCTATGTTGGCCAAGAGGCATGCCCTGCGTATATTATCGCCCGCTTGTCTGGATGGCATGAAACCTACTTGATCTCGATTGATTAGAGTACCGATAAAATTGTTAAGGCGGGTAGCTAGTATTTTACCTAATAGTTTTATATCTATGTTAAGCATAGATATGGGACGATAATTGCTACAAAGTGTGTCATCCGAATGTGGTTTGGGAATCATACAAACCGTTGCTAGCAACGTTTCAGGTCTGAAGGTTTTTTGCTCTAGTAAGTTGTTAAATGCCTCTGCCAGTCTGGGTGAAAGTAACTCAGTAAAAGTTTTGAGGTAGTTTGCTGAGAACCCGTCAGGTCCCGGTCTTTTCTTAATTTTGAGTTCCCGAATGGCTAAAGCTACATCCTCTTGCGTAATTGGTTCTTCCAACTGTTCTTTCTGTGATTGACTTATTTGTGGAAGATTAATTTGTGCAAAAAAGGAGTCAGCTTTAGATTCGTCAAATACAGTAGTTTCTGAGTAGAGTTGTTTTAGATGTGAGCTAAACTTTTGAACTATTTTAAGTGGGTTGCTGGAGAGAACCCTGTTGGCAATTTTTAACTTTATGGGTTTAAAAGTCTTATTGAGTGTGTTTAGCGCTCTAGCTAAATATGTCCCTGGTTTATTAGCTTGCTTGTAGAAAGCATGTCTAGATCTATTAAGTGTTCTATTTGCCGAATCGGTTAAGAACAAGTCGTATTCCAGACGTGCTTTGTCCAGCCGAGTTCTATTAGTTTGAGTTTGGCAGTTTTGTAGGGCCAGAAATGCTAAGTTGAATTCTGTTTCCAATTTTCTTGCCATCAGTGCTCGCTGCTTTTTTAAGATCCCTATTTGCCGCTGGAATGCTCCTCTGAGGACTGGCTTATGTGCTTCCCATAATGTAAGTGGGGATATTTCAGGGCTTGCATTGAGTTCTAGATAGTCTTTTAGAGCTTGTTCAATCAATTGGCAATGGGCAGGGTGTTTGAGTATAATTTCAGGAAGATACCAAGTGGGATCATGGTTTTTCGGAATGGTTGATGCCATTGTGGTGTACACCGCATTGTGATCTGACCAAGGGATGGGTATTATATTTGAATATAGTATTTCAGGGACCATACCGATTGTCACAAAAATATGATCAATTCGGCTGAAGGATTGGTGTGGGTTTGAAAAGTATGTGTAGTTACGTTTTGTGGGATTGTGTTCTCTCCACGTGTCTACTAAATTGTATTTGGCTAATAAGTTGGGAAGGGTCCATTTAGCTTGGTGTTTAGGTGTGACATAGGGAGTTTTATCTAAGAATGGAAGAAGGACTTGGTTGGAGTCTCCGCAGATGAGGAGAGTCCCTATTTTATGTGAATTAATTATTTGGAAAAGATGCGATAAGAAGGGTAACGGGTTTAGATTAGGAGCATAATAAGATACTATCGTGATCTCCGTATCTAACACTTGGCCTGTTAATAATATGTATCTGCCCTCTGGATCTTTGATTTCCGTTTTTAGAGTGAATGGTGTGGTGCGATGAAAAGCGATAAGGGTTCCCCTTTTTTTGACTGAAGCAGAGGCTGAATAGACTTGTGGATAGGAGGGGTTAAAAAATCTAGGAGTCGTATTCGTAGTAAAGTGAGTTTCCTGTAGGCAAACAATATGGGCTTTTTTGGCCTGAAATGTTCTGAAGGCCTTGGTTCTTTTCTGTGGCACATTCAATCCCTGTACATTTAACGACAATATATTCAATGGTGCCATGGTAGCTTTACTTCTCTGTCCATCTTACCGTGATAAACCGGAGGACATCTGGCCAGCCCAATCCCTGCAGACTTGGGGAAAGAAAAGGAAAAGGGGTCTATGGGGTATTCAACCTTGAAAAGGAAGGTAAACACAGAAAAAATTTGTAAATAAACAGTCAACAATAAACCAATAAAGGCCTTGTCGTTCCCCCCCCCCCTCCTCCCCACCCTAAGGTGAGGAGGAGGTGAGGAAATAAAAAGTGGGGGGGAAAGTGGAAAAAAAATGGAAAGAAGTAAGAATGTGATAAAGGTAGGAGTGCAAGGTAAAAAATGAAAAATAAGAATCGCAATAAGCGGTGAAAATGAGAATAAAATTGGGTCAAAAGAGAAAATTTTTAAAGTAGAAATAAAAAATAAGAGTAAAAAAAATAAAAATAAAAATAAAAAACATCAAGTTCTCAATCCATGCAATCTGTACATCTTTTCTTGTGAAGTGTTCTTGTGACCAGGGGAAGAAGAAATTCATGAGGTCCTCTGGAAGGTGGTCAGTCCATGGTATCCTCTTGGTCTTGGGGTTGAGACACAAATCTTCCTCGCTTGTTTGTGTGATGAGTTCCATTGTTCTTTTCAGGTTGAATGATGCCATTGCGGGAAGATGTTGATGCTGATCTTCTGCGGGAGGAGTTGTGTGTGATACTGTGATCAATGAGCTTCAGATCAATTAAAGCTTGGTGTAATTGATCAGGTGATCTGCACACTATCTTTGAGCCCTGGAATGTAAATCTGAGGGAGAAGGGAAATCCCCATTGGTACTTTATGTTTCGCTGTTGTAATTCCACTAAAAGGGGTTTCATTGCACGCCGTTTGGTAATTGTCAGTTGCGATAGATCGGCGAATATCTGGAAATTGTTTCCCTGGAATGTTAAACTGCTCTTCTCTCTGGCTGCTTCCAGAACCTGCTCTTTTGTTCTGTAGTAGTGGAATTTTGCAATGATATCCCTGGGGGGTCCCTCAGATTTTTTGGGGGCTAATGCCCTATGTATTCTATCAAATTCCAGGCGTTCTACAGGCAGTCCCGGCACTAGCTCCTGACACAGTGCTAGAATGGTACCTGAAAGGTCCAGGACCGTCTCAGGAATTCCCCTGAATCTCAAATTCGATCTCCTGGCGCGGTTCTCAAAATCTTCTAGTTTGCTATGAAGTACCAAGTTCTCCTCTTTAAGCGCATCTAGTTCTGATTGGCAATCTTGAGTATAAATTTCAATTTCGTCCATTTTTGCCTCTAAAGTCTCTGTGCGGCAGCCCAAGTCTCGTATTTCCTTAGTTAGACTAGTGGTGATTTGCTCTGAGGTGCGCTTTAGCGCTTTATTCAGCATTTTCTCGAATTGACTTAGGAGCTCTGAGGGGACTGTCTTACTTAATGTAGCTATTTGTGGGGTATTAGACAAGTCCTCCTCCTCACTGTCCGTGTCCATGTTCCTCAGAGAAGCTGCGGATTTCATTCCCTTTAACAAGCATTGCTTGCCTTTCCCCTCAGTATTAGACTCTGAGGTAGCTGAG
Source organism: Rana temporaria (assembly GCF_905171775.1). Lineage (NCBI taxonomy): Eukaryota > Metazoa > Chordata > Amphibia > Anura > Ranidae > Rana > Rana temporaria. Next base: position 111,253,919 of record NC_053495.1, on the reverse strand, counting down.
GTGGCTGAGGAGAATGCCGCCTTTTTTACAGAGCCCTTCATCTGCTGGGCCGTGCAATTAGGGTTGGATTTACCCTTATTTCTGGCACCCCCCAGCACCATATTTCAATAAAATGGTTCTCCTCACCTCCTGGGAACTCGACCCGTCGTTTTCTGTTCGTTTGCAGCTCTATTAAAATCAATTATTTGCGGTTTTCTTTCCCCACAGAGCGGAGCTCTAGTGCAGCATGACTGTGCAGCTAGACCCCGCCTCCTGGCTCCCTTTGTTACCGTTTTCAACTGCATTCTCATCTGTAGTGTGTGCTGGGATAGATCAGCAAACAATTGAATATCTGCATATGATGCAGGGAGGTTAGTGAGTGCCCTGGAGAGGATTTGTTCCTTGGCTTGGTAAAAGTGTATACGCAGGAGCATCTGTCTAAGGACCGCTTCTTCTAAGTAGCGTGGTTTAGTGATCCTGTGAATGCGGTCTATAGTGAGCTCAATAGGGGACAACTCAGGTAGCAGAGTAGAGAACACGGTGTTGGCATACTCGTGGAGGTTCGCGGGGGGACCGACTCTGGTATACTGCAAATTTTGATGTTGCGGCAAGAACGGTCCTTGAGGTCTGCTAATTTTGACTTAATCCAGTCAGTGTCCTCCTTTTGCGACATACAAGCATCTACCAGGTCCTTCACAGTGTCTGTGCATTCCTCCATTTTGTCCTCCATGTACTGCACCCTGTCCCCCAAGTGCCTCATGTCAGCTGTGAACTTATGAATCAGGGATGAGGGAGGATTGCAAAGACATGAGCATGTCCTTCTGTAACGTCACACCTATAACTTTCCACTAAGTACAACTATAGTTGCTTCTTTCCCAGTCTACTCTCTTCATTTCTTCCCGAATACCCTCTCACTTCCTGCGGCCTATTTAAACTCCCAGCACTTGCAGGAAGGTGTTCCTCTATTGCTGACAGAAAGCCACTGTCAGCTGGGCTTCCAGACTCACCTGATCTAAGTTCCAGCTTCCTGAACTGGACCACCAGTACTCCTTGTTCGCTACAGCTCACAGCAACCAGCTCCAGGCTCCCAGGACGCTCATCCATGCCCAGCTATCTGCAACCGCAAGTACTCTGCTATAGAAACCAATTGCTAAACGCTGATCTCCATACTTGTCGCTTGCTTCCAAGTTATGTTCACTACTATTGCTATCAATTGCTATGGAGTTTCCCTGAAGCCTGTATCAGCTCTCATGTAATGTTCACTGCTACAGATACCAGCTCTCATGTTAATGTTCACTGCTACAGATACCAGCTCTCATGTTAATGTTCACTTCTACAGATACCAGCTCTCATGTTAATGTTCACTGCTACAGATACCAGCTCTCATGTTAATGTTCATTACTAACCCCTAGTGTGCAGTCCCAGTACTGCAGCTATACTTATCCTTATACCAATAATACCAAAATGTACTTTAATGTTGCTTATGCTGGAATAAGCACTATTTACTTTACCGAGGCTGTGATGATAGAACCCAAACTCTTAACTGAGTTAAGAGTGAAACCTGGGTTCGAACCTGAGAAGTCTCCGCAGTTGCGATCCATAAACCTGAAACTAATTTGGCGTATTGTTACACCTTCATCGTGGTGTCGAGGACAGTGTCACGTACCTTACCAGAGGCCGAAGTGCTAAGAGGGCTTCCCTTGCGACTGAGTGCAGAACGCTCCCTGGAGGTGAGACAGGGGGTGCTGTGCCCGGAGATGCAGGGGTTGCCAGCTGCGACTTGCTGAGAAGGTGTAGAAGCTCAGCTATCCACCAGGAGACGTAGTTAGGCAGGGGTACCACGGAAGTACCAGATGAGGTAGGTACGCAGGGAAACCCAGGGGCGGAGTCAGGAGCCAAGCCGGAAGTCATGCACGGGAAGCTGGATGTAGTTGGAGTAGGTCAGAAGGCAAGCCGAGGTCATACACTGGAACAATCAGGCAGGAACAGGATGAGGGTAATCCGAAAGACAAGCCGGGGTCATACACTGGAGAAGTCAGGTCATGCAAGCCGGGTCGTCAACGGGTAAACAGGAACACAGGAACAAGGGCTCAGGAACACACAAAGGCCAACGATCATGCAGCAGTTGGTAACTGCTGCAGCAAGTCTTTAAATAGGGCACTGACGCCAGGAGTCCCGCCCGCATTGCGTGCATACTGGCGCACACGCGCGCGCAGTGAAGAATACAGGATTTGCAGAGTTGTTGCCCGTTTGCGCGCGCATGCGCACTGCGCTTGCTGGTCCGTGAAGAGCACGACTGACAGCTCTTCCACGGTTGGTTCCCTGACAGACAGGCTGTCCTGATGTGGGGAATGCCGCTATGGATAATTGCAGAGATGATATAGCATGTGCATTATGTAAGGCAGTACTGACTGCGGTTCCGGCCTGGGGGTCAGAATCCAAGCGCATCCACGCTTTTGCAGGGCTCTGTGAGACCGAAGATAGCAGAGGAGAGATGGCGAGGGGGGGAGATGATAATCCTCCATCTGTGTCCTTCGGATTGCTGCTTGGAAGGTCGGCATATGCCGTTAATGGCCGCGCGGCAGCTCTGGCGGCGCCATCTTGCCTGTCACCCCTCCGATCAGGCATGAACGACAGGGCCATGAGCTTTTGGAGGTTTCTCTTCTCCTTTCTCCTGCGGGACTCGTGGGGTCTCGATGGAGTGGGGAACCTGCCTGATTACTGTATTTGTCCGGCCGTTGGAGAGGGCTCTAGGCTTAAACTGCCATTTCTCTCGCGCGCAACCATGCCCCCACTATGTTCGTGTTTGTTGGCCAACAATTGTGTGCCATTTGTATGCAAGACAAGTTCCTGGCCAATTCCCTTCGGACAAACGTTTGACGTTTTGTCAGCGGAAAATCCGATCATGTGTACGAGGCTTAAGTCTCCAAGTCCAGTCATGACCAGGCAGATTGGGTAAAAAAAGGGACAGGAACACTGTCACATGTACAATGATGACATTTTGTTTGGGGCGTGTCTAATACGCCCAGAGTCTGCAACTGGTTAAAGTCTGAGGGAGGTGAATCCCATTATTAAATTATGGCAATTTTTAGGGATATTAAACAGACTACTGTGCAAATAAGATGTGGGAAGGTAGGCATTGCCATGGCAGATATGTACCAATGCAAGAAAAATGTAAAAACAAAATACCATACAGGGAGAGCATCTTTTTATGCAGCTTAGAAGACAATATTAAAAATATACAAACCCTTTTATTAACATGCTTGGAAGGTGCTTTAAAGCTGTACATGGTGTACAGCTTCTGCAGCAGCATTCATTGGCATTGCATATTTGCATGTGAAACCGATTTATGAAAACGCTAAGTCCCGCAGATTATACCCGGAAGCCGCGGAGAACACATATATATAAAACGGTATGTACGGCAAGGAGATTAAAAAAAACAGCCGATTGTCATTCTAACAACTCCGCTAAAAAAAAATGTTTTGGGTGAACCCCTGCTTTAAGATCATGCAAAGTATACAGTAGTAAAACTGGCCAGCAGCAGTTCCGTTTTAATCATAAATAATAGACCTAACCAGTGTATGCCTAAATAATTTTATCTATGGTGGTAGGGGATGTGGTGAATGTAAGTGATATAATGTGAAGCTTTAGGTGCACATTGTTCTCGCAAACAAATGGCAGCTCCGAGAACATATGGGGCCAGATTCAGGTAGATCGGCGCATCTTTGTTCCGGCGTAGCGCATCTCATATGCGCTACGCCGACGTAACTCTGAGAGGCAAGAGCAGTATTCACAAAGCACTTGCTCCCAAAGTTACGGCGTAAAATGGGCCGGCGTAAGCCCGCCTAATTCAAAGTAGGCAGGTAGTGGGCGTGCTACATTTAAATTAACCGTGACCCCATGTAAATGAAGGGCCGAACGAACGGAGCATGCGCGCGCATGCTCAGAATCACGTCGAATATACGCCCTAACATACGACGGCTCAATGCCTATGACGTGAACGTAACCTACGCCCAGCCCCATTCACGTACGACTTACGTAAACGACGTAAAAAACGACGGCTGTTCCGACGTCCATACCTTTGCATGGGATGCACCTCCTTTTTGGTGGTTTATCTTTATGCCGAAAAAACGCCTTACGTAAACGGCATCGATTACTGCGACGGGTGTAAGTACGTTCGTGAATCGGCGTATCTCGCTCATTTACATATTCAACGCGTAAATCAATGGAAGCGCCCCTAGCGGCCAGCGTAAATATGCACCCAAGATACAACGGTGTAGGAGACTTACGTCGGTCGTAGGAAGCCAAAATTGAGGCGTATCTTGCTTGCTGAATACGGCGCAAGATAGACGGCGCATCCGTGGACTTACGCGGCGTATCAATAGATACGTCGGCGTAAGTCTTTGTGAATCTGGGCCCTGGTCTGTAACAAGTCACTGAGTCTCCGGTGCTGTCAGTCCACAATAAAGTAATCTTCATAGAAATTGGGACCCAGATACAGTGGTCTATTTTATGTGAAATATAAATAAATGTGAAGAATTAGTGTGGACCTGTGTGAACAGGTGTGGACCTGGTCAATCCAGTTGGCCACTTTTTCGATCAGCTCCTTGTTACACAGACGACACTCTGGATTTTTAGCTGTCATATGCTGAAAACACCATGATGAAAAGGATTTCCAACAGTCTGTCAGGGTACAGGAAAATAGGATTCCAAGCACTGTCATGAAGGCTAAATGCTGGAAATGCTCTTTCCACCAAGGAGGCCCTGACTAGAGCCTTGGGTAAGATAGTGCTGGTAAGCCTGCTTTTCAGTAAAAGGACCAGGACCATGTAGGGGTACTTTAATAACTCCCTTGACGACTCCCTTCAACATCTTGTCACCATACCCCAGTGACAACCCCAGTCTGTTGGAGCAATTCTGAAACTATACTGCATAACGCTTTAGATTCCACCTCAAAGCACATCACTAAGCAATTAACTAATGAGATAAAAAGGCTGCAAACAGGCTTTCTCAATCATTTTTGAACACTGAACCTCTTGAAATAACTTTTCCTGACGCCAACATGGCAGCATACATATCATACATATGATATAGCTCTGCCCCTATATTCACTAGGGGTGTCAAATTTATTCACTGCATCGGTGCATCGCGATTCGAGTGTCCCCGATGTGGCACCGATGCATGCGACCATGATAATCGATGTTTAGCCCCGCCCCCGTCCCCGCCCCTCCCGGGAGAGCGCTCCGTTCAGATGTTACCTTCTCTCGTCTTCATTGATCCGTGATCCGCACTACAGATTGCAGCCTGCTAGAGGAGGCAGGTCCTGTCAGCTAAGTAAACTACTAACAAATATAGACTGTGTATTATAAAAAATAAATACATCGCTATCAATTATTGTATAATTATCTGTAGCGTATTTACAACATTCTGTAGAGAACTCCGGTGCACAGAGCTTTTCCTATGGCTTGTACCGTGATAACATCTACGGATCTGCCAGGACCTGTAGCCCAGCCTGAGTCGCCCTGGAGACACTGTAGAGCTAGGGTTGCCACCTGTCCAGGATTCACCCGGACAGTTCGGGTTTGGGATCTTGTGTCCAGGTTTCAGTCTGCCTGAAACCCGGACAAATTATTTAGACTGGGCTGTGGCTCCCCAAGTAACTGAGGTAGTCACACAAAAATCTGTTGCCATTCGGGAGATGTGGGCCGCTGTCTGGGGGCAGGTTTGGCATCACTGAGGGGGAGCCACAATGTCAGCAAGAGCAGTTGGGCCACACCCACTGTTTGCCGCAGCGCGCTGAAATACCACTGTCCTTGAGGCACCCAAAGGTGCCCCAGGTCTTTTATTATCCGCATGTGTATACTACGGAAAAAAAAAACGTGCCCTGTGCCGCTAAAGTGTTCGGGTTTGGCTTGAAGAAAAGGTGGCAACCCTATGTAGAGCAGCAGCTGGAATTGTCAGTGAACGGCTCCTTCCTGAATCTTGGAGGGGAGAGACTGTCCCAGCTTTGTGTACAGGTCAGGGAGGCTTCATCATCAGTGTGTGATCTCCTCCATCACCTCCTATTGTCCTGCCATTTGACCCCCCCCCCCTATGTGTACTCTATACCTCCTCTGGTAATGATGGCCTATGCAGGTTATTGTTCAGGAACAAATGGTTGTATTGCCCACCAGCAGGCTGTGACTTTTACACTGAATACCTTCATAATAAAAGTTATATGATGGGATTTGTAGTGAATTGTCCAGGCACACAGCACCTCCCATGCACACAAAGGGGCAGATTCAGAAAGAGATACGACGGCGTATCTCCTGATACGCCGTCGTATCTCTGAGTTCTGTCGGTCGTATCTATGCGCCTGATTCATAGAATCAGGTTCCGCATAGATATCCCTAAGATCCGACAGGTGTAAGTGACTTACACCGTCGGATCTTAGGCTGCAATTCCAGGCCGGACGCTAGGTGGCGTTTCGTTTTTTTTACGCGACGAATATGAAAATGAGGATTTACGCCGATTCAGAAACGAACGACCACCCGGCGCATTTTTTTTACGTCGTTTGCGTTCAGCTTTTTCCGGTGTATAGTTACCCCTGCTATGTGAGGGGTATCCTATGTTAAGTATGGCCGTTGTTCCCGCGCCGAGTTTTGAAATTTTACGTCGTTTGCGTAAGTCGATTCAAAAACGAGCTGGACGTAAGTTACGCTCACGTCGAAACCAATGACGTCCTTGCGACGTCATTTGGAGCAATGCACGCTGGGAAAGCTTACGGACAGCGCATGCGCAGTTCGTTCGGCGTGGGGACGCGCCTGATTTAAATTTTAAACGCCCCCTACCCGGCAAATTTGAATTCCACCGGGGGATTTACGATACGCCGCCGCAAGTTTACAGGCAAGTGCTTTCTGAATAAAGCACTTGCCTGAAAAACTTGCGGCGGCGTAACGTAAATTAGATTGGTTACGCGGATCTAAAGATCCGCTGACCTATCTGAATCTGCCCCAAAGTGTGTGATAAAGTGTCATGCGTTTTGGTGTGCTATGAATTATAAAGCATCATGCACTTTTGTGCGATTTTTCAAGCTGCCCTAAGCGTGATCCACAAAACTGCTCTGTTGCACCTTCATAGGTGTGAGTGGGGCCTGAAAAAAATCAGTGGGTAAAGTGCAGCGGGCAGTGTTACCCATCATATTTTAGCTTCCTGGGACTGAATCTGGGAACTATTGAAGTAGAACTGAACTGCTGTCTGTGCATCAATTAGGGTTCTTTAACATGTGCGACCATCTCCTGTACTATGTCCACAGTCTCTGATCATCTCCTGTACTATGTCCACAGTCTCTGATCATCTCCTGTACTATGTCCACAGTCTCTGATCATCTCATGTAGCATGTCCGCAGTCTCTGATCATCTCCTGTAGCATGTCCACAGTCTCTGATCATCTCCTGTAGCATGTCTGCAGTCTCTGATCATCTCCTGTAGCATGTCTGTCCACAGTCTCTGATCATCTCCTGTAGCATGTCCACAGTCTCCGATCATCTCCTGTAGCATGTCTGTCCACAGTCTCTGATCATCTCCTGTAGCATGTCCACAGTCTCTGATCATCTCATGTAGCATGTCCGCAGTCTCTGATCATCTCCTGTAGCATGTCCACAGTCTCTGATCATCTCCTGTAGCATGTCTGCAGTGTCTGATCATCTCCTTTAGCATGTCTGCAGTCTCTGATCATCTCCTATATCATGTCTGCAGTCTCTGACCATGTCCTGTACTATGTCTGCAGTCTCTGATCATCTCCTGTAGTATGTCTGCAGTCTCTGATCATCTCCTGTACCACGTCTGCAGTCTCTGATCATCTTCTTTAGTATTTTGGGGGGAGAGCCATGCGCACTTGCGCTGCAATCGTGATTCATCATGATGCATCGCAGAATCGAATCGAATCGTGGACTTGATAATCGTAATCGCATCGAATGGTGAGACCGGTGAAGATGCGCAGCCCTAATCCACCCACAAGACCTGTTTATCTCTATAAAAGTTTGACTGAGAGCTACCTTCCCCCATTTCATTCTCCATTTTTTCCTCGAAGATCAACACCTACAGACCGTTATGCCGCATACACACGATAATTTTTCAGCATGTTTAAAAAATTACGTTTTCCAACTTCATCATTAAAACGACGTAGCCCACACACCATTGTTTTTAAAAAATGTTCTAGCAAAGCGCAGTGACGTACAACACGTACGACGGCACTATAAAGGGGAAGTTCCATTCGCCTTTGGGCTGCTTTAGCTGATTCCGTGTTAGTAAAAGACGATTTGCGCATTTTTGTCTGTTACAGCGTGATGAATGTGCTTACTCCATTATGAACGGTAGTTTTACCAGAACGAGTGCTCCCGTCTCATAACTTGCTTCTGAGCATGCGCAGGTTTTTTACGTCGTTTTAGCCCACACATGATCATTTTTTTACAACCCGAGAAACGACATAGTTTAAAAAGACGTTAAAAAATGCAGCATGTTCGGAAAAAAAATTTGTCGTTTTTCAGAACCTGAAAAATGATGTGAAGCCCACACACGATCATATTAAATGACATTTTTGAAAAACAACTTTTTTTTAATGCCGAAAAATGATCGTGTGTACGCGGCATAAGTGTCATGCCGCGTACACACGATCATTTTTCGGCATGAAAAAAAAAACGACGTTTTTAAAAACGTCATTTAAAATGATCGTGTGTGGGCTGCACATAATTTTTCATCTTCTGAAAAACGACAAAAAAAAATTCGAACATGCTGCATTTTTTAACGTCGTTTTAAACAATGTCGTCTTTCGGGTAGTAAAAAATGATCGTGTGTGGGCTAAAACGACGTTAAAAAAACCTGCGCATGCTCAGAAGCAAGTTATGAGACGGGAGCGCTCGTTCTGGTAAAACTACCGTTCTGAATGGAGTAAGCACATTCATCAGGTTGTAACAGACTGAAAAGTGCGAATCGTCTTTTACTAACACTGAATCAGCTAAAGCAGCCCAAAGGCGAATGGAACTTCCCCTTTATAGTGCCGTCGTACGTGTCATATGTCACCGCGCTTTGCTAGAGCATTTTTAATGATGAAGTTGGGAAAACGTTGTTTTTTTTCACGATGAAAAACGTTGTTTTCTTTCATGCTGAAAAATGATCGTGTGTACGCGGCATAAGGATAAGCTCCGACTTAGAAAGAACATTTTTCTATCAGAAATTCCGTTCCTCTGTGTGGAACTCCGACGGAGAAAAAAACATGCATGCTCAGAGTAAATTACGAGACGGAAGCGCTCGAACTGGTAAAACTAGCGTTCGTAATGGAGATAGCACATTCATCAATTCATCACATTCATTCATTAATGCAGCGCAATTGTTTTCTTCTTTCTAATGCTACAATAAAGAAGTTGTTTTGCTGCTGATGTTCACACAGAGTTCGGACAAACTTATTTCTTTATTGTTTCTTGTGATCTCATGAATATTTGTATTTGATTTTAAAGCTAGATCTCCATATCTTTTTTTTTTCCTGTGATTTTAATCAAGATCTCCAAAACTTTTTTTTTTTTGGCATTAATATTTTCTTGTGATCTCCATATTTTTTTTTGTTTGGTCAAGTTACCACAATACCATTATTATCTTGTATTTTTTTTACCTCAAGGAGGTTGGTTGGTGTCCCTTAATTAATGTATTAATATGACATTGTATTTATGAAATGTACCTGCCTACTCACAAACTGTCCTTTTTTAAGAAAAACACATAGGCAAGTATTTTAAGTAAAAACAATATCAATTTATTCTGGGTAACAAAATAGGAAGGCAACAATGGAGAAATTGCTTGAATTTGCCAAGCCTTTGGACCCCAAGGCAGACATCAAGAGTATGGAAAATAAAATTGGTATCTTGAGTCCATATAATTGGGAGCACAATCTGGTCCACAAATCCCAGAAATCAGGAGCAGCAGCAGAAGACATATATGTACCCAGGCTGTGGTACTTCAACAGACTGCGTCTTCTGTCAGACCAGACTGAAGCCAGGCAATCACTTTCTTTTCTTCCCTGCAGCATTCCCTCCACCCTTCCCTGCAGCGTTCCCTCCACGCCTCACTGCACGCTTCTTTGCAGGCTGTGGCTCTGGTGGTGGACTTGTGGCAAGAGGAGGAGAAGGAGGAGGATGGGTGAGATCACATAGATGGGTGGTCTCAGTCAGCTGGCCCCTCACCGCCTTCTGAAGGGCCTGGCCAATAATCCCCTCACACAGGATGTGTTGGCCCTTCTCCACTTTTGCCAGTCTAGTGGTCACATAACAGCCATAGGCCTCTTCAGCATCTGGAGGGGGACTCTGAGGACCTCAGTTGCCTCCCTAATGAGTCTCAGTGATGCCTCCTCTGTGTGACTCACTTTCCTGGGCCTTTTGGTTCTAAGGCGGAGGGGAGGCACCTGTGATTGGGTGCTGCCACTGGGCCCATTCACCTCCTGCCTGACACTGGGCCCAGCCACCTGCTGGCTGCCACTGGGCCCAGCCACCTCCTGGCTGACACTCACCTCTGCCTCCTCCTGGCTGCCACATTCCAAAGCCTCGTCCTGGATGAGGTCTTCCTGTGTATAAAAAAGGGACTTAGTTTTTGGTTCATCAATCACACACAATTTTCAGCTCATGACTAATTGAATAATCTTTAGTTTGTCAATACTAACATCTAGTTCCCAAAAATAATTTGAATGGTAATAAATAGAAAAGACTCTCATTCTGACCCCAGCATTTTTTATTCTTGTCCCAATCATTTCTGGCCACTACTGTCTATTGATATGTAAAACACTGTTTGTTTGATTAATTATTATGTCAATACTAACATCTAGTTCCCAAAAATAATTATAGGACAATAAATATGTATAAAAATACTATACCTGGCTCTAGATGTTCAGATCCAGATCCTCCAGGATGTCTTGGCCAGGTTGCTCCTCATCACCCTCTGCTGAGGTGGAGGGAAGGGTGGAGGGAAGGTTAGAAAGTGATTCCCTGGCTCAAGTTGGTCATCCAGAAAACGCAGTTTGTTGAAATACCACAGCCTGGGTACATAAACTTTTGCGGCTGCTACTCCTGATTTATGGGATTTGAGGATTTTATTGTGCTCCTTTTTATAGATATTCCTCAAGTTCGCAATTTTATTAACCAACATCTCCATGTCTGCCTTGGGGATCCGTGTCTGGACAAATTTGAGCAATTTCTCCATCGTTGCCCTCCTTACTGCTCGGTTATTATACGTATCATGCTTCAGCTCCCATAAATTTCTCATCTCCCTGTATCTGTCTATAAAAGCTGACAGGAATTCGGGGTCCTTAAATGCCTGCATATTTTCTGCAAGATAAAACACAAGACAAAAACACTAGGTCAGCCTAAACTGTCAATCTTATCCCAATATAGGCCTCAATCTTGAAGCAGTATAGGCCACCAATTTCTCAAGTTTAAATTTTACCTTAAATAGGACGTTTGTAACTTCCATTCCTTCTTCCTCCGCACACAGAACGTAGTTATGACACATACGTGTTAGCTTTATATACACTGCATATGCGTGAAACTCTGCCCGCGTCGCCTGCCCCTGAAGTTCATTCTATTATATTCCCCGCCCCTTCTCTTTTGGTGCGCAGTGGGAGATGAAATGGCGGAGACACAGCAGGTGCATGTTAATTATAGTAACGATGAGGAAAGCCCAGAGCCAGAAATGTCCCGTTTGCAGAGATGGTGGACATCTTGAGAAGGAGCGACTATAATGGGAAGCATGGGCCATACACCAACCCTAATGTGAGAAAGGCCAAGATCATGATTAAAGTTGTGAGAAGTCTGCACAGGAATTTTGGGGTACAACGATCCAAGGATCAGCTCAGGAAACGCTGGTCAGACCTGAAACTGAGGGAGCAGGATCAATACAGGAGGATCAAGAAAGTCCTTGCAAAAAGTATTTCTCCTGTGTTATTATTATTTTTATTATTACTTGCACGTTGCTCCATGTGCTTTTATTGACTGGTTGGACAATTTAAAATGGCAACTTTCAGGTTAGTGGCCAAAGTAATCAGTCGTAGCAAACATTGTTTGCCCACAAAATACAATGTTTTGGGCAGCTACAGGTAAAAAACATTTGGTCAGGCCTATTTGTATAAAAATAAATAGCCAGATTCAGGTAGATGGGCGCAACTTTGCGCTGGCGTAACGCAACACATATGCGCTACGCCGGCATAAGTCAGAGAGGTAACTACAGTATTCACATAGCACTTGCTCTCAACGTTGCGCCGGCGTAACGTAAATTTGAAGGCGTAAGTGGGTGTGACCTTATGCAAATGATGGCCTGAGCGTGGAGCAGTGGCTTACGTCCGACGTATAATCCACGGAGCATGCGCAGTGATGTTGACATATAATCGCTTCCTTGTGCGCATGCTCACAACTACGCCGGCCCAACTTCCTGGTATACGCCGGGCCACCGGCTTACGCTGAGCACATAAATACTCCCAGACATGCGCCTGCCCGGCGCAAAATTACATCCTGCATTTTCCCCCCTGAGCAAAGTAATTTTGCTGTGCGATGGCTGCGAGAGTACAGAAGAGGAAGAGGAATTTTTCACCCCAGGAGAAGGCAGTCCTAATCACTGCCATGGAGAGATATGACACCATGGTGCCGAGTCGGGATACCAGCCGGACCAGTAAACAGGTCATCCTGGAGGCCATTGCGACAGAGGTTAATGCCCTTGGCAATGCGACCCGGAGCGCCAAGTACATAAATAAAAAAAAGAATGACCTGAGGCTTCGTGTTCGTGAGAAACTGGCCGCCATTAGGAAGCACCAGAGTGGCACGGGGGGTGGACCACCATGTAATGTGAGTTTGACCCCGGAGGAGGAGGTGGTCGCCCGGTGTCTGCAGAGGGAGCAGTTGGAGGGCGTGGAGGGCTATGATTCCCGTGATGATGCCTCGAGGACAGGTAAGTGTTTTATATCCCCTATCCGGTGTGTAGCATGTGAGGGGGTGGAAGGGAACATGTGACAAGTGTGTGGGTCCACCAACATGTGAATGCTTTGTGTCATCCACAGAGGTGCAGGAGGGAGCGGGCCCATCTGCTGCCAGTGGCCGTCCCACGACATCTTTCCCGGAACAGCCTCAGCCAGACCCCCTAGGAAACCAAGATCCAGCGGTGGAGGGGAGTGGCCACACCTCTCCTCTTGAGGAGGTGGTGGAGGAGACAGTGGACCTTGGCCACCATCTGTTGTGTTTTTGCCCATAAACGCAGTCGCTGTTAGTGCACGTTTGCTGTGTTTTTGGCCATAAACGCAGTCGCTCTTACTGCATGTTTGCTGTGTTTTTGCCCATAAACGCAGTTGACCTTACTGCACGTTTGCTGTGTTTTTGGCCATAAACGCAGTCGCTCTTACTGCACGTTTGCTGTGTTATTGGCCATAAATGCAGTCGCTCTCACTGCACGTTTGCTGTGTTTTTGCCCATAAACGCAGTCGCTGTTAGTGCACGTTTGCTGTGTTTTTGCCCATAAACGCAGTCGCTGTTAGTGAACGTTTGCTGTGTTTTTGCCCATAAACGCAGTTGCTGTTAGTGCACGTTTGTGTTTTTGCCCATAAACGCAGTCGATCTTACTGCACGTTTGATGTGTTTTTGCCCATAAAGATAGATAGATAGAGCAGGAAGGCTAGTGAGTTTAGTTAAATTTACAGTGTGTAGAGGAGATATATATACATCCTAGCGTTGTACATATATTTATACACTGTATAGCTTAGCTAGATCAGCTATTTCTATTGTTAGGCAGTAGATTGTGCTAGATGCAGTGCTCTAACGTGTTGTATTGCCTGCATATTGTTTAGTTTACACCTAAACATAGTACTCAGTGTTAGTGGACGTGTGCTATTTAATTGCACATACACGCAGTTGCTGTTACTGTACGTGTGCTATTTGCACATAAACGCAGTCGCTGTTAATGCACGTGGGCAATTTAATTGCACATAAATGCAGTCGCTCTTACTGCACGTGTGCTGTTTTTTAGCCCATAAACGCAGTCGATCTTACTACACGTTTGCTGTGTTTTTGGCCATAAACGCAGTCGCTCTTACTGCACGTTTGCTGTGTTTTTGCCCATAAACGCAGTCACTGTTAGTGCACGTTTGCTGTGTTTTTGGCCATAAACGCAGTCGCTCTTACTGCACGTTTGCTGTGTTTTTGCCCATAAACGCACTCGCTCTTACTGCACATTTACTGTGGTTTTGCCCATAAACGCAGTCGATCTTACTGCACGTTTGCTGTGTTTTTGCTCATAAACGCAGTCGATCTTACTGCACGTTTGCTGTGGTTTTTCCCATAAACGCAGTCGATCTTACTGCACGTTTGCTCTGGTTTTGCCCATAAACGCACTCGCTCTTACTGCACATTTGCTGTGGTTTTGCCCATAAACGCAGTCGATCTTACTGCACGTTTGCTGTGTTTTTGCTCATAAACGCAGTCGATCTTACTGCACGTTTGCTGTGGTTTTTCCCATAAACGCAGTCGATCTTACTGCACGTTTGCTCTGGTTTTGCCCATAAACGCAGTCGATCTTACTGCACATTTGCTGTGTTTTTGCCCATAAACGCAGTTGATCTTACTGCACGTTTGCTGTGTTTTTGCCCATAAACGCAGTCGATCTTACTGCACGTTTGCTGTGTTTTTGCCCATAAACGCAGTCGATCTTACTGCACATTTGCTGTGTTTTTGCCCATAAACGCAGTTGCTGTTAGTGCACGTTTGCTGTGTTTTTGCCCATAAACGCAGTCGATCTTACTGCACGTTTGCTGTGTTTTTGACCATAAACGCAGTTGCTGTTAGTGCACGTTTGCTGTGTTTTTGCCCAAAAACGCAGTTGCTGTTAGTGCACGTTTGCTGTGTTTTTGCCCATAAACGCAGTCGATCTTACTGCACGTTTGCTGTGTTTTTGCCCATAAACGCAGTCGATCTTACTGCACGTTTGCTGTGTTTTTGCCCATAGCGTTTATGGGCAAAAACACAGCAAACGTGCAGTAAGATCGACTGCGTTTATGGCTCTTACTGCACGTGTGCTGTTTATTTCTGATTTTGTCCTGTGCAGGCTATTAAAATGTCTGGACGAACAACAAAGAGAGGCAGAGAGTCACAAGGGCAAGCAGGCTCTGCATCTAGAGGCAACACTGGTGGTGGACATGGTGCATCCTCTTTAGGACGTGGCCGTCTGACACGCTCGTCCTTCTTTTCGGAAGCTGGTCGTGTTGAGCCTCAACATGCAGAGAAATTAGTAGAGTGGATGACCAAGCCGTCCTCATCCTCCTCTCTCACCCAGGCTGAGCTTAGTTTATCTGGCAAAGCAGCTGCCAAGTTGTCCTCTTCCCTCTGCACAATGGCATCACACAATCCTTTCCTAGTCCCACCATGTCCTCCTGAGGAGTCCCCCGAACTGTTTCAACACAGTGTTGGGTACATGCTACATGAAGATGCGCAGCGTTTTGAAGACTCCGATGACGGAACACAGATAGAGGAAGGCATTGATGTGAGCCCAGAGAGAGCGGGTGCCCGAGAGGGACAGCAATCTGGCAGTCATGTTCCCCCAGCTGCAGCATACTGCCAGGTTTTCGACAGTGATGAGGAGGGAGGGGAAGATGAGGTCACTGACTCTACGTGGGTGCCTGATAGGAGAGAGGAGGAGGAAGAGGCACAGGCACATCTCCAAAGAGGCAGGATGCCCTCCAGGGGACAGCTTAAGAGCAGCACACCAACTGCATTACATCGCAGAGCTATGCCTGTGCAGGGCGCTGCTGTGTCTCAACGGTACTGCAAAAGTTCTTTGGTGTGGGCCTTTTTTGAGACATGTGCATCAGATCGCACCGTTGCTATTTGCAACATATGTCTCAAGCGTATCTCGCGTGGCCAAAACATCACCCGCTTGGGCACCACATGCTTGACTAGACATATGTCGACCTGCCATGCAGTTCGTTGGCAAGCATACCTGAAAGACCCACACCAAAGAACAAAGCAGACCTCCCCTTGCCCCTCATCAGCTAGGATCTCCAACCCCACTATACACTCATGCCGCATACACACCATCACTTTATGTGATGAAAAAAAATTACGTTTTTAAAAAACGTCACTTTAAATGACCGTGTATGGGGGAAAACGTTGTTTTATGTCTTCTGAAAAACGTAAAAAAAAAATTGAAGCATGCTTCAATTTTATGTGTCGTTTTTCAAAACGTCGTTTTTTACACCCACGCATGCCCAGAAGCTAGTTATGAAGCGAGCTTCAATAGAAAAACGTGGTGAACGTAACCTCGCTTTGCTAGAACATTGTGAGAAAAACGATGGTGTGTAGGCAACTTCGTCTTTGAAAATTGAAGTTTCAAAAACGTCGTTTTTTACTTCACAGAAAATGTCGTTTTTTTCATCACATAAAGTGATGGTGTGTATGCGGCATCAGTCCTCTCTGAAGCCTGCACTGATAGTACTGAAGGTGTAGAATTAGGTGTGTCACAACCTAGTAGTACATGCAGGCAATCTACTATCGGTACACCGATATCAGATTGTACCAGCCACATTTCCCTGCCCCAGCTGCTGCAGCGCCAAAAGAAGTACTCTCCCAGCCATCCACATGCCCAGCGGTTGAATGCTAGCTTAGCGAAATTGCTAGCACTTCAACTGCTACCTTTCCAGTTGGTAGATTCTGCCCCCTTCCGTGAGTTTGTGGAATGTGCGGTACCTCAGTGGCAAGTACCCAAACGCCACTTTTTCTCACGGAAGGCGATTCCCGATCTCTACCGGCATGTGGAAGGCAATGTCCATGCCTCGCTGGACAGGGCGGTCAGTGGTAAGGTGCATATCACAGCTGACTCATGGTCCAGCAGGCATGGACAGGGACATTACCTCTCTTTCACGGCGCATTGGGTGACTCTGCTGGCAGCTGGGAAGAACGCAGGGCAAGGTACAGTAGTGTTGGAGGTTGTTCGGCCACCACGCCTCCAAAACACTACTACTGGTTGTGACACACCTCTCTCCTCCACCCCCTCCTCTTCTTCTTCCTCTGTGGCCTCTTCCTGTGCTGATGTTTCCTCTGAACCAGCCGTGCTCCGTAGGCGTACGAGGGGCTACGCAGGAATGCAGGCCAAGAGATGCCATGCGGTGCTAGAGCTGGTGTGCTTGGGAGACAGGAGCCACACTGGGGCAGAGGTTCTGTCAGCTCTACAGGGGCAGGCTCAGAGGTGGTTGACGCCACGCCAGCTTAAGCCAGGAATGGTGGTTAGCGACAATGGCACCAACCTCTCTGCCCTGCGACAGGGAAAACTGACCCATGTGCCCTGTTTTGCTCATGTTCTCAATTTGGTGGTGCAGCGGTTCTTGGGCAGGTACCCGGGCTTACAGGATGTCCTGAAGCAGGCCAGGAAAGTCTGTGTGCATTTCCGAAGGTCATACAATGCCACTGCTCGGCTGACAGACCTCCAAAGGGAATACAACCTGCCCAAGAACCGCCTTATCTGTGACATGCCCACCAGATGGAACTCTACATCGGCCATGCTGCAGCGGCTGCACACGCAGCAGAGGGCCATCAATGAGTACCTGTGCCAATATGGCAGCAGAACTGGGTCAGGGGAGCTTGGGTTTTTTCCCCACGCCAGTGGGCCTTGATCAGGGATGCATGCACTGTCCTGTCACCATTTGAGGAGGCCACGAGGATGGTGAGCAGTGACAGTGCATGCATCAGTGAGACTGTCCCTCTTATTCACCTGTTGGAGCACACTCTACGTGGAATAATGGACAGGGCCCTTGAGGCAGAACAGAGGGAGGAAGAGGAGGACTTCCTTACCTCTCAAGGCCCCCTTTATCCAGACAGTGGTCCTGCATGCCTGCCTACCACACAGGAAGAGGACGAGTAGGACGAGGTGGAGGAGGAGGAGGAGGAGGATTGTATCAGCAGCATGGAGGTGGAGCCTAGCACTCAGCAGCAGCAGTCTTCAAGGGATCACTTACAGTCCCAAGGAACCCGTGGACTTTTACGTGGCTGGGCTGAGGTGGCTGCGGATCCTGTCATCCTCAGTGACCCAAAGGACTGTGCCCCGAATGCCTCAGCAAACCTACGCTGCATGGCCTCCCTGATCCTGCAAAGCCTGCGTAAGGATCCTCGTGTTCGTGGTATCAAGGAGAGGGATCATTACTGGCTGGCAACTCTCCTTGATCCACGTTACAAGAGTAAGGTTGCGGAGCTTATCTTGCCGTCGCAGAGGAAGCAGAAGATGAAACCTCTTCGGGAGGCCTTGCAGAAGGCTCTGTGCAACGCGTTCCCAGAACCTGGGGGGTTACCAAATCCTGTTCCTGTACAACGTGTTGCTGAGGCTTTGGTGAGTCAGAGAAGGAGCGGTGGAGAAGGTGGCCGTCTGACCGATGCGTTCAGACAATTTTTTAGTCCGCAGCCCCAAGGTATGACCGGTTCCAGCGTTTGGTTTACATGGTGCGTGAATACCTAGGGGCAAGATCAGACATGGACACCTTCCCCACCGAAAATCCTCTGGCTTACTGGGTCTTGAGGATGGATCACTGGCCAGAGCTTGCACAGTACGCAATTGAGCTACTGGCTTGCCCTGCATCCAGCGTTCTTTCAGAACGCACATTCAGTGCTGCTGGAGGCTTTGTGACCGATCACAGGGTGCACCGCTCCACCGACTCCGTTGATCGACTGACCTTCATAAAAATGAATCAGGCTTGGATCAACACCAGCTACCAAGCACCTGATGCACATGTAACTGAATAATTTTTTTTAAATGACAGATCTCTTGGAGACTGCCTATGCCGATGCTGAGTGACTGTCCTGTTATGCTGCTGACTTAATATCCTTTTCCTCCTCACTGATCTTGCTGATAGCTAGTAAGAACTTTTTTGTTTCTGGGCTCCGCCACCAGTGCCTAAGGCCTAATTTTTCGGCCCCTGTTTAACAGGGGCGTCTAATAACAATTTTTGATGCAATACTTTGCATGTGGCTCTTTGCTGCGCTCCAATTACAGTATCTGAGGGGTTGCAGTGTTGTGTTGTGCCTAAGGCCCAATTTTTATGCCCCTGTTTAACAGGGGCGTCTAATAACAATTTTTACTGCAATACTTGGCATGTGGCTCTTTGTTGCGCTCCAATTACAGTATCTGTGAGGGGTTGCACTGTTGTGACACCACCACCAGTGCCTAAGGCCCAATTTGTCTGCCCCTCTTCTAGTAATTTTCTCTGTTTGATTCTTTTCTAATTTGAGTTCATTCTAGCTTTCTCCTACGTTATCATAGTGTCATGTTTATTTTCCTGTACTAAATACTCATCATTGTCAATGTAAACACCACATCTAGATTTGTTCTTTTAGGCAGCATTGATATAATAAGAAGCCAGACATATTGTTGAGTATCCAAAAATATTTATTGTGTTATTTTCATTTTTTGTAAAAATATCTTAATAGAAATAGATTTTTTTTTTATTTTTTTTTAAGAACTATGGGCCAGATCCACAAAAACCTGACGTAACTTAAAAAATCCAATTTAAGTTACACTGCCTTAAAGTTTCTACCTAAGTGCCTGATCCACAAAGCACTTATCTAGAAATTTCAGGCTGTGTAACTAAAATTCCGCCGGCGCAAGGCGTTCCTATTCAAATGGGGCGAGTCCCATTTAAATGAGGCGCGCTCCCGCGCCGGCCGTACTGCGCATGCGCGAAGTTACGTTACGCCGAGTTTTGAGGATCGCGACGGCTTAAAGTTGCGTCGGGGAAAAAAAAAATGACAGCGGCATGCATTCCTGAGGGAGAACTCCATGCCAATTTTCAAAGAAAAAACCGGCATGGGTTCCCCCCCCAGGAGCATACCAGGCCCTTAGGTCTGGCATGGGTTGTAAGGAGACCCCCCACGCCGAAAAATTGACGTAGGGGGTCCCCCTACAATCCATACCAGACCCGTATCCAAAGCACGCTACCCGGCCGGCCAGGAAGGGAGTGGGGACGAGCGAGCGCCCCCCCCCTCCTGAGCCGTGCCAGGCCGCGTGCCCTCAACATGGGGGGGTTGGGTGCTCTGGGGCAGGGGGGCGCACTGCGGGCCCCCCCACCCCAGAGCACCCTGTCCCCATGTTGATGAGGACAGGACCTCTTCCCGACAACCCTTGCCATTGGTTGTCGGGGTCTGCGGGCGGAGGCTTATCGGAATCTGGGAGTCCCCTTTAATAAGGGGGCCCCCAGATACCGGCCCCCCACCCTAAGTGAATGGATATGGGGTACATCGTACCCCTATCCATTCACCTGTAGGCAAAAAGTAAAAGTTAATAAACACACAACACAAGGCTTTTTAAAATATTTTATTATTCTGCTCCGGACGCCCCCCCTGTCTTCGTTATTAGCTCAATTACCAGGGGGGGCTTCTTCTTCCGCTCTCCGGGGGTCTTCTCCGCTCTCCGGGGGGGGTTTCTTCTCCGCTCTCCGGGGGGGGCTTCTCCGGACTCCGGGGGGCTTCTTCCATCTTCTCCCCTCTTCCGCTCTTGACTCGGCGAACCCCGGTTCTTCTGCAGCTCTCCGGTGCCTTCTTCTTCAGCGCTGGCTGCCTGCTATGTTTGTGTGTTAGCTCGATTTCAAACAGGCAGCCAGCGCGGTCTTCTGTGGCGTCAGGGTCTTCTGGTCTTCTGTTCTTCCGATGTTGCCTCGTCGCCTGTTGTCGCTGTAATGATGGAAGCGCGCCTTGCATCCCATTTATATAGGCATCACCGTCCCATCATGCTCCGGTAGGTACCCACGTGGTGGGTGCACGTGGGTAGGCACCCACCACGTGGGTACCTGCCGGAGCATGATGGGACGGTGATGCCTATATAAATGGGATGCAAGGCGCGCTTCCATCATTACAGCGACAACAGGCGACGAGGCAACATCGGAAGAACAGAAGACCAGAAGACCCTGACGCCACAGAAGACCGCGCTGGCTGCCTGTTTGAAATCGAGCTAACACACAAACATAGCAGGCAGCCAGCGCTGAAGAAGAAGGCACCGGAGAGCTGCAGAAGAACCGGGGTTCGCCGAGTCAAGAGCGGAAGAGGGGAGAAGATGGAAGAAGCCCCCCGGAGTCCGGAGAAGCCCCCCCCGGAGAGCGGAAGAAGAAACCCCCCCCCCGGAGAGCGGAGAAGACCCCCGGAGAGCGGAAGAAGAAGCCCCCCCTGGTAATTGAGCTAATAACGAAGACAGGGGGGGCGTCCGGAGCAGAATAATAAAATATTTTAAAAAGCCTTGTGTTGTGTGTTTATTAACTTTTACTTTTTGCCTACAGGTGAATGGATAGGGGTACGATGTACCCCATATCCATTCACTTAGGGTGGGGGGCCGGTATCTGGGGGCCCCCTTATTAAAGGGGACTCCCAGATTCCGATAAGCCTCCGCCCGCAGACCCCGACAACCAATGGCAAGGGTTGTCGGGAAGAGGTCCTGTCCTCATCAACATGGGGACAGGGTGCTCTGGGGTGGGGGGGCCCGCAGTGCGCCCCCCTGCCCCAGAGCACCCAACCCCCCCATGTTGAGGGCACGCGGCCTGGCACGGCTCAGGAGGGGGGGGGGGCGCTCGCTCGTCCCCACTCCCTTCCTGGCCGGCCGGGTAGCGTGCTTTGGATACGGGTCTGGTATGGATTGTAGGGGGACCCCCTACGTCAATTTTTCGGCGTAGGGGGGGTCCCCTTACAACCCATAACAGACCTAAGGGCCTGGTATGCTCCTGGGGGGGAACCCATGCCGGTTTTGTTTTTTACAAATTGCCGTGGAGTTCTCCCTCGGGAAAGCATACCAAATGCCGTCGCTGGAATGGGCCTTTTACAAGGTGTAACTAGTTTACACTTTGTAGAACGAGCCCTAATTTTACACTTGCAAAATAACACTTACGGCGCAAAAAGGAAGCTAGAAAGCTTTGTGGATCGCCTTAAGTGCTAATTTGCATACTAGCAACGGCATTTCGACTCGAAATGCCCCCAGCGGCGGATGCGGTACTGCATCCTAAAATTAGGCAGTGTAATTCAATTACACATGCCGGATCTTCTGTCTAACTTTGGAAAAAGCCTTTTGAGGATCGTTTCCAAAGTTACACACAGACTGAACAGCAGTTAAGTCGGAGTATCTCTTTTGAGGATCTGGCCCACAATTTTTGCTTTTAAATACTTGTCTACATCTATTTTTTTTTTTTTTTAAACCCTCCCCAGAACATCCATAAGATTCTTCAGGTTTTGGTCCACCTTTCTGTTGTTCTTTATGATCTTCTCGGGGGCGAGGTTTGTGTCCTCTATTTGTGCCCTGCAGGACATTATCTCCCCAATTAGCACCTGAACACCTGAAATTTGGAAAAAAAAAGATGTATTAAAATTATGCAGGCCTACATGTATTACCTGAAGCTGTGCTGTATGACACTGACCTGATGTGGTGGCATTTTGCACTTCCTGCACATCCGGCTGTCACAGTCCCTACCGTGCCAAGCAGACGGCGAGGTGTGGCCGCGCCCCAAGTGGCTCTGGGTGGTATTGAACCTGGGACCTCTCTGTTGCTGCTTCGGTTCTTTACCTCTGAGCCACTCCTCAGTTTGTTATTCTGCCTGCTTTCCAGCTAAGGTGGTTCTGAATGATGTGCTGATCACCTTTCTCTGGATCTCCTTCCAATCTGCACCTGTCTCTCCTGGTCCAGCTGAGGCAGGTTACCCAATCAACTAGGGTATAAAACACTGCCTCACTCTGAGGGATTTGTCAGTTCATTGTGATTGTCCTGTCATTGCCAAAGGTTCCTGTGTACCTGTATTCCTGTGCTTTGTTTCAGCTACAAGACTGACTCCGGCTTCTGACCCTGGCTATGTTTATCGTGTATTCTGAATTCTGGAATCCCTGGCCATGGCTTAACTTTGACCATCCTTTGGCAAATCCCTGTCAAGCCCCCGTGCACAGACTCACAGTCCAGGTAGCTTCTTACTTTGTTACCGTGGGCTGTGTGTATTTGTAAGGGTGAGCATACAACTCTGCAATATGGACTCCAGCCAAGGTAAGCCCTTACACCGGCGAGGGTGGGGCTTGGCACTGTGTGGGGTTGGTCGGCTCCACTGCTGCAGCTTGATTGCGGCATGAGATTGTAAAAAAAGGGATACATGAATCAAAAAAAATAGAGGCCTGAAAGAGGAATATCAATCATTCTTTTTAAAAAGTGTAATACAATTGTCTGTTTTTACAATCCTTCTAAGCTTAAGGCCCCGTACACACGATCAAACATGTATGCTGAAACTGGTCCGCGGGCCAGTTTCAGCATACATGTTCGGTCGTGTGTAGGCGCGAGCGGGCCGAATTCCAGCAAACATTTGCCCGCCGGGCCTTTTTCCAGCAGACAAATATTCCTGGACGTGTTTTAAAACTGTCCACTGGAATCCTGCCCGCTCGGACATGTACGGTCGTCAGTACAGACCTACCGTACATGTCCGAGCGCCCGCCGTCCCTCGCATGCGTCGAATGACTTCGACGCATGCGTGGAAGCCTTTAAATGGCAGGCCCGCCCACGTCGCCGCGTCATCGTCGCCGCGATGACGCGGACACGCCCCGCGTATTGTTACGCGCGGACTTCTGTACGATGGTTAGTACAACCATCGTAGAGAAGCCCTCTGGCAGGCATGTACGGTGAAAACGGTCCGACGGGCCGGTTTCATCGTACATGTTTGCCCGTGTGTACCGGGCCTAACACAGGATTTTATCCATTACCAAGGCTGCTGCATTTCTCTATCTTTGGCCAAGTTTCCTACATGGGAAAACAACAAATATACACTGGATCACCTCTGTGTGACATGCTAACTAGGTTGTTCTTGTGACCAACACTCAGTGCCGATCCTGACCTCCTTGGGGCCCAAAGCAATGACATGGCACATTAAAAATGAGAAGCGGGGGGCACTGACGACAGTGACATGTCACATTAAAGAAAGTTGAGAAGTGGGGGGAGGGGGTGTTCTGCTGTCGGAAATGACATCTTACATTAAATTGAGAAGCAAGGGGTGCTGACTTCTTGCCTCTTCTCCCATGCAGCCAGCGAGTTGAGAAGCAGGGTGAGGGGGCGAAAATGACTTCTTACCAGGCGGGGCCTCTAGTTATTTGGGGGCCCTTCGCAGCTTTGCGGGGGCCTAAGCGGCTTGCATAGTGAGCCTATAGGGCGGATCGGCCATGCCAATCATTGTGCTACTGAGTCCATATGTGTAATCAACTGCTGTGCTGAGCATACTCACCTTTTACTGTATATTGATTTAAGTTGGATTATTTAAATCTAGTTAATAAAACATCTACATTAACTAAAAAATTGTTCTCAAATAAAATGATCATATATAGAATGAACAACCGATTATTATGCCCACAAACATGAACCTTGAGACATCTATTCTTGGACTGTATATATACACAACCTGAAAGAAAAAGCACATGCCGCAAAATAATAAAAATAAATAATCAGAGTACACTTTTAAATAACTTTTGTCTTCTGAGGACTCTTTGAATTCTCTTGAGCTGCTCCGGTTCTCTTCTTTTGAGGTCTGACCACCTCTTCCTCAACTGCTCCCTTGACCTCTGCACCTTAAATTTCAGATGGAGAGTCCTCTGAACATTCTCTATTATCTTGGCCTCGACTTTCTTGGGGTTCTTGTAAGGCCCTTTTAGACAGTCATAGTCCTCCTTTTTAAGGATGGCAACCATCTCCACCATTTCATCAAAAGCCATGTTGGTGGCTTTGTACCTCCTCTTGCTCCTGGTGTGTGCCTGGCCTCTCTCCTTACTTCTGGTTGCAGCTTCCTGTCTCTCCTGAGTGTCCTCCATGATGTCTTCAGTGAAGTGCATTGACTGACCGAAAAGGGGCGTGGCAATTACTAGCACGATCGTCATGGGCGGGGAGACGTGCGGCGCTTCTTGCATGCGTAGTGTACAAGGGATATTGCGTGAGTGAGAACGTCGTTCGCAGTCAGTAGAAAACGTGGGCAAACGATCGTGCAGTACGAAGATACGAAACTTGATTTTTGGACTTTATGATCAGTGGATGAGTTTGTGGGTTAGATATGGGGAGAAAGCTAAGGCTTGACTGACATTATTTTTTTTTTATACATTTTGACTTGCAGAAATAATGGAGGCCTTCAGAGAACAGGAGTTCTTCACAGAATTTGTTCAAAGGGGGCCCCGGGTGGCAACCCCCCTTTTTTCTAGAATTTTTCTTTCCCAAAAAAAAAATTATTCAGCCAAGATCTGGCATTGTAATGGCCCCCCCCACCCCTAAAATAATCAACATATTGTTGCCAGTTCCCACACAGCACGTGCGCTTTGGGGGGCCAAGCCTGTATGGCCACAGGCTCACGGGCCACCACTGGAACATCAATGGCCTCATCACCAGGCGGCACAAGTGTCATGTAGTTTGTTGAGGGTCTCTTTAGGAAATTGTGCAATATGCAGCAGCAAAGTATGACATGGTTCAGATTCTACTTAATAAACCTACAGTCCTTGTCTTGTTTGCACCGCCTGTATACTGCTGTTCAAAGTATATAGGGCCAAAGGGTCTTGTCAGGGCTGATCCTCCCTATAGGCTCACTATGCAAGCCGCTTAGGGCCCCGCAAAGCTGCAAAGGGCCCCCCAAATTACTAGAGGCCCCGCCTGGTGAGAAGTCATTTTCGCCCCCTCACCCCGCTTCTAAACTCGCTGGCTGAGTCATTTCCGACAGCAGAACACTCCCTCCCCCCGCTTCTCAACTTTCTTTAATGTGACATGTCACTGTCATCAGAGCCCCCTGCTTCTCATTTTTAATGTGCCATGTCATTTTGCTTAGGGCCCCAGGGAGGTCAGGATCGGCACTAGGTCTTGTAATGACCTGGGGAGAGTGGTGGCGGGGAAAATCATGCTATTTTTTTCCATGATTTTTATCCATATTGCAGGGACCAAACATTACATTGAAGCCGCAAGCAGTATTAAATTACTTTTTCTCAAAGACGTTTTCCAACAATAACTTGAGTATTGGGCTTTAAAATGAGCACTTTTGAATTCGAACGTTTGAGTCCCATAGACTTCAATGGGGTTCTAAATGTTCACGCGAACGGTCGGTCAGTTCGAATGTTCTGGTGCGAACCGAACGCGGGTATGTTCGGCTCATCCCTAGTGCTAGGACCACGGCTGCCCCTGGCATGTTGGCACACAGATGTGTTGTTCTGCAAGTGGGGTTGCTCAGCTTGCTCAGCTCATCCGTAACGGTGCTGCTGTAGCTGCTCTCCAGCTGACCTGTGCACGTCTGGTGCAAAGATAAACCAGCTTTTTGATGGAATAACTTTAGGCCGGACGTAAGACTTATGCACACCGCGCGTAGCCTGCGTCGGGCACCTGTATATGCGTGAATCGGCGTATCTCCCTCATTTGCATATTTGAATAGGAAATCAATGTGAGCGCAAGATGCGTTGAGCGTAAATATGCGCCCATGACACTCCGGCGTGGGAAAGTGTAGTCGGTCGGAGGAAGCCTATTTCCAGGCGCATTTCGTTCTGTGGGTACGGCACATAAATACGCAGGCGTATATATACACTTACGCCGCGTATCTGTAGATACGCCAGCCTAAGTCTTTCTGAATCTGGCTAAAAGTTTAGAACATTGTTGTATATATGTGTTTATAACTAGAATGAAATGCAAACTTTATTCAGTGTAAAGGAGAGGACACTCAGCAGCTGTTTACACATCTGGACCCTGAAGCACTAGTGTGGGACACAAGAACAACTTTTTTAGGGTGTCCCACACAGGTGCTCCAGTGGATACTTGGGGTTTCTCTATGTGTAAATAATGTCCAAAAAGGTATTCCATCTTTGGTACAGGGAAAAATCATGTCTTCAGCTTGGAACTCTGCCAAAACAGACAATTGTACCCCACTTTCAAGCAATGTTTCATATTCCTATTTCTGGCCTCAAATATCTGTGTGCTAAGTATACCTTTTGTTTCATTCACATAGGGGAGCAAAGACTTGGAGGATACCAGGAACCCCACACACCCTAATAAACAGAGAGAACCCCAACCTCAGGATGTGGAGGAAGAAGAGGTGGAGGAAGTGGTGGAAATTGTCACCACAGCAGGTCAGTGTCTGTCACCACAGATTCAGGTAATATATGTAGGCCTGCATATTTATAATACATGGTGTGTATTTTTTTTAGGTGATGTGCATGTTGTTGAAGAACAATCTCCTCATTTCACAAGTCCAAGTGCACAAATCCTAATCCAGGACTTCATGGTGTTGAGTCGGGAAATAGACATCATAAGGAATAAACTACATTTTTTTTAACAACAAATTAAGAACATGATTGATGTGTTGGGGAGAATCTAAATATCTTCAAAATGCCACCATTTAAAGTTTTTGTGGGCTAATTTCCCCAATTTTAGTGTATTTTTCCAAGCCAAATTTTGAAGATGCACAGTGTGTCAATATGTGCTATCTCCCATCAGGGGATATCAATGTACGCATTTTGTGGGTGCAACCCCTTCCTCGCAACTCAAGTAGGTGAGAGGAAGGGGTTGCACCTCCAAAACACGTCCATTGATCCCCATAATGGGAGATAGCACATGTTGACATTAGGCATTGGATCAGGAGGGAAATCCCCATTTTGCCTTCCAATTTGTGTGCATCTTCAAAATTTGACTTGTTCAAGGGTGAGGCCCCGTACACACGACCAGTTTCCTCGGCAGAATTCAGCTTCCGACCGAGTTTCTGGCTGAATTCTGCCGAGGAAACTGGTCGTGTGTACACTTTCGGCCGAGGAAGCCGACGAGGAGCTCGACGAGGAAATAGAGAACATGTTCTCTATTTCCTCGTTGTTCTATGGGAGCTCTCATCCCGCCGAGCTCCTCGGCGGCTTCAGGGCTGAACTGGCCGAGGAACTCGATGTGTTTGGCACGTCGAGTTCCTCGGCCGTGTGTACGAGGCTTCACATCAACCCATCTGATGAAGGCAACAGCAACACATTTTTTACATACAATAATGCCTGATATTGCCTTCAGTTTTTCAATGTTGAACTTTGTAAGTTCCCGAGTTGTATATGTTTTATGGTTTGAAACATGCCTGTTTATGCAAAACCCGAAAACATTTTTGTAAAACTTGGATTAAAAAATATGTTTGCATTAACCCTAAAATTTTATAATGCAGATGTGAATGTGCACAGAGTAAAATTAGATTTCTAATCAACAATGTGTGGCTTCTTCTTTCACTGCTAAATACCAGTTTTTTTAAGTAATTTTGTGTTTTCAGGGACAATGGGGGTTATTTACTAAAGAAAACTCCACTTGGCACTACAAGTGCACTAGGATAATCTAGGAGACAGCCCCGTGGCCAGCAGATCTTTTTAGTGTATGGGGTAGATCGTACCTTCTTTGGGTGACATAGATACTCTCCATTGGACCACAGTCATACCTCCACATTTGATTGGCCGCTCTCTAAGCCAACCAGGCTCTTATAGCTCTCCTCAGTTAAGCAAGCATTTCTGGTGTTTCCAGACCCATTCTTGCCAGCTCTTTGCTGACCAAAGGTAACTTTTCACTAATTGATTCACAGTTATTTTAATACATATATGGTATGTTTTTTGATCTGTCTTGCCAACGCCTTACCCTCTGGACCTCTCTCCTCATTAATTTGTTTTTTATTTAACCTACAGATTTTCTTCTAAAAGGCCCAGGACTTCTATATAGAAGCACCTTTCTT
This sequence comes from Rana temporaria, assembly GCF_905171775.1. NCBI lineage: Eukaryota > Metazoa > Chordata > Amphibia > Anura > Ranidae > Rana > Rana temporaria. The sequence goes on along the minus strand of NC_053495.1, from coordinate 111,225,209 downwards.
GTATCCAGGAGAATATCTATCGGCTTACTATCCATGATGCCCTTGATTTCGATTCCGGCCAGAGGATGTAAAAAATCTTTATATATAAATATATACAGTATATATATGCACCTTTTGTAGTGTCAAACAGACATGCATATCCTTTTTTCTATCGATTTGAAGGATATCTAGTAGGGCTGTGGAAATTAAAGATGAATTCCTCGATTAATCGTAAAAAATTGTGATAGATCAAAATTCTTTTGGTCAGTACTAGTGGTGCAACGGATCGTAAATGATCCGTGATCCGAACGGGTCACCATATGCACACCATGTGATCCGTGGAGCTCCGCTGCTGCATGGGCCATAGGAAGGGCTGCGGCTTCGGCCTAGCTCCCAGAGTAGTGGTCATCTTGGTCCATCCTAGAGCGGCGCGCTGACGTCATCACCCGGCCTCAACTGCTCGTGTTTGGCTGGCTTCTCTGTTAAGACTAAGCAAGCACTAATCTTCTTATACAGTGGGGGGAGATGTCTGTGGATATTACAGTGGGGGAGATGTCTGTGGATATTACAGTGGGGGGAGATGTCTGTGGATATTACAGTGGGGACTATATATGGTGGTGATACGAAAAATGTATGTGTGTTATAATTAATTGAAATTAGTAGATTAATCGATAAAAAAAAGAAAATTTTAATCAGTAACAGCTCTAATATCTAGTACATAAACCTATATTTCCTCTAGCTTTCTCCACCATGGCCATTCTGGCCCAGAATTGTGCACTTTTTATGGGATCTCAGTGGTCCCGGGCCAGGATGGGTCTTCATGGTCTGGCTTCCAGGCGAATGGTTGATTGAGAGCATATTCCCTTCTGTTTTTATTGACAGCGGCATTTGCATTACCCACATGCCTTTGTACATGCTTAAATGGTCAGTATGTTACTAGTCATAGCTGATGACTTGCAATTTTGCTACTATGTGATGTATACTATTTTCTTTGTATTTGTACATATATCTGTACTTATATTGTAGACAGCAATTAATGCCACCTTATGACACCTCTGAAGAAGAGTCCTCGAAATGCATCATGTGTCATTTCCTGATACTGTAATGCCGCGTACACACCATCACTTTATGTGATGAAAAAAAAAAATTCTTCTATCACCTTCCAGGACGGCACCTGAGAGATGATGGCTCCTCCCTGCAGGAAATACAATCACATGACAGTTTAAAAAGCCCCACCCTTCCCCTTGTTCCCCAGGATTGATTGTGTTTCTCCGAACACAGCGACACGTTTGTTTTGTTTTAAAAACCTAGAGACCGGGGAGGGTCGAAGGTACCCCTGTTGAGACAGGTTCTAGGGAGGCCGGGGAGGGCTGAACTAACCTGTAGGCTTGGTCCAACTCACAGGTCGCCCCAGGCGTGCACCAGTGCTCTGAGCTGCAGGGAGGCGAGCCATCACTGTGGTGCTGTAAGAGACCGCCGCCATTCGAATCGCTCTTTCCCAGGGATCGTTTCCTAGTCAGAACGCGGCGCTCCAAGTCTCGCTGTGAGAAAAGACAGGAACCGCGTCACAGGAAGTGGGCGGTTCCCGGCGGCGCAACCCGGAAGTGCCTGTGCGGCAGCATGGAGAGCAGCGTTGGCGGTGGAAGTGGTCGGCTTGCGGACAGCCTGTTCAGAGGTACCGGCAGCCAGGACCCAGTCAACCTCCTCATGGAAGAGGATGGGAAGACGGACACGACTGCTGGCAGATCCAGGTTGGGGTCGGTGAGTACTAATCCCCCTGGAAAGGGAGGAAGGAGGCAGCAAGAGTTCCCGACTTTTAGGGAACGGCCAGAGCAGGATCTGGATCCCTTTGTGTTTGCTTCTTTTCCTCCCCAGTACAAACCAGCAGTCTTGGGGGGAAGACGGAGTAATATTTTGTGTATCTCATGTCTTTTCAGAATCCCCCAGCGGAGCCCAGGAGTAGGGTTGAGCGAACCCGAACTGTAAAGTTCGGGTTCAGTACGCACTTTGGGTTTTTCCCGAACCCGGACCCGAACCCAAATAATTGGAAAAAGTCCGGGTTCGGGTTCGGAGTTCGGGTATGTTTTGGCGCGCTGCACGGTAGCCAATCGCCATTCGTGTTACTACTGTGACTGGGAACTGATCACAGCCATGCCTACTTATGGCATGGCTGTGATTGGCCAGTGCAGCATGTGACCCATCATGTGACCAGTCTCTATATTAGATAGAGGCACACAGCACAGATCGTCACTCTGCTTCACTCATGATAGGGAAAGGCTGCTGGAATCTGCTGCTTAGGGAAAGTTTTAGGTGTATCTGGCTCGTTGTCACTGTATTTCACTTATGTGAGGGAAAGGCTGCTGAATCTGCTCAGGGACAGTGTTAGGTCTATGCTGGTATGCTGCACCAGAAATATCAAGAAGCACACTTTATTTCTTTGATATCTGCATCATCTTATGGCATCTGGCTCGTTGTCACTGCTTCACTTATGTGAGGGAAAGGCTGCTGAATCTGCTTAGGGAGAGTTTTAGGTGTATGTTGCTCCAGAAATATCAACAAGCACTCTATTCCTGTGACATCTGCTGTGCTTCATATAGTTTAGGAATTTTGTTCAGCTATAGTGGCAGTTTGTAATCTATAGGTGACTCTGAATATTTCAACAGCACTACACCTGCCACACCACCTGTGCACCTGTGATATACTGTGTTTCTGTCAAGTACATAGTCAGGGAGAGTTTGCTGGAATATTTTTCCTATAGGGGCAGTCAGCACTCTATAGGTGACTGAGTATTTCTTGTACAAAGAGTTTTATTGAAAAGGTACATCAATAAACAAAAAAGAATACAAAAGAGAAAAAGACAGTGGTGGACACACCATAAGCTATCAAACATCAGAACAGATAGTCCGTAGACCTGAGATCAATCCGCCTTCTAGGGATCCAAAAGCGAATCCAGAAGACCGGCAATAGAATGTCCTCAACTCAAGTGGCCTGCTAAATTAACCTAATGCTGGCTTAGGTAACATACCGGCTAACACGCCGGGGTAAATGTAGAACTTAAAAGCAAAGTTGCTATACGATACACAACATTACAAAAATAAAAAATTAAGATAATAAATAAAATAACAAAAAAAAAATTAAGATTCAAGCAGGCACATAGCAGAGGATATCAGTTTTTCAAAATATAAAATAAATAATGCATCCTGTGTCCAGGGCCGACAGGATCAAGCCTGAGGGCCCAAGCCACAAAGAACAAAGAAAGAGAGGATGAAAAGAAAGAGAGACAACTAGATAAGTAGCATGAGCAAGTGGCAATAAAGAGAAAGAGGAAAAGAAATAGAGAAAAGAAAATAGAAGAAAGAAAGAAAGAAAGAAAGAAAGAGAGAGAGAGAAGGGGGTCCACCGGGCGGGGGGATTAGAGACCTATCAAAGAGAAAGTAGTGTTGGGTTAAATCGTGAAGGGTGGTTGTTAGCCACCCAGGGTTGCCATACCCTGAGAAATTTATCGTGGGTATCTGCTAACACAGCAGTGAGTTTCTCGTTAACCATAATATCATTAATGCAGTTTTTAACTGCTTCGAAACTGAGAACCGGGGTCTTCCAGGCCCTTGCAATGATCAATTTAGTTGCAGTAAAAACATGCGCCGCCAGCTGGCGTTCAGGGCGGAGAAGCTCCGTGATCGGTTTCCATAAAAGGGCCTCAAGAGGGTCCTTCTTTAGGTTGGTATCAAAGAGGTTGCGGAGCAACGCATAAACTCTAACCCACAATCTGCATACCCTGGGACAGGTCCACCAGATATGTGCCATGGTACCCTCCTGAGAGCATCCACGGAAACACAAAGGAGAATAAGAAGGTATGAAACTCGCCAGTCTGGCCAAGGTATAGTACCACCTATAGAACACTTTATAAGCGTTCTCCTGAAAGAGAACATTGGTAGAGCATTTAGACAATGCCATGGTCATAGCCTGCCAATCTTCCGGATCGAGTTGCCTCCCAAGTTCAGCCTCCCACTGAAGGTGATAAGGTCTCAAGGGCGGTCTCCTAGAGTTGATAATCGCTGTATAAAAGAGAGATATGAGTCCCGGGGAATGGGGGCGTGATCTACATAAGCTTTCAAAAGGGGGTCATGGTATAGGGGGTAGGTTGGGATCTGATTAGGCGCTGGAGGAAATGTCGAAGTTGTAAGTAACTATAGTGTTCCCTGAGGGGAATATCATGGGAGGAACGTAAAAGTGAATAAGAAATAATCTTGGTTGGGGAGAGCATAGAATGAACGTCTACAAAGCCATGTTCAGTCCACCATGCAAACTGTAAGCGGTTATCCCGACCTGGTGGAAATAACGGGTTATGAAGGAGACAAAGTAACGGCAGATGGGGAGAGATCAGACCCGCAGAATATTTAACCGCATCCCACAACCTAAGGGAATGGGCCAGACAAGGACCTATAGAGGACGGGCGATGTGCTCGAGGGAGCCATGGAAGAGAGGCTAGAGGTGTTGGGTGAGAGTCCACCAAGTCAAAAGTAGCCCACAGTGGCATTTGCTGTTTCTCATGGAGGCGAGACAACGGAGCGATACCCGCCGCAGTATAGTAAGCATGCAAATTAGGAACCGAGAGGCCACCATTAATTCTGCGTGCAAAAAGCACTTGCCTCTTAATCCTGGGCCTCTTGGGGCCCTAGATAAACTGCATAATTTTACATTGGTGAATTCTAAGGATGTGAGAGCGTACCTGAACAGGTAAAACCCGAAAAAAATAAAGCAATTTCGGAAGATAGGTCATACGTACCGTCGCCACCCTCCCGAACCAAGAGAGCGGAAGAGTGGACCAAGAGGTGAGCATAGCTGTCAGTTTGCCAAAAAAAAGAAGGAAAGTTGGCTTGATACAGTTCGGAATACTTCGGGGTAAGCTTAATCCCCAAATAGGGTAATGAGGTCAACCACTGAAAAGGCAACGCAGACCGTAAAGAGTCTAAATCCGAGGGGCAAATATTGATAGACATTGCCTTCGACTTTGCCTGGTTGACAGCTAAGCCTGAGAACAAGGCAAAAGAATCCAAAAGTGACAACAAATTGGGGAGAGAAATTCTAGGTTTGGTGATGGTCAACAGAATGTCATCTGAAAATAATGACAATTTGTGCGAGGTACCCGCCACCTCCACCCCTGACCCGTCCGGATGGGATCGAATGGCCTCAGCCAAAGGCTCAAGAGCCAGGACGAACAGGAGCGGGGAAAGCGGGCAGCCCTGCCGCGTCCCCCTCCTAATGGGGAAGGTGGACGACTCAAAACCATAGTACCGAACCTTGGCCTGGGGGGAGTCATAGATAGCTGAAATCCAGCTCAAAAAAGAAGCACCAAAAGCATAATGGCTAAGGACTTGTGTCAAATAAGGCCAAGACAATGTGTCAAAGGCCTTATTGACATCGAGGGACAAAAACATTGTTTCCAGGGACCTGGCATGTACAATATGTTGAATTTGGAGAAGCCGCCTAATCGCTGAGGGACAAATCACACCTGATCTTTCTTTATCAGGCGTGGGAGAAAGAATTCAGGCGATTGGCCAATATCTTAGTCAAGATTTTCATATCAATATTTATTAAGGAGATTGGCCTGAAATTACCCCAAGAGGAATGGTCCCTATCCGGCTTTGGGATCATTACAATGTTAGCGGTCAGCAAATCAGGCGTGAACGACTGGCCCTTCGTTATGGAGTTATACATGGCCGCCAAATGCGGGGCCAGGACGTCCGCTAGCTTCCGATAATACAAGGCCGTGAAGCCATCCGGGCCCGGTCTCTTGCCGATCTTCAAGTCCTTAATACATTGAAGAACTTCCTGGACCTGAATATCACGGTCCATCAAAGACTTATGTGCGTCTGATAGAGAAGGTAAGGATAAGCCAGACAAAAAGGTGTCTAGACCTTGAGTAGATGAGTGAGTAGGGGGGGAGTAAAGCTTTGTAAGACAGTGGCGGAATTCATCCAATATCCATTGTGGATTACCCGTGAGGACGTTGTGGCGGGTACGCAGGTTTATGGGAGTAAATTTAGGGGCGAAGGTTCGGAGTCTATTAGCCAGCATCGCATTAGGTTTATTCGCCTTGGCGTACCACTTTTGGCGAGCCCAACGTAAAGTGCGTTTGGCATCATCGGTTAAACACAGATCCAAGTCCGTACGGGCCACATCTAAAAGCCTGCGATTCGCCGGGGAAGGAGCCTGCTTGAAGGCCGTAGACAAGACCTCCAAACGTTGCTCCAGAGCACGACGAGCTTGAATACGCTCTCTCTTATGGTGTGACGCTATGTGAATCACATGGCCCCGAAGGACCACTTTATATGCTTCCCACAACGTCACTGGGGAAGAGACAGTTCCCGTATTGAGATTAAAGTAGTCCTTAGAAGCTTCTTGAATATCTTTAAGAATTGCTTTAAAAGATAGGAGAGAGTCGTTCATGACCCATGGGGCAAATTGCGGTTTGCTAAGAAGAGAGTGACATACTGTCAAAACAGGGTCATGATCCGACCAGGGGGCCGCTAAAATGGAAACAGAGTCGACCAAAGGAAGATGTTTCCGGAGTACAAACATATGGTCGATCCTGGAATGGGAATGATGAGGATGAGAATAATGGGTATAGTCCCTACCAAGGGGATGAAATTCCCGCCAGAGATCTACCAAGTCGTGATTACGCAAAGCCCGTAGAAACTTTTTAGCAGTGGGAGAGGGGGACATATGTTTCCGATGGATACTTGTCAAGCGAGGGGCTCAGCGACACATTGGAGTCACCTGCAAGCAGGAGTGTGCCCTTCTGATGGGTCATTAACAGGGAGCAGACATGGGTCAGAAAGGGTCCCGGATTATCATTCGGAGCGTAGTAAGTCATGATAGTTACCTCATTATCCTGAACAGTACCCTGCAAAAGGAGGTATCTGCCATCCAGATCAGCGATCTGTTTACTGCAAATAAATGGAACCGAATTGCGTATGGCAATAAGAACCCCTTTCTGCTTAGTAGGGCCATTGGCTAAATAAACTTGGGAGTAGTTTGCAGCAAAATACTTAGGACAAGAAGAAATGGAGAAGTGGGTCTCCTGCAAACATGCTATATCAATGTTTTGCTGTTTAAGGTATTTGAAAACCTTGACTCTTTTTTGAGGGGAGTTCATGCCCTGGACATTCAGGGACAACCAGCGAAGGGTCATTGGATCAGGAGAATATCTCTACGATGTACTACGTCTGCACACCCCGGGGACCAAAGAGGAGAGGGGGAGAGAAGGAAAGAAAAAGAGGCAGAATAAAGAAAGAGAAAAACAGAAGACAAAAAAGGGCAAAGTAGAGCTCGGAGTAGAGCAAAGACTAGGAACATAGATGCATCATGACGTGGGCACTGAAGCCCACAATGGGGTGGGACCGTGACTAAGAGATACGTCCTAGTCAGGTGCCAACACATGAGGGGAGCAGTGGTCCGTCGGAACCACCAGCCTATTATGAAAAAATAGATAAACTTAAATAAATAACATTAGCACAGAAACAAAAAAATTTGTAAAAACAGGGCGAAATCAAAAAGAAAACCAGGTTCAAACAACGACAAAAATGGCGACTACCACGGGCAGCCAACATATTAAGATATAAGACGTGCAGGCCCCCCGAGCCCCCGGAGACGACCATCTGTAACGCTCCTGCGTATGAGTTTAGTTATGATTTAATTGGATCTCAGCTGCGGAGGTTTCTCAGGGTTAAACCACTACTTCACTCTCTTGTATGGTCAAAGAGTTTAGGGTTTAATTCATCACAACCTCTTTTTAGAGAATCAACTTAATCATGAATGCTTATTAATTCATAAGCTATGTATAAGCAGATGTAATTACTTAGGAATAAAGTTCTTAAGTGGCTGTTTAGGTAATTAGCTAGGCTGTGACTTGTAAGCAGGCAGGATTAATGCATGAGTCTATGGCAATGATATAAGTAATGAAAAACCGATAGCAATAACTTGCAGTACTCAGATAAGTAACCAGGAAAGTTCTGACAAGCAATGTAATGTTTAGTAAGCCAAGTCCTATAGGTAAGCAAAAACAGGCGGATCACAGTATGACTGTATAAGGTATTATGTGTAAGATACTTGCGGTTCTGAAGACCATTCCAGGCTGGGTTGTGTTCCCAGGTTGTGACTGGCTGTGGATAGAAGTCCGGCCTGTAGGTAGAGATGGCTCTAGATGGAGATGCCTGTAGCTGGAGATGGCTGAATTTGGAGATAGCCTGAGCCTTTAGAGCAGTTCCTGGTATGCTGATGGTTGGGGCTGAAAGGAGCTGTTAGTGCAGAGAGGGGTCTCCAGGGTCCAGGTAGTGGAGGTCCAGACGTCCTGTCAGCAATTCCAGGTGACGGCAGGAGTACAGCAAAATAGCAGCACATCCTGCCGTCATTACTGGAGGTTTAAATAGCCCGTGGAGCGCGGGAGAAGCCGTGGATGGCGGGTCGCACTTCCGCGTTCCATCGTGGAACGCAAGCCTCGGCGCGCCGGAAATGACGCGCATAGATTGCGGAATGGAGCGCAGCTGTCTGCAGGATGGACGGCTGCGCTCGATACAAGAGGATAACGCCAGTGGCGTTACACCATCATAGGGCCGCCAACTCCAGGATGCAAGAGGGACCAGTGCAGCACGACCATAACCACGACCCCCCCGCCCCACAGGGCAGGAGCGCAGGGCCGTGGCATCCCTAGAGACACCCAATTTGGTAAACTGTGGGAGCGTCCCCCGCCCCAAATGCACCCCCTCCTCCACAACCCCCCAGAAAAGCACAAATAAGTAAAGCAAACAAATTAGGAACTAAAATAAAAATAAAAGTCAAATCATAGCCCGAGCCGCTCGGGCAAAATGCGGGGACATCAAAGGAGGAGGGGGCAGGAAGGCACATTCAGGCCAAGGCCTCGTATGGCAATAAAGGGAGGGCAATCATTCCCCCGGGCCACCATCTCACAAGCGGGGCGGCCAACAGGGCGACCCCCCCCCTGCCACACAGTCATGGTGAAAGCGGGGCAAAGTAACAGCAGGGGGACACAAACCAAAAACCGCCAACCCGATCCATGTGTGGGGTTAACAAGAGAGCAATGTTCAGATGGTGCAACACAGGATCAGGTGGGCCTCAAAAAAAAAAAATTAGGTTTAATCAAGATGAGAAAGAAAAAAAATTGGTTAAGTTCAGCCATTGTTGGACTGCTGAAAATGCTGGGCCTGCAATTCCCGCAGGGCCTGGGATCCAGACTGAGAGCCCTGAGAAGCCCGGGAGAGCTGACGGGGTGGTCCGGAGGGTCCGGGCCTGGAGGATGAAGTTGGAGCATCATGCTGGGATGGAGGGAGGCCCAATTGGAGATCCAGGAAGTGGCGCTTCAGATCGGCAGGGGAGGTAGCTTGGAAGTGGCGACCCAGGTGAGAGAAAGAAAGCTTGAACGGGAATCCCCATCTGTACTTTATCCCATGGGACTGAAGGATTTGAAGTTAAGGCTTTAGGCCCTGTCACCTAGCAATTGTGGCCGGTGAAAGGTCAGCGAATAACTGGAGGGGATTACCTTGAAATGAGAGGTCCTGACGTTCCCTTGCAGACTGCAAAAGCTTCTCCTTGGTACGATAATAATGGAACTTGATAATCACATCCCTCGGGGGCCCCTCAGAGGGCTTGGGGGCCAAAGACCTGTGGATGCGATCAAACTCAAGCCTGTCTGTTCAATCCGACCATTCCAGATAGCATGTCCCTGGGTAGGATTTCCCCATGGCTCAATGTACCTCTGTTTCAGCTACGGAATGTAGTTGATCCCATTACGCGGAGGCTGTACTCTTTTGATTTCCTGTGTAGAAAATGTAATATACCATCTCATCTTTTTTATTTTTACCTACAAGTTAGACATTTCTTTCAATCCAAATCTCCCACCTTGACCCTCGACAGACCGACAGCTTTTGAGTTTTTGTGTGCTCAGGGCCCCCATCAATTACATTTAATTTCTTCTATCCACCGTATCCTCCATGAGTCGACTCCTATTTCTGAAACCACACACCTTTACATGAGAAAATGGTCACACTTATTGGGTAAGCCTATTACGCTTCAGGTTTGGGACAAGATTTGGTCCTCTACTTTTAAGTCTTCTAAATGTGTGACCCATCGAGAAACGTCCATCAAAATCCTCATGTTCTGGTATAAAACCCCTGATGTTATCCATACGTATGTTCCCTCGGTTTCACCACTTTGCTGGCGTTGTGGAAGCATTACTGGTACTTTGTTCCATATCTTTTGGAATTGTTCCCTGGTCCAACCCTTTTGGCTGAAGGTCCCTGGCCTGACCAAAAATGTAAACCGCTTGGCCGCCTATGTCTTACTTGCGGCCAGGAGGCTTATACCGCTGTGTTGGTTATCCACGGCTCCCCCTCCGTGGTCCAGATTTCTGCACCTAGTCACTGAGATTCGGAGGATGGAGTACTTAACAGCGTCTGTCCATGATTCTATCCCACAATTCGATAAGGTTTGGGACCACTCGAGATACGGGACTTCTGTGCCACTATCCTCACCTTAGCCTTTAATATTTATCTATTCTTTTATTTTATTTTTCACAAGAAACTTAATATTTACTATTATTCTCTGTTCTATGTTGCTAATTTCTACATTGGAGTTGTTTGTTCTACATTATTCTGATATTCTTGTGCAGATTACCACTGTGATCTGCATATTTGGACACTGTATTTTTGTCAATTGTTTCTATGCTCTCTTTTGAGAAATCTCTTTGATATCATTATGTTGATGTTATCATTCTTTTGTACTCTATAATCCTGCTTTGTACTATGTGTTTCTTAAAACCCAATAAAAATACAATTAAAAAAAAAAAAAAAAAAAAACTCAAGCCTGTCTGGCGGTATGCCAGGAGCCAATTCCTGAAAGAAAGCAGTAGCTGTGCCCTGCAAGTCAGTAATGACCTCGGGGATACCACGGACGCGCAAATTATTTCTGCGGGCCCTATTTTCCACGTCCTCCAACTTGTCCCTCAAAGTTTCCAGCTCAGTTGACAACCTGCACACCTCATCCTCATGGCCATCTAGCACTGTAGTGGCCAAGTCCATACGTTGCTCCAACTGGTTAGTGCGATGGCCTATCTCTTTAAGGCCCCGCACAAAGTCTGAGGAGAGCTTACAAGAGGCAGCGGTGATTTCATCCCTCACAATGCTGCGGAATTTGGCCAGCATAGCCTCCGAATCCGCAGGGAGGGAGCTCTCCCCATCCATGGGGAACAGATGAAGGCTGTCAGCAGGGGATCCCGAACCAGCAGCAGAGAGCTGGGTTTCGTCATCCGGCTCCGGAGGCTCAGGCGCCATCTTGCTCCGGCCCCTGCCTGAGGCTGGGGAATGTTTACCGGGCTGCCGCTTCTGCTGTTTATTTTTCGCGGGACGGTACATAGCCGCCAGGTGAGGTAAGTGAGTAGCAGCCCCGCTGATTCTGTGCTGTGTTAGGCTGGTTTATAGGTTCCGACGGCGCGGAGCTAAGGAATCAGGCAGCCATCTCCTTCACTCGCACGCATGCGCCCCAGGAATAAATTGTTTCAAAGGAGATCTAGGTGTGAGGAGGCCTATGTAGCCCGTGGTTAATGCTACTGTCTTGGTCGGGTGAAGCAAAATGGCCTCCGTGCTGATGGCCAGATCAGATAGTTCATTCACACTCTGGGGGCCACGGGATAGCCGGTGAGGAGGCAGGGCTACTTCTGGCTAGGGGCACTTGATTAGCTGTGTCCCTGGTCCCCCTCCCTGCGGGCAAGAATTTATGGGTTTGCTGTGGGGCACTGGTGAGGCAGGTAAATGGAGAGCTTTGGGTGTGCCAAGATGGCCGTTGCTCACCTCTATACACGGCGCGCCGTCCACTGCAGGGTGCCTCCAGCGGCCTGTGGGCTCTCCCTGTCTTCCTCCCTGTCCCGAAAAGCGGCTGTAATCGGACCCAGAAGCGGCCGTTGCTCGGCCCACGGACGCGGCACCCGAGTGCGGTGGCTTCGCAGGCCTCAGGATGTCGGCGGGTCCCCACAGAACAAAGCAAAGCCGGCCTCGGCTGGAGCTGCAGGGCAGGTGGCCGGTCCGGAGCTCCGTTTTCGGGGGAGCAGCTTATGAAGTGTCCGGTTAGGGTCTCCGTTCGCTCCAGGCCGCAGAACTCGAGCCCGGCGGTCCTCGAGGCCTCGTAGGCCGCAAGATGGCGGCGGGACTCCGTGGATGGAGCCGGCTTCAGCGCTGATTACCAGGTTCACGGCCGGTCCGGAGCCCCGATACAGGTGGGTAGATGGTTAGGGGGTGTTGAGGAGTCGGGATGGGGTATTTGGTGCCCCTTACGGTGCAGAGAGACTTGGGATGGCCTTTGATTTTTGCCAGGCCTGGAGGAGCTCCTCAAAAGCGTGTCTGACTCGGCTCGCATCCGGACACGCCCCTCGGTGACTGAGTATTTCAACAACAGTACACCTGCCACACCACCTGTGCACCTGTGATATACTGTGTTTCTGTCAAGTACATTGTCAGGGAGAGTTTGCTGAAATATTTTTCCTATAGGGGCAGTCAGCACTCTATAGGTGACTGAGTATTTCAACAGCACTACACCTGCCACACCACCTGTGCACCTGTGATATACTGTGTTTCATGTCAAGTACATAGTCAGGGAGAGTTTCCTGAAATATTTTTCCTATAGGGGCAGTCAGCAATCTATAGGTGACTCTGTATATTTCAACAGCACTGCACCTGTCCCTTGTGATGTACTGTCTGTGCAGTACATTGTTTAGGGCTGGGTTCCTGCTTCTTGCTATAGGTGGAGAAATATATAGGTGAATCTCTGCCTATTTCACCAGCTTACACTTTTTTGTATTTAACATTTTTCAAAATTAGGGCAAGACCCTAAATTTGAGAAATATATAGGTGAATCTCTGCCCATTTCACCAGCACTCCACCTTTCCCCTGTGATATACTGTCTGTGCAGTACATTGTTTAGTGCTGGCTTCCTGCTTATTGCTATAGGTAGAGAAATATATAGGTGAATCTCTGCCTGTTTCACCAGCTTACACTATTTTTGTATTTAAAATTTCTCAAAATTAGGGCAAGACCATAAATTTGAGAAATATGAGGAAAACGTCAAATAAGGGACGTGGCCGCGGTCGTGGTGCTGCTGGTGGAGCTCCTGTTACAGGGAGAGGACGTGGTCGATCTGTGCCAGCTACAAGCACAAGTGAAACAACTTTCTCAGGTGCGAGTAGCCGACAGAGCCTGCAGCGGTATTTGGTCGGGCCTAATCCAGCTCTACGAATTTTGAGACCAGGAGCAGAACAGGCGGTAGTAGATTGGGTTGCTGACAGTGCCTCCAGTTCCTTCACATTGTTTTCCAACCAGTCTTGTGCTGAAAGCTCAGAGTTGGCGCCTGCAGCCGATGTCCACCATCAGTCTTTCACCTCACCCCCTTGCAAATCAGCCAAGCAGTCTGAGCCCCAAAGCATGCAGCAGTCTCTTCTTCTTTTTGATGAGTCTGTTAGCATGTGTTCCCAGGGCCATCCACCTAGCCCAGCCCCAGAAGGGGAAGAGATTGAGTGCACCGATGCCCAACCACTTATATTTTTAGGATGAGTTCATGGGGGGACCATCACAGCACGTCTTGCATGATGATGATGAAACACAGTTGCCAACTGCTGGTGCTTTTGCAATTGTGCAGACCGACAAGGAGGGCAGTGGTGAAGATTGGGTGGAAGATGATGTGGAGGACGATGAGGTCCTCGACCCAACATGGAATCAACCTCATGCAGGTGACCCATGTAGTTCCAAGGAAGAGGCGGTGGTCGCACAGAGCCACCAGCACAGCAAAAGAGGGAGCAGGGTGCCAAAGCAGAGCGTCCGTCCCCTAGACAGTACGCCTGCTACTGCCAAACGCAGCAAGGGACCGAGCACACCAAAGCCAGGTCCAAGGAGTTCCCTAGCGTGGCAGTTCTTCACACAATGTGCTGATGACAAGACACGCGTGGTTTGCACGTTGTGCAATCAGAGCCTGAAGCGAGGCATAAACATTCTCAACCTGAGCACAACCTGCATGACCAGGCATCTAAGTGCAAAGCACGAGCTGCAGTGGAGTAGACACCGCAAAAACCAAGAAAGGTCTCTGGCTCCTCCTGCTTCCTCTTCTGCATCAGTCTCGGGCCTCTCTGCCTCTTCATCCACATCCGTAGTGACAGTGCCACCTGCCACCCCTTAATTAGAGGACCAGCAAGCAACACTACCACCTGGGTCACCAAACATCTCCACAATGTCCCATGGAAGCATTCAGCTCTCCATCTCCCAAACACTGGAGCGTAAGAGGAAGTACCCCTCTACCCACCCGCGATCCCTGGCCCTGAATGCCAGCATTTCAAAATGACTGGCCTTTGAAATGCTGTCATTCCGTCTGTTGGAGACGCAGAGTTTTAAAAGTCTGATGGCATTGGCTGTCCCACAGTACGTCGTGCCCAGCCGCCACTACTTTTCCAGGCGAGCCATCCCTTCCCTGCACAACCAAGTGGGGGACAAAATCAGGTGTGCACTGCGCAACGCCATCTGTGCCAAGGTCCACCTAACTACGGATACGTGGACCAGTAAGCACGGTCAGGGACGTTATATCTCCCTAACAGCGCACTGGGTAAATGCAGTGGCGGCTGGGCCTGAGGCGGATAGCAGTTTGGCGCATGTCCTTCCACCACCGAGGATTGCAGGGTGCTTCAGTTTGCCTCCTGTTCCTAACTCCTTCTACTCCGCTTCCTCCTCCTCTACCGCCTCCTCATCCAGTCAGCGTAACAAATTCACCACCAACTTCAGCACAGCCATGGGTAAATGCCAGCAGGCAGTTTTAAAACTTTCCTGTTTGGGGGAAAAACCACACACCGCGCAGGAGTTGTGGAGGGACATGAAACAACAGACCGATGAGTGGTTGGCGTCAGTGAGCCTCAAGCCGGGCCTGGTGGTGTGCGATAACGGGCGAAATCTCGTAGCAGCTCTGGGCCTAGCCGGTTTGACGCACATTCCTTGCCTGGCGCATGTGCTGAATTTGGTGGTGCAGAGTTTCCTGAGAACTTACCCCAATATGCCACAGCTGCTGCAGAAAGTGCGGGCCGTCTGTGCGCACTTTCGGCGTTCTCACCCTGCTGCTGCTCGCCTGGCAGCGCTGCAGCGTAACTTCGGCCTTCCCGCTCACTGCCTCATATGTGATGTGCCCACAAGGTGGAACTCCACCTTGCACATGCTGGCCAGACTGTGCGAGCAACAGCAGGCGATAGTGGAGCTCTGCGGAACAGAACCACTTTACCACCAATAACTGGGCCTCCATGCGAGACCTGTGTGCCTTGTTGCGCTGTTTTAAGTACTCCACCAACATGGCCAGTGCCAATGACGCCACTCTCAGCGTGACTATCCCACTTCTATGCCTCCTTGAAAAAACGCTACGGGCGATGATGGAAGAGGATGTGGCACAGGAGGAAGAGGAGGAGGAGGAATCGGGATCATTTGCAAGGCTTTCAGGGCAGTCATTCACAAGTGGCTCCGAGGGTGGGTTCGTGCACCAACAAAGGCCAGGTACACAATTGTCTAGCAAGGGCACAGTTCTGGAGGATGACGCGGTGGAGGATGAGGAGGAGGAAGACATGGAGGAGGAGGAGGAACCATGTTCACAGCAGGATGGCATCCAGACCAGCTCATGGCCATTACTGGTGCATGGCTGGGGGGATACAGAGGACACAGATGATACACCTCCCACAGAGGACAGCTTTTTGTTGCCTCTGGGCAGCCTGGCACACATGAGCAATTACATGCTGCAGTGTCTCCGCAACGACCGGCGTGTTTCGCACATTATGACAGGTGCTGATTACTGGGTGGCCACGCTGCTGGATCCCCGGTACAAGGACAATGTACCGTCCTTAATCCCCTCACTGGAGCGTGAACGCAAGATGCGCGAGTACAAGCACACGCTGTTAGACGCGCTGCTGGTGCAATTCCCACCTGGCAGCGGGGCCACAGTGGAAGCAGAAGGCGAAGGCAGAGGAGGAGGAAGAGGTCGCCAACGCAGCAGGGGCACCGCCAGCACCTCAGAAGGCAGGGTTAGCATGGCCGAAATGTGGAAAAGCTTTGTCAGCACGCCACAACAAACAGCACCACCAGCTGATATGGAACGTTTTAGCAGGAGGCAGCATTTCAGCAACATGGTGGAGCAGTATGTGAGCACACCCCTACACGTACTGAATGACGGCTATGCCCCCTTAAACTTCTGGGTCTCCAAATTGGGCACATGGCCTGAGCTTGCCCTTTACGCCTTGGAGGTGCTGGCCTGCCCTGCGGCCAGTGTATTGTCTGAACGTGTATTTAGCACGGCAGGGGGCGTTATCACAGACAAGCGCAGCCGCCTGTCCAGATCCAATGTGGACAAGCTCACATTCATTAAAATGAACCAGGTATGGATCCCAGAGGAGTTGTCCGTACCTTGTGCAGAATAGACACCGGGCCGGCCTTACCCAGCCATTGTTTTTTTCTGAGCTTTCTAGGGTTGCCATCTCATCCCTTTCAAAGCAAAAACATATTAATTACACAGGTTCTCTGGCTGATTAAGGTGCTGCTAATTAAACTCACTTGGTGCCTTATCGACATCAAATTAGCCCCAGAACCTGTGTAACTCTGTGTTCAGGTTTAAAGGGATGAGGTAGCAACCCTAGATCTGTCTCACTATTTTGGGGTTTACCCTAATCTAAAAAATAAATCAATTAAAAACCAAAACCTGCTGTGTTGGCTACCTCCTCCTCCTCCTCCTCCACCGCCGCTTCCACCTTCAGTCACATTCTTAGGCTTGCGCACTGCAACTGCTTTCTTTAAGTCCCACCAGAGGTTCTCAATTGGATTTAAGTCTGGTGACTGCGATGGCCACTCCAAAATGTTCCAGCCTTTAATCTGCAACCATGCTCTAGTGGAGTTGGAGGTATGCTTGGGATCATTGTCCTGTTGAAAGGTCCAACGTCTCCCAAGCCTCAGGTTTGTGACGGACTGCATCACATTGTCATCCAATATCTCCTGGTACCTTGCACACGCTGAAGCTTCCCTGTACCTGCAGAAGCAAAACAGCCCCAAAGCATGATTGACCCCCCGCCATGCTTCACAGTAGGCAAGGTGTTCTGTTCATCATAGGCCTTGTTCCTCCTCCTCCAAACATAGCGTTGATCCATGGGCCCAAACAGTTGTCATTTTGTTTCATCAGTCCACAGAACACAATCCCAAAATGTGTGTGGTTTGCCCACATGACTTTTGGCAAACTGAAGTCGACTCTTATTCTTTGGAGACAGCAAGGGGGTGCGCCTGGGAGTTCTGGCATGGAGGCCTTCATTACACAGTGTGCGCTGTATTGTCTGAACAGAAACTTCAGTACCCACATCTGACAAATATTTTCTCAGTTCCTCAGCAGTCACACGGGGACTTTTCTCCACTCTACGCTTCAGGTAGCGCACAGCAGTTGAAGTCAGCATCTTCTTTCTGCCACGACCAGGTAGCGTTTCAACAGTGCCCATTGCCTTGAATTTTGCATTTACTACTGTATTACAAAACCAATTGATGTCATATTAGTTGCATATGGTTCTTTATGAAGTCCTTGTAGGATTTCATTCTGAATACAATTACAAATGTACACTAAATTCCCTAAAACCCTTTACAGCATTGGGGGGTTCAATAATTTTGAACACAACTGTATGGACCTCGTCCTCAAAGGTCAAAAATCATTATATTTTTTATTTTAATTTTTTTTTATGTTATTTTAAGTTATTTCCCTATCCACATTTATTTCCAGAATACTTGCCATGCTCTTCCCGACATTTTGCTGCCATTTGCAGCCCTCCAGCCCTTTCCCTTAGTTTTTTAGAGACATTTTTGTAGTCAAAAGTCCGGGTCCCCATTGACTTCAATGGGGTTCGGGTTCGGGTCAAAGTCCGGGTTCGGGTTCGGTCCCGAACCCGAACTTTTTTTTTAACATCCAGGTGTCCGCTCAACTCTACCCAGGAGGCCTCAGTTCAGTCTCCTGCCGCTACAGGGCATAGTTCCTCTAAGAGGTGTGGGAATTGTAAGGAGAAGCTCCCTAAATCCTACTCAAAACCCTTCTGCTATAAATGTATAAATAATTTAGCAGGAAAAGAGGCTGCTGCAATGATGAAGAGTTTTCTTGCATCCATGCAGACGGAAATGTTAGCAACAGTCAAAGCTTTCCGGGAGACAGCTGGGCAGTCAGTACAGACTGACATAGAGGAACTCACCCCCAGGGAAGGCACTTCTTCCCAAGAAAGTCTAGTCTTTAAGGGTCCAAGTGCCTTCTTCACACCTTCACATATACCCCCTCTGGGTCAGGCAGAGGATGAAGAGAGTGAGGTAGTGAGTCTGACCAGATCTAGACACAGCTCAGGGGAGGCAGACGAAGACTCCATTAGTCAGTCTCAGGAAGACATGCGACTAAAGAGACACCTCTTTGCTATAGAAGATCTGGAGAGTCTCCTCCAGGCAATTTACGCCACAGAGGAGATCCCTGAGACCCCTAAACCAACCTCAGCACAGGATAAAGTTTATAGGGGCCTGGGTGACACCCAGTCTAGGGTATTCCCTCTACACCAGTCCCTTAAGGAGTTAGTCCTACAGGAATGGAGAGAGCCTGAAAGGAGAATTATCAAACAAAAAACCTGGAAAAGAAGGTTTCCCTTTTCCCAGGAGGACGAGGAGATATTTTTTAAGCTCCCTAGACTTGATGCGGCCTTGTCGCAAGTCACTAATTTGTCTGATCTCTCCTTTGAGGATGCGGGTAATATCAAGGACCTGATGGACCGCAGGGCAGAATCTCTCCTTAGGAAGGCTTGGGAAGCCAATTCAGCAGCTATGAGTCCAGCCTTAGCAGCAGCATGTGTAGCCAGGAATACCGATATCTGGGTGGAGACGCTCACCGGGCACCTGTCTCAGAACTCTGATTCAGAGGAGGTGGTAGAGTCCCTTACAGTGATAAGGAAGGCAATTGCTTACCTGGCAGATGTAGCAATTGAATCTGCAAGAGCTTCAGCCAAAACAGCAGCCTTGATTAACTCAGCTAGAAGGGCTGTTTGGATCAAGGCCTGGGAGGAAGATGCGACATCTAAAAGGTAAACTGTGTGGCATCCCCTTTCAGGGTTCTCTTTTGTTTGGCAAGGGCCTAGATGATGTCCTGGCTAGGTCATAAGAAAAAGCCCAACAATTTCCAGTTAAACCTAAGAGGGAAGGTTTCAGGAAAACTTTGAGGCCCCCAGGGGCAAGCTAAACAAAAAAACAAAAAAGAACCCTACAGACGTTGGAACTTTGGTAAAGGGAATAAGAAGAACAACTTGCTTTTCCCTTCTCCCAAAACCGGCGACAAACAGTCTAAGTGACACCAAGATCAGAGCAGGGGGTTGGCTGTCCCAATTCTTACCTCAATGGGAAAAGATTTCGAACAGCCCTTACATTTGCCAAATTGTTCGAGAAGGTTATCGTCTAGAATTCTTGGCAACACCCCCCTCCATGATCACCCTTACACATCTTCCCAGGGATGCCCTGAAGAGGTCTGCCCTCTTAGCCGTGCAACTAGTGGTAGTGCCAGTTCCAAAAGATCAGCAGTACCAGGGATTCTATTCCCATGTATTTGTAGTCCGCAAACCTTCCGGAAGATACCGTCTAAAGGTAAATCTAAGAAACCTGAACAAGTTTCTGGAATACAAGAGATTTACTATGGAAAGTATCTATTCGGTAAGGAAGAACCTCATGAAGGAAGCCTTCATGGTGACCCTAGACCTCAAAGATGCCTACCTTCACGTGCCAATTCATGTGGACCATCAGGCATACCTGAGGTTTGCGGTCGTGGTGGAAGGAGAAATCCTCCACTGGCAGTTCAGGGCACTACCGTTTGGGCTAACTTCCAGCCCAAGGATATTCACAAAGATCCTAGCGGAGGCAATGGCATTCCTGCACCTTCAGGGTATATCCCTTATACCCTATCTGGACGATTTACTGATCTCAGGACAGTCGGCCAGCCAGGTCACGTTGGATTCCAACAAAGCAGTGTCAGTCCTGAAAAGTCTAGGGTGGATAATCAACACAGAAAAATCCTCCCTCAAACCAGAACAGGTCAAGACCTTTCTGGGATACATAGTGGACACCAGGCAGCAGAGGCTCTTCTTGCCAGAAGCCAAAGTGGTAAAACTAGCCTCAGCGGCAGGGGACTTGATAGAAAACCCCAGACTCTCCGGAAGAAATGTTCTGAGAGCTTTAGGCCTCATGTCAGCAAGCATACCAGCGGTAGTCTGGGCCCAGCTTCATGCCAGGACACTTCATTTCTTCTTCCTGTCCTCCTGGGACAGAAAGAGAGAGTCCCTGGATCAGGAAATACTGCTCACCCCTCAGGTCCTGGCTTCCTTGGAGTGGTGGACAACTCACCAGAACCTAAAGGAAGGGCGACCTTGGGCTCAGTGGAACCCGGTAAAGGTTACCACGGATGCCAGCTCTTGGGGGTGGGGCGCCCACCTAAAAAAGAAAAAAGCCTAGGGGCAATGGGACAGCTCACTAGCTCGCAGGTTGTCCAATTACAGGGAACTCAGAGCAGTGGGGGAAGCCCTAATAGCCTTCCAGGAAGACATCAAGGGAAGAGAATTTCAAGTAAGCTCCGACAACGCTACGGTGGTAGCATACTTGGGTCACCAGGGAGGGACCAGGTCCAGTCCCCTACTAGAACTGTCCAAGGAAATCTTGGAGTGGGCAGAAGGGAGAGTTCTCTCTATTTCAGCCATACACATAAAGGGGACGAGCAATACAGAAGCAGACTTCCTCAGCCGTCAGCAGTTGAAGCAGGAGGAATGGGAACTGAACCCAGAGGTATTTCAAACCCTGGTACAGTGCTTCGGAAATCCGGAAATAGACTTGTCTGCCAACCGGCAAAACAGGAAGGTAAAAAGGTATTTCTCGATTTCCCAAGAACTACAGTCGGAGGGTCTGGATGCTCTATCCCAGACCTGGCATTTTAGGCTGGCTTATGCCTTCCCGCCTGTGGCGCTTATTCCACGGGTCCTTCAGAAACTCAGCAGGTCTCCCGGCCAGATTCTTCTGATAGCTACGTGGTGGCCAAGGAGAGCTTGGTTTGCAAACCTAAGGTTTATGGCGGTAGTAGAACCACTAAAGCTCCCGTACAGGGCAGATCTCCTCAGGCAGGGCCCAGTACTTCACCCAAAGCCGGAATTCTTTCAGCTGGCGGCCTGGTTAGTGAGCGCCAGATCTTGAAAGCGTAAAGGCTGCTCAGAGAAGGTCATAAGTACCCTTCTCCTGAGCAGAAAACCAGTAACTAGAAAAATGTATTCAAAAATTTGGAAGACCTTCTATTCCTGGGGTAATGATAGACAGGTAACTTCAACTTCTATCCCGGTTATCCTGGACTTCCTCCAGGACGGAGTAGACTTGGGGTTAAAAGTTAGTACCCTTCGGGTCCAGATAGCGGCCCTCTCAGTCTATCGTAACCGAAGATTGGCTAAAGAGGACCTTATTAAACTTTTTTGTTAGCGAGAGAAAGAGTTTCTCCAGTCCAAAAATATAGTTGTCCGCCTTGGGACCTGACTAGGGTGTTAGAGGCTTTATCTATACACCCATTCGAACCTATTGAAGAGGTTCCCCTTAAATTTCTAACTTTAAAATTAACTTTTCTGTTAGCCATTACTTCGGCCAGGAGGGTAGGGGATTTGCAGGCACTATCCATGAAAGAACCCTTCCTGAGGGTACAGACAGATAGGATCACTCCTAGAGCAGACCCCCTGTACCTACCAAAAGTGGCATCCTTATTTCATAGGACGCAAGACATAATATTGCCGTCCTTTTGTTCTGAACCAAAGAACGAAAAAGAAAGGAAATTTCATTGTTTAGACGTAAGAAGGTGCCTTCTCACCGACCTGGAGAGAACTAAGAGTTTTAGGAGATCCAATCACCTATTAGTTTTACATGCTGGGCCCAGGAAGGGACTGCAGGCATCAAAAGCCTCAGTCTCAAGATGGATAAGAGAAGCTATCTCCGAGGCCTATGTATGCTCCGGAGTGGCAGCTCCTATTAATATCAAGGCTCATTCTACTAGATCCTTAGCAACTTCCTGGGCTGAAAAAGCAGGGGCCTCCTGGGAACAAATCCACAGCGCGGCTACCTGGTCCAGCCATCATACATTCCTGAAGCACTATCGTGTGGAAATGTTGTCACAGCAAGACTTAGCCTTTGGTCGAAAGGTTCTACAAGCTGTGGTCCCACCCTGAAGGTAGGCCTGTGGTTTCTTGATTATCCTCTCAGGTGCCGTCCTGGAAGGTGATAGGAGAAAACCTACGTTAGACTTACCGGTAACGGTATTTCTACGAACCTTCCAGGACGGCAGGCCTATTTCCCGCCCTAAGTGGAGGGAAAAGGTAAGTACCTATAAGGAACTATGTCTCTTGTGAACCAGTTCAGGATTACTCTAATACATACTGGGGAACAAGGGGAAGGGTGGGGCTTTTTAAACTGTCATGTGATTGTGTTTCCTGCAGGGAGGAGCCATCATCTCTCAGGTGCCGTCCTGGAAGGTTCGTAGAAATACCGTTACCGGTATGTCTAACGTAGGTTTTTTTGTGAAGTAAAAAACTAAGTTTTTGAAACTTCAATTTTCAAAAACGACGTTGCCTACACACCATCGTTTTTTCACAATGTTCTAGCAAAGTGCGGTTACGTTCACCACTTTTTTCCAATGAAGCTCGCTTCATAACTAGCTTCTGAGCATGCGCGGGTTTAAAAACGTCGTTTTTGCTACACACGGTCATTTTTTGTGAAACAAAAAACGACGTTTTGAAAAACGACACAAAAAATTGAAGCATGCTTCAATTTTTTTTTCCGTTTTTAACAAGACATAAAACGACGTTTTCCCCCACACACTGTCATTTAAATTGACGTTTTTAAAAACGTTGTTTTTTTTCATCACATAAAGTGATGGTGTGTACGCGGCATAATACCTATGTTCACTATATTTATTATGCTGCAACATTTTACTCTTAGTTGAATGTTTTTACTCTTTTTGTACCAATAAATATTACAATTTATAGGGACACTTACCCATGATACACTTAGTGCAAGGATTTAAACTACATTTATCATTTACATATTGAACTGGAATACTACACCATGGAGGAATTCAACATTTCACTGAAGACTTGCATAGCTTATGCCGCGTACACACCATCACTTTATGTGATGAAAAAAAACGACACTTTCTGTGAAGTAAAAAATGACATTTTTGAAACTTCAATTTTCAAAGACGAAGTTGCCTACACACCATCGTTTTTCTCACAATGTTCTTGCAAAGTGAGGTTACGTTCCACCACGTTTTACCATTGAAGCTTGCTTCATAAGTAGCTTCTGGGCATGCGTGGATGAAAAAACGTCTTAGAAAACGACGTTTTTTGCTACACACGGTCAATTTCTGTGAAGTAAAAAGTGCACTTTTGAAAAACGACACATAAAATTGAAGCATGCTTCAATTTTTTTTGGTTGTTTTTTACAAGACATAAAACGACGTTTTCCCCCACACACAGTCAATTAAAGTGACGTTTTTAAAAACGTCATTTTTTTTCATCACATAAAGTGATGGTGTGTACGCGGCATTAGACTTTGCAATACATCATGTATAGGCTGTATGTACTGTATCAGAAAAAGTACTAGTAGGTATTAAATGTCTTATGTTGTCCAAGGAAAAATTAAAAAATGATTAGGTCATACAGTTATATAAACTGAAAAAAAAAGCACTTACTTCTGCATACTGGTAGTTCTGTCCATCTGGAGTTCTCGCAGGTGATAAAATTAGCATTTTGTTTCATCGTATAGCCTCCAGAACACTCATAAGTTGCTCTATCACCCGACAAATATGTGGTCTTTGGTTCTTCTTTGAGTTTTCCATTAGTCATTTTTGGTGGCAGTCCACATGAGGAATCTAAAAGTGGCACATAAAATACTAATATTTTCTAACACAACTTAGCCATAAGTAGACAGAAAAAAAGCTAAAGCATAGTGTATTTCAATCTCGATTCTTCATTTAATTTCTATAGCTATTGTAGTCATGATTGCCCACTGCAGCACAGACATCCAAGGAAATTAAGATGCAACACTGCCTGGGGCCGACACAGTATACCAGATAACATCTGAGGTCTGTGTGGGAAGTTAATAGATGAGAGAGGTGTGGGCAGTGGTGTAGCATTGGGTTATCAGCACCCGGGGAAAGGCAAGTAATTTGCACCCCCATAACCTGCAGACTTTTAACACTCCCCGAGTCCCTTCCCTTCATACAATAGTTCTGACCAACCTGATTCCTGTACAGACCATTACACACTACACTGACAACTATACTGTCCACTATACTTTACTGACCACTATACTGTCCACAATACTATACTGACCACTATACTATACTGTCCACTGCACTGACCACTATACTATACTGTCCACTACACTGACCACTATACTACACAGACCACTATACTGTCCACTACACTACACTGACCACTATACTATCCAACACACTACACTGACCACTATACCGTACACTACACTGACCACTATACTATCCACTACACTGACCACTATACTACACAGGCCACTATACTGTCCACTACACTACACTGACCACTATACTATCCAACACACTACACTGACCCCTATACCGTACACTACACTGACCACTACACTGACCACTATACTATCCACTACACTGACCACTATACTGTCCACTACACTGACCACTACACTGACCACTATACTATACTGTCCACTACACTGACCACTATACTGTCCACTACACTGTCCAATATACTGTCTACTACACTACACTGACCACTATACTGTCCTCTACACCACTAGGGATGAGCTGAACATACCCGGGTTCGGTTCGCACCAGAACGTTCGAACAGACCGCGGGTTCGCACAAACATTTAGAACCCCATTGAAGTCCATGGGACTCGAACGTTCAAATTCAAAAACGCTAATTTTAAAGACCAATATTTAATTTAATGTTGGAAAACGTCTTTCAGAACCCGGGTCTTGCCCCAGGGAACATGTATCAATGGATTTTTTTTTTTAAAAACTGTCGTTTTTCCAGAGCAGCGATTTTGATGATGCTTAAAGTGAAAAAAAATAAAATGAAAAATTCCTTTAAATATCACACCTGCTGTGTGTCTATAGTAGTGGCACGTGTTTAGAAATGTCCCTGCACAACAGGAAATTATTATAAGAACAAAGTAATTTAATGCTGCTTGCGCACGTGCTGTGTGGCAACAATATTATTTTAGGGGTGGTGGGGGGGGCCATTATTTTTTTGTGAAAGCAAAATTGTAGAAAAAAAGGCACCCCTCAAACATACTGTAATTGGAGCGCAACAAAGAGCCATGTGCAAAGTATTGCATCAAAAATTGTTATTAGATGCCCCTGTTACACAGGGGCCAAAAAATTGTGCCTTAGGCCACGTGCAAAGTATTGCATCAAAAATTGTTATTAGACGCCCCTGTTATACAGGGGCACAAAAATGTGTCCGTAGGCACAACACAACACTGCAATCCCTCCCAATATCTTTAATTGGAGTGCAACAAGGAGCCATGTGCAAAGTATTGCATCAACAATTGTTATTAGGCGCCCCTGTTAAACAGGGGCAGAAAAATTAGGCCTTAGGCACTGGTGGCGGAGCACAGAAAAACAAAATTTCTTACTAGCTATCAGCAAGAAAAGTGAGGAGAAGGATATTCCATAAGCAGCATAACAGGACAGTCACTCAGCATCAGCAGTCTCAAAGGGATCTGACATTTCAAGCAAAAATTATTATTCAGTAACATCAGCATCAGGTGCGTGGTAGCTGGTGTTGATCCAAGCCTGATTCATTTTGATGAAGGTCAGTCGATCAACATAGTCGGTGGAGAGGCGCACCCTGTGATCGGTCACAAAGCCTCCAGCAGCACTGAATGTGCGTTCTGAAAGAACACTGGATGCAGGGCAAGCCAGTAGCTCAATTGCGTATTGTGCAAGCTCTGGCCAGTGATCCATCCTCAAGACCCAGTAAGCCAGAGGATTTTCCGTGGGGAAGGTGTCCAAGTCGGATCTTGCCGCTAGGGATTCCCGGACCATGTAAACCAGACGCTGGCGATGGTTGCTGGAACCGGTCAGACCTTGTGGCTGCGGACTAAAAAATTGTCTGAACGCATCGGTCAGACGGTCATCTTCACCACCGCTCCTCCTCTGACTCACCGAAGCCTCAGCAAGACGTTGTCCAGGGCCAGGTTTTGGTAATCCCCCCGGTTCTGGGAACGCATTGCACAGACCCTTCTGCAAGGCCTCCCGCAGAAGTTTCATCTTCTGCTCCCTCTGCGATGGCAACATAAGGTCCGCTACCTTACTCTTGTAACGTGGATCAAGGAGAGTTGCCAGCCAGTAATGAGCCTGCCCCTGCAGAGCTGAAAGAACCTCTTCCCCAGTGTGGCTCCTGTCTCCCAAGCACACCAGCTCTAGCACCGCATGGCATCTCTTGGCCTTCATTCCTGCATAGCCCCTTGTACGCCTACGGAGCATAGCTGGTTCTGAGGAAACATCACCACAGGAAGAGGCCACAGAGGAAGAAGAAGAGGAGGGGGTGGAGGAGAGAGGTGTGTCACAAGCAGTAGTAGTGTTTTGGAGGCGTGGTGGCGGAACAACCTCCAAAACTACTGTACCTTGCCCTGCGTCCTTCCCAGCTGCCAGCAGAGTCACCCAATGGGCCGTAAAAGACAGGTAACGTCCCTGTCCATGCCTGCTGGACCATGAGTCAGCGGTAAGATGCACCTTACCACTGATCGCCCTGTCCAGCGAGGCATGGACATTGCCTTCCACATGCCGGTAGAGAGCCAGAATCGCCTTCCGTGAGAAAAAGTGGCGTTTGGGTACTTGCCACTGAGGTACTGCACATTCCACAAACTCACGGAAGGGGCAGAATCTACCAACTGAAAAGGTAACAGTTGAAGTGCTAGCAATTTTGCTAAGCTAGCATTCAACCGCTGGGCATGAGGATGGCTGGGAGTGTACTTCTTTCGGCGCTGCAGCAGCTGGGGCAGGGAAATTTGTCTGGTACTATCAGTAGATTGCCCGCATGTACTACCACTACTAGATTGTGACACACCTATTTCTACAACTTCAGTGCAGGCTTCAGAGAGGACTGGGGGTCTAGTGGGGTTGGAGGTCACAGAAGGGCAAGGGGAGGTACGCTTTGGTCTTTGGTGTGGGTCTTTCTGGTATGCTTGCCAACGAGCTGCATGGCAGGTCGACATATGTCTGGACAAGCATGTGGTGCCCAAGCGGGTGATGTTTTGGCCACGCGAGATACGCTTGAGACATATGTTGCAAACAGCAAAGGTACGATCTGATGGACATGTTTCAAAAAAGGCCCACACCAAAGAACTTTTGCTGTACCGTTGAGACACAGCAGTGCCACGTAATGCAGTTGGTGTGCTGCCCTTAAGCTGACCCCTGGAGGGCATCCTGCCTCTTTGGAGATGTGCCTGTGCCTCGTCCTCCTCCTCTCTCCTATCAGTCACCCAGGTAGAGTCAGTGACCTCATCATCCCCTCCCTCCTCATCATCACTGTCGACAACCTGGCAGTATGCTCCAGCTGGGGGAACATCACTCCCAGATTGTTGTCCCTCTCGGCCACCCCCCTCTCCCTGGGCTCACATCAATGCCTTCCTCTATCTGTGTTCCGCCTTGGCAGCTGCTTTGCCAGACAAACTATGATCAGTCTGTGTGAGAGAGGATGAGGACGGCTTGGTCATCCACTCCACTAATTTCTCTGCATGTTGAGGCTCAACACGGCCAGCTCCCGAAAAGAAGGATGAGCGGCCACAGCCACGTGCTGAAGAGGATGCACCACATCCACCACCAGCGTTACCTCTAGATGCAGAGCCTGCTTGCCCTCGTGACTCTCTGCCTCTCTTTGTCTTTCCAGACATATTTATGCGTTCAGGTGCTATGTAATAAAATAGTCGCAGTCACACCGACTGTGTTCAGGTGTTAATAAACTGCACACACGCAGTAAGAGCGACTGCGTTCAGGTGCTATGTAACAAAATAGTCGCAGTGACACCAACTGCGTTCAGATGTTAGTAAACTGCACACACGCAGTAAGAGCGACTGCGTTCAGGTGCTATGTAACAAAACAGACGCAGTCACACCAACTGCGTTCAGGTGTTAGTAAACTGCACACACGCAGTAAGAGCGACTGCGTTCAGGTGCTATGTAACAAAACAGACGCAGTCCCACCAACTGCGTTCAGGTGTTAGAAACTGCACACACGCAGTAAGAGCGACTGCGTTCAGGTGCTATGTAACAAAATAGTCGCAGTGACACCAACTGCGTTCAGGTGTTAGTAAACTGCACACACGCAGTAAGAGCGACTGCGTTCAGGTGCTATGTAACAAAATAGTCGCAGTGACACCAACTGCGTTCAGGTGTTAGTAAACTGCACACACGCAGTAAGAGGGACTGCGTTCAGGTGCTATGTAACAAAATAGTCGCAGTGACACCAACTGCGTTCAGGTGTTAGTAAACTGCACACACGCAGTAAGAGCGACTGCGTTCAGGTGCTATGTAACAAAATAGTCGCAGTGACACCAACTGCGTTCAGGTGTTAGTAAACTGCACACACGCAGTAAGAGCGACTGCGTTCAGGTGCTATGTAACAAAACAGACGCAGTCACACCAACTGCGTTCAGGTGTTAGTAAACTGCACACACGCAGTAAGAGCGACTGCGTTCAGGTGCTATGTAACAGCACACACGCAGTGACACCAACTGCGTTTAGTTGCTATTAAACAGCACACACGCAGTAGGAGCGACTGCGTTTCTGTGCAATTCAATAGCCCACTTGCATTAACAGCGACTGCGTTTCTGTGCAAATAAATTGCACACGTGCAGTAACAGGTAATGCGTGTATGTGCAATTAACTAGCACACGTTGAATAACACGGAGTATTATGTTTAAGCTAATCCCTAATGCAGGCAATACAACACGTTAGAGCACTGCATGAAGAACAATCTCCTGCCTGACAGATACTAATAGCAGATCTAGCTGAGCTATACAGTTTATAAATATATTGACAACTCCTAGGAATGTGAATATATTCTCTACAAACTGTAGATTTACAGTTGTATTCAAAATTATTCAACCCCCACTGAAATTGATTGTTTTGGCCAGTTTGACATTGATTTTGATCATTCAGTCATCCTGCTTACAATTAAATCAAAGAGGCACGTGTAGGTCAGACAAATATAACATAACATTTATAATGAAATAACCACAAATGTCTTTTCTGTGCTCACATCATTATCAGTTTTATTCAACCCCCAAGTGACATTCAATCTTAGTACTTAGTACAACATTCTTTTACAGTTATAACAGCTTTTAAACGTGAAGCATAGCTTGACACAAGTGTCTTGCATCGATCTACGGGTATCTTCGCCCATTCGTCATGGGCAAAAGCCTCCAGTTCAGTCACATTCTTAGGATTGCGCACTGCAACTGCTTTCTTTAAGTCCCACCAGAGGTTCTCAATCGGATTTAAGTCTGGTGACTGCGATGGCCACTCCAAAATGTTCCAGCCTTTAATCTGCAACCATGCTCTAGTGGAGTTGGAGGTATGCTTGGGATCATTGTCCTGTTGAAAGGTCCAACGTCTCCCAAGCCTCAGGTTTGTGACGGACTGCATCACATTGTCATCCAATATCTCCTGGTATTGAAGATAATTCATGGTACCTTGCACACGCTGAAGCATCCCTGTACCTGCAGAAGCAAAACAGCCCCAAAGCATGATTGAACCCCCGCCATGCTTTACAGTAGGCAAGGTGTTCTTTTCATCATAGGCCTTGTTCTTCCTCCTCCAAACATAGCGTTGATCCATGGGCCCAAACAGTTCTAATTTTGTTTCATCAGTCCACAGAACACAATCCCAAAACGTCTGTGGTTTGTCCACATGACTTATGGCATACTGCAGTCGACTCTTCTTATTCTTTGGAGACAGCAAGGGTGTGCGCCTGGGAGTTCTGGCATGGAGGCCTTCATTACGCAGTGTGCGCCGTATTGTCTGAGCAGAAACTTCAGTACCCACATCTGACAAATCTTTTCTCAGTTCCTCAGCAGTCACACAGGGATTTTTCTCCACTCTACGCTTCCGGTAGCGCACAGCAGTCGAAGTCAGCATCTTCTTTCTGCCACAACCAGGTAGCGTTTCAACAGTGCCCTTTGCCTTGAATTTGTGAATGATGCTTCCTATGGTGTCTCTTGGTATGTTTAACATATTTGCAATCTTCTTATAGCCATTGCCCTTCCTGTGAAGAGTAATCACCTCTTCTCTTGTCTTCCTGGACCATTCTCTTGACTTCACCATGTTTGTAACCACACCAGTAAATGTCTAGAAGGAGCTGAGTATTACAGTCATTTTAAAGCTGCATAATTGGTGCTTATTAGGCTTTATTGCTGCTCCCTGACATCCACAGGTGTTTTCAATACCTGATTGAAAACACTTCAATGAACCTCTGTTCTTCAGAGTGGTAGTCTTTAAGGGGTTGAATAATTGTGTAAATGAAGAATTCACAAAATAAACATTGACTACTGTATTACAAAACCTATTGATGTAATTTTAGTTGCATATGGGTCTTTAAGAAGTCCTTGTAGGATTTCATTCTGAATACAATTACAAATGTACACTAAATTCCCTAAAACCCTTTACAGCATTAGGGGGTTGAATAATTTTGAACAAAACTGTAACTATACTGACTAGCCTTCCTGCTTTATCTATCTATCTATCTATCTATCTATCTATCTATCTATCTATCTATCTATCTATCTATCTATCTATCTATCTATCTATCTATCTATCTATCTATCTAGTAGAAAAGACACTGGGCCTGATTTACCAAGCCTTTACTCCATGACTCATGGAGTAAAAGCAGGAGTAGCAGCCGTTTGGCCATTTACTAAAGAAATACGCTGCTAGTGCAGTGTATTTCCCTAGTTACTAATGTGCTCCGTGCGCCCAGGAGAGGGTGCATTGTGCACCAGTACAGACCTGGCGCACGGCACATTAAACTATAAATTGCGGGGGTTTGGGCGGGAGTTTATTAAGGGGGGAGGTGGGGGGATGCAGGGGAAGTGAAGTGACATGTGTTTTGAAGTGTTTGGCGGGCCGAATTGAAAGGGAAAGTGTTTTTTGAAAACAGATCCCCGTACGCTTGCACAGTGCGCCTGAACCTCGGGAGGTTCATTTGCATACTGGGCATGCGCAGAGAGAAAAGTCAGGGATTCCCGTGCGCCCTGTCAGTACGCCGTGAAAATCTTGGTAAATACCAAGCGGCGTACCCGTGAATGCGCTGCGTGACGCGGCGCACGGGAATCTCCGAGCTGTTTTCAGCCCTGAAGGGGAACTCGGCGCCAAATTTCAAACTTGAAATCGGCGCGGGTCCCCCTTCAGGGCTACATTAGGCTCTTAGGCTTGGTCCGGAACGTGAGGGGTTAAACCCGCGCCGATTCGGCGCGGGGGTCCCCCCAGATCCAAACCAAGCCCTCATCCCAAGCATGCAGTCTGGCCCGGACAGGAATGGGGGAGGGGACGAGCGAGCGCCCCCCCCCCTCCTGAGCCGTACCAGACCGCATGCCCTCAACATGGGGGAGTGTGTGCTGTGGGGGAGGGGGGCACTGCCCCCCCACCCCACAGCACTCTTGCCCCCATGTCGATAGGGACAAGAGCCTCTTCCCGACAACCCTTGCCATTGGTTGTCGGGGTATGCGGGCGGGGCTAATCGGAATCTGTGAGCTCCCTTTAATAAGGGGGCCCCCAGATGCCGGCCCCCCACCCTATGTGAATGAGTATGGGGTACATCGTACCTCTACCCATTCACATGGGGGAAATGTAAAGTAAAAAAAAAACACCACACAGAATAAAATATTTTATTAATCTGCTCCGGAGCCCCCCCTTTCTTCTTTAGCTCTCTTAGAAGGGGGGGTTTCTTCTCTCCCGATCTTCCGCCGGGACCCTGGGCTTCGGTGATTTCTGCCGGGGGAGGGCGCCATCCCTCGGTCCTCTCCGGAGCCTTCCGCCGGATGCCCCCACCCCATTTAAGCTCTTTTTCATTAGGGAGGGGCATCCGGACTTCGGGGTCTTCTGCCGGGGGATGGCGCCTATCCCCCGGTCTTTCCGGTGCCTTCCGCCAGGGTTCCGGTCTTCCTGGTCTTCTGCCGGGGGTGCGCCAACTCCCCGGTCTTTTCTCTTCTGTCTTCTCTGCTCCCTCTTCTGCCTGGCTCCCCCGCGGAGCCAGGGCTTTCTTCCGTCTTCTTTCTTCTCTCTTCCTTCTTCTGCCTGTCTCCTCCGGGAGCCCAGGGCTTGTCTCCGCTGTCTTCTTCCTTCTCTTCCATTCGATGTTGACACGACGAGGTTCCGCGCTGACATGCCGTGTCAGCGGCGGGCATGGACTTATATAGGGTAATGCCACCATGTGACCTCAACCCATGTGACATCACATTCCCTGGGCATGATGGGAATGTGATGTCACATGGGTTGAGGTCACATGGTGGCATTGCCCTATATAAGTCCATGCCCACTGCTCAGACGGCATTCCAGCGCCGGACCTCGTCGTGTCAACATCCAATGGAAGAGAAGGGAGAAGACAGCGGAGACAAGCCCTGTGCTCCGCGGAGGAGACAGGCAGAAGAAGGAAGGGAGAAGAAAGAAGACGGAAGAAAGCCCTGGCTCCGCGGGGGAGCCAGGCAGAAGAGGGAGCAGAGAAGACAGAAGAGAAAAGACCGGGGAGTTGGCGCACCCCCGGCAGAAGACCAGGAAGACCGGAACCCTGGCGGAAGGCACCGGAAAGACCGGGGGATAGGCGCCATCCCCCGGCAGAAGACCCCGAAGTCCGGATGCCCCTCCCTAATGAAAAAGAGCTTAAATGGGGTGGGGGCATCCGGCGGAAGGCTCCGGAGAGGACCGAGGGATGGCGCCCTCCCCCGGCAGAAATCACCGAAGCCCAGGGTCCCGGCGGAAGATCGGGAGAGAAGAAACCCCCCCTTCTAAGAGAGCTAAAGAAGAAAGGGGGGGCTCCGGAGCAGATTAATAAAATATTTTATTCTGTGTGGTGTGTTTTTTTTACTTTACATTTCCCCCATGTGAATGGGTAGAGGTACGATGTACCCCATACTCATTCACATAGGGTGGGGGGCCGGAATCTGGGGACCCCTTTATTAAAGGGGTCTCTCAGATTCTGATAAGCTCTCCGCCCGCATACCCCGACAACCAACGGCCAGGGTTGTCGGGAAGAGGCTCTTGTCCCTATCGACATGGGGGCAAGAGTGCTTTGGGGTGGGGGGGCAGTGCCCCCCTCCCCCACAGCACACACTCCCCCATGTTGAGGGCATGTGGTCTGGTATGGCTCAGGAGGGAGGGGGGCGCTCGCTCGTCCCCACCCCCATTCCTGTCTGACCAGACTGCGTGCCTGGGATAAGGGCTTGATTTGGATCTTGGGGGGGGGGGGGGGGGCCCACGCTATTTTTTTGGACCCCCGGTTTAACCCCTTATGTTCCAGACCAAGCCTAAGAGCCTGGTATGCACCTGGAGGGAACCCACTTTATTTTTTTTGGGGGGGTCTGGAGTTCCCCTTCATGAACAGCGATCTGTCATTTACACATGTCAGTCCCATCCCCCCCCCCTACAGTTAGAACACACCCAGGGAACATATTTAACCCCTCCCTCGCACCTAGTGTTAACCCCTTCCCTGCCAGTGGCATTTTTTGAGTAAGCAATGCATTTTTTACAGCACTGATCGCTAGAAAAATGCCAATGGTTCTAAAAAAGTGTTCGATGTGTCCGCCATAATGTCGCAGTACCGATAAAAATCGCTGATCGCCCCAATAACTAGTTAAAACAACAAAAAAAAAAAAATTGTAGACGCTATACCTTTTGCAAAAACCAAACACTAAACGCTATTTGCGATTTTTTGGAACCAAAAAGATGTAGAATACGTATCGGCCTAAACTGAGGGGTTTTTTAGTTTTTTGAATATATATTTTTGGGGATATTTATTATAGCAAAAAGTAAAAATAATTTTTACATATGTGGGCGGGACTTACGCAAGTCCCGCCCACATATATAAACATCGTTCAAACCACACATGTGAGGTATTGACGCGTGCGTTAGAGCGAGAGCAATACTTTTACCACTAGACTTTCTTTGTAACTATAAACTGGTAACCTGGAAAAAAAAATAAAAGGTCGCCTATGGGGATATTCACGGAATTCATTTTGGCCCCATTGCAGGAGTGTTTCCAATAGTAAAGCGTGACATGTAAGGTATCTATTTACTCAGTGTAACATCATCTTTCACATTATCCCCAAAAATTGGGCTC
This sequence comes from Rana temporaria, assembly GCF_905171775.1. Classification (NCBI taxonomy): domain Eukaryota; kingdom Metazoa; phylum Chordata; class Amphibia; order Anura; family Ranidae; genus Rana; species Rana temporaria. Next base: position 111,190,755 of record NC_053495.1, on the reverse strand, counting down.
ACTTTTGTGTTTTGTTAATTTTTAACCACTTGAGCCCGGACCATATTTCTGGTCAATGACCGGGCAAGTTTTTGTGATTCGGCGCGGCGTCGCTTTAACTGACAATTGCGCAGTCGTGCGACGTGGCTCCCAAACAAAATTGGCAACCTTTTTTTTCACACAAATAGATTATTAAATGTGCGTGTTTACTTCTGTCTTTAACACCTCCCCTTCAGGCTGGAAAGCATCAGATCAGGGGAAACAAAAAAAAAAAGCTCTCATTCCATTGCAGCTTGGTTCCTACATGTGTGATGAACTGAGCATGCTCAAACACTTAGAAAAAAAATATCCTTTCTTTTTAAAAGGTGAAAAACACTCATTGGATGCTCATAGAGCGTGGTTTGGGTTAATTGCAGGTGTGCCCAATTACAAGCTCACCCAAACTAGAGACTGCAATTTGTTCATGTGATTTCAATTGCTTCATTACTAGCACTGTTATAAAAAGCTTGGATCGATCAGTCCTCAGCTGCCCTCAGAAGGGGCAGGCTGGCAGAAATGCTGTTGCTAAACACAAATGTGGTTTGTTGCATGGGTTTTGTTTTATTTTGCCAATGGTTTTGGTTTATTTTTAAATAATGTTCACTTTGATGTATTTGTCTATGTGGCCTTATTTTATGAAAAATGTGTAAAGCTATGGTTAATTAGAATTTTGAAATGTATTTTTGTTTGTTTGTCTTTTTTTGCTTTCCTTGTTTTGTTGACCAATAAAAATTACTTTAAAATTGTTAAGTTTGTCTTTTGTTACTTTTTCATGCTACATATGTTGACAGCTGCAGCTGAAATAGGTTTGGGCCTAACAAATTATGTGTGATTTTTGTCTAAGCTTCTTTCCTGGTGTGTAATCATGAAATGTTTGCCATGTTTATTCTCCCTGACTTTAAAGACAAAAACTGGTAAGTATTTTATTTATTCTGCAGTGGTCCTCAGCCCTCAAGTACCCCCGACAGGACATGTTTTGGGGATTTCTCTTATCAAGAATTGCTGTCCAGACTATTTTAAAGCACATGTGCAAGATGAAGGAAAACCTGCAAACATGGCCTGTGGGGGGGGGGGGTTTGCTATTGGTGGACAGGCTTGACGTGCTGATTTACAGCACTGTGCTTAAATCTAGCGCAAGGCAATCCTATTCAAATTGTGGGTGTTTGAGGGAAGCCAAGTGAGTGTTAGAACCCCTGCTTTGTGTTTTTTTATTTTTGTGTTGAGCTTTGTGTCCCTTTTCTTAAAATTGGCTTCACTTCCTGTCACACAGCTGAACAGGAAGTGAGGTTAAAACCCTACCAGTGTCATTTCTTGGGGACACCGGTCAATCTAACTAGTGTCCCCATTAAGCAAATTGCACTCCAGCACTGCTGTGTACACCCCAAATCATGGGTCTTCAAACTACGGCCCTCCAGTTGTTCAGGAACTACAATTCCCATCATGCCTAGTCATGTCTGTGAATGTCAGTGCATTACAAGGCCTCATGGGATGTGTAGTTCTACAACAGCTGGAGGGCCGTAGTTTGAGGATCCCTGCCCCAAATGATTATTTAGTTTGGGGTTTAGTAAAGGCAAAGCCACTCTGCAGTACAAGCATAGTTGCTGAAAATCAGAGAGGAAGCACTGATGGTTTTAACATCCAATCCTGTAGAAGCAAAGTTGTTTTGTTTTCTTCCTTGCTTTGCACTTGTAGGAGTGGATTTGCCTTTAGTAAATGGACCCCAAAGTCCAAGATCCCTAATAATTTGGGGTGTACACAGCAAAATGCTAGAGTGCAATTTACATAATGGGAAACTATTTAGATTGATCTCTGTGTCCACAAGAAAATATATTAGTAAGGTTTTACCCTCACTTCCTGTTTGGCTATGTGACAGGAAGTGAATGAATTAGAAAGGGTGAAGACACCTCACAAATGTTGTCACTATCAGGGGTGCAGACATCCCCAAAAAAATGAGCAGATAATACTTATTTGCAAATTAATAATTTTTTAGTTAACATTGGGTGGGGTGCTCTAACACACACATTCCTACATATTAGCAACGCTCTATCCTGGCCTATTGGCATGGTTATATTTTCTTAGGGCTCTCAATAAAACTCTATGAAATTTGTGCTTAAACTAGAACCAGGGGCGGACGGACAACTCATGGGGCCCCCGGGCAATAGAAGATTATGTGGCCCCTCTGGCTTACAGATGACCACCACGCCAGGAGGTAGTGCAGAGGCGGGCAGCTAAAATCTTGGGATATTCACATTAAAAGCATGTCATTTTCGGACATATCAGGGACAGATCTAAAAAAAACACAGATTTTTACATACTGTCCCTGGTTTTACTGAGCCTGGCAACCCGGATGGGGCCCCCTAGTGGCATGGGGCCCTTGGGCAGTGCCCGAGTGACTCAATGGTCAGTCCGCCCCTGACAAGAACTATAATCAACAAGTTTTATTTTCTTTCATTTTGGATAGAGTGAGGGAGGGTTATAGGCCCTGTCAGTTTATTTTGTATTATCTGTGTCCAATTGGGGAGATTTGCCTTCACTTCCTGCCCCATAGCCAAACAGGAAGTGAGAGAAAAACTATGCAAATTAACCACTTCCCGCCCAGCCTATGGCCGATTTACGTCCGGGAAGTGGTTACACAATCCTGACAGGACGTCCTGCAGGATTTCATGCCGCACGCGCCTGTGGGGGCACGCAGCGCGGCGATCGGTGATGCGGGGTGTCAGTCTGACACCCTGCATCTCCGATCTCGGTAAAGAGTCTCTCACGGAGACGGAGACTCTTTACCACGTGATCAGCCGTGTCCAATCACGGCTGATCACGATGTAAACAGGAAGAGCCATCGATGGCTCTTCCTCACTCGCGTCTTACAGACGCGAGTATAGGAGAGCCGATCGGCGGCTCTCCTGACAGGGGGCGTTCGCGCTGATTGTTTATCAGCGCAGCCCCCCCTCGGATCACCACACTGGACCACCAGGGATGCCCACCCTGGACCACCAGGGTGTGCAAAAACAAAAAAAATCTAGAACAAAAAAACAAAAAGCATTAAAAAATAAGAAAAAAGATGCCAATCAGTGCCCACAAATGGGCACTGACTGGGAAAATCAGTGCCACCCCACAGTGCCCATCCATGCACAGTGCCCACCTATCAGTGCCCACCTGTGCCACCCATAAGTATCCATCAGTGCCACCCATAAGTGCCGCCCATAAGTATCCATCAGTGCCACCCATAAGTGCCGCCCATCTGTGCCGCCCATGAGTGCCCATCAGTGCCGCCTATGAGTGCCCATCAGTGCCGCATAGCAGCGCCGCCAATCAATGCCACCTCATCTGTGCCGTCAGTACTACCTCATCGATGTCCATCAGTGCCATCTCATCGGGGCCCATCAGTGCCGCCATATCAGTGCCCGTAATTGAAAGAGAAAAACTTATTTACAAAAAAATTAACCTAAAAAAAGAAAAAGGTTTTTTTGTTTCAAAATTTGCAGTCTTTTTTTAGTTGTTGCGCAAAAAAAAAAACGCAGAGGTGATCAAATAACAACAAAAGAAAGCTCTATTTGTGGGGAAAAAAGGACGCCAATTTTGTTTGGGTACAGTGTTGTATGACCGCGCAATTGCCATTCAAAGTGCGACAGTGTTGAAAGCTGAAAATTGGCTTGGGCGGGAAGGTGCGTAAGTGCCTGGTATGGAAGTGGTTAAGGGAATCCAGTGCCCCCCCAGAACTAGTGTGTGGGTCCCCTGAAAATTACTGGGCGGGGTTATACAAAAACAGGGTGTGACCTTGACAGGAAGGGGTGGGTCATTTTTCTATTAGGAGGTGCAGATATGTAGTCAGGCCTAGGGCAGAACCAAACCTTAATATACTACTGCATATTAGGGCTTATTTAGACCGGAACCGATTTACAGCGTGTTTTTATATTGTGGGAGGAAACCCACGCAGGCACAGGGAGAACATGCAAACTCCATGCAGATGCTGTCACGGGCGGGATTCGAACCAACGACTCTTTTGCTGCTAGGTCAAAGTGCTATACACTACACCACTGTGGTGAACGAACATGATTGCAGCTGAAAGCATGAGATCTTTTTTTTTTTTTTTCAATACCATGCTTTCCAGCCTTATTGACCCCGCCTCTCTCCATAAAGAGGACCTGTCACACACTAGTCCTATTACAAGGGATGTTTACATTCCTTGTAATAGGAAGAAAACTGATCATTTTTTTTTTATTTTTTTATTTCAGTGTAAAACATTATAAAACTAAATAAAAATAAATAAGAAAACCCCAAAAAAAAATTTTAAAGCGCCCCGTCGCGACGAGCTCGCGCACAGAAGCAAACGCATACGCGAGTAGCGCCCGCATATGAAAACAGTATTCAAACCACACAAGTGAGGTATCGCCGCGATCGTTAGAGTGAGAGCAATAATTCTAGCCCTAGACCTACTCTGCAACTCAAAAAATGCAACCTGTAGAATTTTTTAAACGTCGCCTATCGAGTTTTTTAAAGGGTAAAAGTTTGACGCCATGCCACGAGCGGGCGCAATTTTTAAGCGTGACATGTTGGGTATCATTTTACTCGGCGTAACATTATCTTTCACAATATAGAAAAAAATTGGGCAAAATGTATTGTTGTCTTATTTTTTAATTCAAAAAAGTGATTTTTATCCAAAAAAAGTGCGCTTGTAAGACCGCTGCGCAAATACGGTGTGACAAAAAGTATTGCAATGACTGCCATTTTATTCCCTAGGATGTCTGCTAAAAAAAAATATATAATGTTTGGGGGTTCTGATTAATTTTCTAGCCAAAAAATTGTGATTTTCACATGAAGGAGAGAAGTGCCAGAATTAACCCGGTGGGCAAGTGGTTAAAGTACTCATGGCTATAAAGAATAGAGTCATTGCTCATTAAAAAAAAAAAAAAAAAAAGGGGGTCCCTCCAAATTAAATTACCAGGCCCTTCAGGTCTGGAATGGATATTAAGGGGAACCCCGCTGTAAAAACCCCCAAAAAAAAAGACGTGCGGTTCCCGGCAAATATCCATTCCAGACCCTTCAGGTCTGGTGTGGATTTTAAGGGGAACTCCACCCCAAATTGAAAAAAAAATGGCGTGGAGTCCCCCTAAAAATCCACACCAGACCCTTATCCGAGCACGTTGACCTGGCCGGCCGCAGAAAAGAGGGGGGGACAGAGTGCGGCCCCCCCCCTCTCCTGAACCGCACCAGGCCACATGCCCTCAACATGGGGAGGATGTCCCCATGTTGATGGGGACAAGGGTCTCATCCCCACAACCCTTGCCCGGTGGTTGTGGGGGTATGCGGGCGGGAGGTTTATCAGAATCTGGAAGACCCCTTTAACAAAGGGGACCCCCAGATCCTGACCCCCCCCCTGTGTGAAATGGTAATGGGGTACATTGTACCTCTACCATTTCACCCCAAAAAAAATGTCAAAGTGATAAAAATGACAGTAGCCGGTTTTTGACAAATCTTTTAATAAAGTCTTCTTTTCTTCTTTCCTTCGGGGTTCTTCCGCTGCTTCTATCTTCTCGTCCACATCTTGCCCGACGTCTTCTTCTATCTTCTCCGTCCGTCCTTCCGCCTTCTGGTCCCGCATCTTGCCCGTTGTCTTCTCCGTCCGCCTCCTCGTCCGCATCTTGGGTCTTCTGCGGTCTTCTTCTCGGTCCGCCACCTTCTCGTCCCCTGCGTTTGAATTGTAATTGGCCGCCGTTTTCCCCGCTCCTGGGACCCGCCCCCCTCTGACGCCACAAGTAAACTCCTTAGAAGGTCATGTGCGTCAGAGGGGGGCGGGGTCGCAGAGCGTCACACAGCGGGGGAATTCAATTTCAATCGCGCCGCCCGGAGAAGAAGTTCCCGCCGTGTCACACTCATGTGACCCCGCCCCCCTCTGACGCACATGACCTTCTAAGGAGTTTACTTGTGGCGTCAGAGGGGGGCGGGTCCCAGGAGCGGGAAAACGGCGGCCAATTACAATTCAAACGCAGGGGACGAGAAGGTGGCGGACCGAGAAGAAGACCGCAGAAGACCCAAGATGCGGACGAGGAGGCGGACGGAGAAGACAACGGGCAAGATGCGGGACCAGAAGGCGGAAGGACGGACGGAGAAGATAGAAGAAGACGTCGGGCAAGATGTGGACGAGAAGATAGAAGCAGCGGAAGAACCCCGAAGGAAAGAAGAAAAGAAGACTTTATTAAAAGATTTGTCAAAAACCGGCTACTGTCATTTTTATCACTTTGACATTTTTTTTGGGGTGAAATGGTAGAGGTACAATGTACCCCATTACCATTTCACACAGGGGGGGGGTCAGGATCTGGGGGTCCCCTTTGTTAAAGGGGTCTTCCAGATTCTGATAAACCTCCCGCCCGCATACCCCCACAACCACCGGGCAAGGGTTGTGGGGATGAGACCCTTGTCCCCATCAACATGGGGACATCCTCCCCATGTTGAGGGCATGTGGCCTGGTGCGGTTCAGGAGAGGGGGGGGGCCGCACTCTGTCCCCCCCTCTTTTCTGCGGCCGGCCAGGTCAACGTGCTCGGATAAGGGTCTGGTGTGGATTTTTAGGGGGACTCCACGCCATTTTTTTTTTCAATTTGGGGTGGAGTTCCCCTTAAAATCCACACCAGACCTGAAGGGTCTGGAATGGATATTTGCCGGGAACCGCACGTCTTTTTTTTTTTTGGTTTTTACGGCGGGGTTCCCCTTAATATCCATTCCAGACCTGAAGGGCCTGGTAATTTAATTTGGGGGAACCCCTACACATTTTTTTGTTTGTTTTATGAATGAATCCCTTTAGAATTGTCAGAGCCGACAATTCATTATAGCCGCGTGTGAATTTTTAAATGACTTTTTTCCTTCAGAATGTCACTTTGTGCAGGGGGAGTTCTAAGTGCGGGAAAAATGCGCTATTTCACATGCTGACATTACACCCCCCCTAGGTACGAAATTTAAAGGAATATTTCACTTTTATTGTTTCACTTTAAGAATTATTAATTTCACTGCTCCCGAAAAAACGGCCGTTTTAAAAAATAAAAAAAGCATTGATACATGTTCCCTGGGGCAGGACTGAGGTCCCCAAACACTTTTTAGGACAAAACTTGCAGATTAGCCTTTAAAATGAACACTTTTGATTTCTCCCATAGACTTCTATAGGGAGTTCGGCGCGGCTTTACATATTAGTTTCAATGCGCCGGCTGCTACGCTGGTTCATGCGCCTGATTAAGCCTCCACCCGGAGTACTAATTAATGCATGAACCAGCGCAGCGCACATAGCTTAGTAAATCAGGCCCACTGTGTCTCTATCTATCTCTCTCTCTCTAACTGTCTGACTGCTCCTCTCTTTCACAAAGCCGGAAAACACTACACGAGGCCGCCTTGCAGGCTGCCTTTTATAGTGTGGGGCGTGTACTAATCCCCCTGAGCCATAATTGGCCAAAGCCACCCTGGCTTTGGCCAATTATGGCTCTTCGTTTTTTGCGCGATGTGATTGGCCAAGCATGCGGGACATACAGCATGCTTGGCCAATCAACAGCGCTCAACGCCGCAGTGAATTATGGGATGTTTTGCGTCACTCGAATTTGGCGCAAAGGACCCGTTTGTTCGAGTTTCGACGAACGATCGAACGACCAATGTTCGAGTCGATAATACGTTCGTATCGAACGCAAAGCTCATCCCTACTGACCACTATACTGTCCTTTACACTGACCACTATACTGTCCTTTACACTGACCACTATACTGTCCTTTACACTGACCACTATACTGTCCTGCCTATACTGACACTACATACACAGCGCTGCTCTTCTACTCTCTCTGACTGCTCTCTCTCCCCTGTCCATGTCCATCCCCCAGGGGCCAGCAACACGACTCTCATGAGGGAGTCTCACCTTCTTGTCCTGCATTGGTCCGGAGGATAGCAGAAGACAGCAGCCGCTCACAATTTTCATTGCTTGTGTCCCCCGTGCTCTGGCAACCATGTTCAGTGTCCAGCGCACTGTAATTGGGTGTATGGGGGCCATGTGTGGAGGCAGGACTTCAGGAGCAACCGTGAACGCCGCTGCACATGACTCGCATACGCCCAATCACAGGGCACCGGACACTGAACATGGTGGCCAGAGCGCGGGGGACACAGGAAATTTAAATTGGGAGGAGGCAGCAAGTAGTGACACGTGCTGGTGCGAAATATTACCCCACCAAATGTTGCACCCTGGGCCACGGCCACCTCCGCACCCCCCACGCTACGCCACTGGGTGTGGGAACTCCTCCAGTTTTTTTCTTCTTTTAAACATGAGATTTAGGTAGAATACCCAACACAACTATGCCGTTTCACAATTTATAAAGGGAAACCTTTCCAAATCCAAATGAAGTTAAACTTATGGAGTAAAAAGTGTCTGTGTGAGTTGTGTTTTGAGGCATCCTTTAATTACCTCATTCTATCTAGCATCTCTACAATACGCTGTGCCAGAATCATGTTTAAATATGGTCATATTTGGTGGTCCTGCCCTTTTATTCAAAAATACTGGCAGACAGTTATATTTCTATAATACAAAAAGATACAATCTAGTTTAATCCTGGGGTTATTTTATTTCAGAAAAAATGAAATAATTCAGCGCTGGAAAAATAACAATAAGATTAAGTAATGCAAGCCAGCACTGCAGGATCAATCCAAAAATGTCCCAAAGTGAAATCAAATAAATATAAAGTGCGGCGCAAGTGAAAAAATTAACTATACAATAATTATACTAAATGCAAAGAAAGTCCATAGTGCACAAGTGAAAAAGTTTCCAAAACGTGCTTCAAAAGTAAACAATAGTGACTGTAGTGAGAATAACTTCTTGTGATCAGTAAGATCCGTGACCCACAGGGAAAGAAGATCCTCCACCAGAGACTAAGGATGGCCTCTCACCTCAGCTATTCGACCTGTGGCTAGGTCAAATAGCATGTAATAATCCTCCAAGGTACAGATGGATTCAGCAACCAATCAACCAGCTATAAGTTTCTCCAGACACAACCAGCAAAGGGGCTCAGCAATCCATGGACTTCTGAATCTCAAAACCAGAAGACAAAAGTCTTTCACTATTTCATATATCTTCAGCCAATGGAGTCCTGTACTGAACTTGTATGAGATGATCTGAAGTCCTTCTTACACCCCCAACTCGCACAAGGTTTTAGATCTTCAGCTTAACCAGAATCTCATCAGAAGGTGTGACGTCACCAGGACCTTGCCAGCTGCACACCTCCCACAGGGCTCCGCTGATTGCAAAGCACAACCTGTCCACCTTCTCCCTAACTGGAGGCAGCCATGACAGGGAAACACTGGGAAAAGCGTTTTATTTTCACCTTACTTCACAATCAATATCTAGATAAAAAAATTCAATAACCCTGTGTAGCGCCCCCTTACTTTCAGTAAAGGCGCTACGCTAAAGTTAGTGAGGGAATGAGAGAGATAAGTTGCTCTCATTCCTAATCCTGTTAAATTTAGGCTGCTGTCATTCCAGAACTGTCCTGTGGGTCAGTCTGCGCTCCAGGGATGCGGTACCATCCCTGGCCGGCAGTTGGCGCCAGAGGGGTTCTGGCAGAACAGCAGCCAATTAGAGGAGTTTTCCCTTGCGGGGCATGCTGGGGGAGGGTATATCTGTGGCAGACGCCATCTTTCTTGGTTCTTCGCGGGTTCCTGGTTCTGGGTGCAGCGATCTGGGTGACCAAAGACTGACAGATAACCTCTGCACTGCCAGTTGGTGACCCCATTGTGACTTACTGGGAGGAATCGCTCTGCTGTTCACCATTGTCAGCATCGAGCCTGTGGCAGAGGCCTCATCTGACATCCTATTTAAAAATCAGAGCCAAGTCAGTGGCAGTGACTTGTACTTCCCAGTGAACCCTAAAGTGACATTTCGGCTGCCAGGCTCGTGGCAGGAGACACTTCACCCACTCCGGCTGGAGTGGCGACGAACTGTATCTACTATTACTGAGAGCAGGATTGCTCTTTCTCTTATCCAGGCCTGATACCTCATGTTGATGTTGGCCGTGTTGGGCCGGGAAATAAAGCATTCAGAAAATCTTATCCGCTGATTGGACATTCGTTTACTGCTCTACTCACTACCATCACCCTAGACAACGATTAGAGGTAACTTAATACGCCGATCCCAAAACAACCAGCGGCTCCTGAGGGGGTAGCGCTACACGTGGGGGCTCGTCCGGGATTTGGCTGTTACCTCTGGCATCAAGAACTGTGAGTACAGTTGGGAGCGGGGGGAGCGGGGGGGAGCGAGGAGAGCAGAGCCGCGGCGTTCAAACCGCGGGGAACATTACAGCTTTTAATTCAATAGCTGTGTTCCCCACAGCGCGCGTCTTATACAGCCCCTCCCCTCTTGTCCGGGAAACTTTGATAGACATATCACCCATCCCAGGATCGTGGGGGATACTAGAGTAAAGCGCCTCTATATCAATCGCCACGAGCAGGGCGTCCGGAAGGACCTGGATCCCCTCCAAATGTTTCAAAAGGTCAGCAGAATCCATAATATATGAAGGGAGACTCCTCACGTGCGGCATTAAAAAGGCATCAATAAATTTACTGGCATTGTCTGTAAGGGATCCAATCCCCGAGACAATAGGTCTACCTGACGGGAACTGCAGGTTCTTGTGTGTCTTGGGCAGACAGTAAAAGGTGGGGACACAGGGAACTCCAGCGTGTCTTTGTCAATGAGGCCTCAACTAAATGATCTCTTATAAATCCTTTTTATGAACATCTTTGCTTGAGTTCTTCTAATCTGTGGAATTGACACAATCCCTTTCCCCTCCCCCCCTCTTCCGATTTGTAACATTGTTCATGTCCCCTTTTCCATTAGATGGTCATATTGTATATATCATTATCCTTATATTTGCTGCAATATATCCTTGTGGTTCTGCACCTTGATCCTTCTGTGTAGACATGACCAGTGTACTTCGGATAGCTCAATTACCCCCCAAAACCATCACCCCCCATTTTGTTACCATACCTTAAAACCCCTTTCTAGATTAACGAGAGACACAGATTTTGTTGGAGTAAAATTGGCCACGACAGCCAGTTTTTATTTTTAAAACATAATTAATTTAAATAAAATAATTAAATCACACTAACTTTTCCTTAAACAATTCAATAAACACTTTTAATAATAATAACCCAGCTTGTTGGTCTATGACGGTAACCCGGCTTAAACTTCCTTTCTTTAACCTTTAACCTTACACTGCGGAAACATTTACCATAACCGGCCCCCAGCCGACCCAGCTCGGAGACGAACCTTTTTCCACCGCAGTGCAACCATCACCGTATTCCAGCAGACACCGTTCCACTGGAATAAACCCCCATAAGGGTCCCATCCCACCGATGAGCCCACCACCATTTCCATCCCATCTGTAACTGCCACCATCAAAGACCAACGAACACCGCCACAGCCCGAAAGGGTAAAGCCTTACCCTTACGGGCCCCTCCACACCCGCAGGGCCCTCTGGATCCCCTCCTGTAAATCTAAAAACCACAGCTCCATACCCACGTCAGATAGGTGAATACCATCTCTGCGGAGGTATAGGCCCACGTTCTCCTCCAACTCCAAGTGTCTCACCACTAACCCCCCATGTCTCACCACAAACCGCCCAATCACCTTGTTGACCTTAATCCGCCCCTTGTTCACCCTCACCACTGATCTCGCCATGCACCAGGTGGTCCGAGCGATGATGTCAGACCAAACCAGTAGCATCCTGGGATACGCTGCGCGAAATGTCAACACATCCGCCTTAACGGCCGTGATCAGGTCCCCAATAGGCCTAATTCCTAGGTCATTCCCCCCTACATGGAGAACTAGCACATCAGGAGAGCGGTCCAGTCGGGCATAATGCTGCACCTCAGGCAGCACCCTGCCCCACTCCATTCCCCTGATCCCCAGCCACCGAATCCTAGCCACCCCCCTAGGGAAACCCAGCTGCCTGTCCTCCGGCCTCGCTTCTGCCCTCCTAGCCCCCCAGTACACGAATGAATGCCCCAGAATCCAAACGAGGCGCTCCTGAACACCATCTGCAAAACAAACAACAACATTTGAGTGACCAATATAATGCAACATGTCAAACGATTCACCTTCAGACTCCTGAACCTCCCGCCCCGAACTGTTAATCCATCACCATATGTGGTCTAACGTACGACCTGAATCGTCTAGACTCCCACCTGCCTATACGCTTTATTGCCGCCTTATCCAACCCGCACCGAGCCGTCTCAGTAGCCGCCCCGATGCGGAAGGAGTGCGAGGCGAAATGTTTGTCCTCAAAACCGGCCACCCGTAAACATTTCCGGAACACCGCTATGAACTGGAACTTGGATAAAAATGACCCATCTTCATGCATTAGCAAGGGCCCCTCCACCCCTGGGCGAATGGCCAAAAACTCCCCAACCACCCTTACCGGGCAAATTTCTGACCCTTGTAAAGCATATAAACACACGTCCACCCCTTTCCCGGCCTGATCCGTTTTTGACCTGCGCAACCTGAACACCACCCTACCTTCCCTCACGTGCACGTCCGTGACTAGCAACCCCCCCCAACTGTTTTAGAGGGGCAAACCAATTCCCCCACCCGGAATGCTCCGAAAAACGCGATAGTGAAGGCCGCCCTAAACAAACTCACCTCGTATGCCGAAGAGCATACCTCTGCCAGCACCCCACAAATCGCCTGTAAAATGTTAAAAGAAACTGGCCTCCTTGAATCCCTGCCCCTATTGCCCTTCCTGTATCCCTTCACCGCCTGCTTTATCCAAAAGGACTTAGTAAAATCCACCCTGCCCTGTAGTTTAAACAAGAACGCCAGGGCCGTTAGCTTTTTATCCAGTGCAGAAACCGACCCGCCTCCCTCCATGTGCCGAGCCGCAAAGTATAGTACCAACCAACCCATTTCAGCATCACCTGGCTTCCTATCCGTTAAGCGCATATAACTGGACCATTCCTTCCAGACCTTTGCATAAGCCGCCCACGTAGCCCCACTCACCGAGCGCCTGATCCATGCTGCTGCGGTTCCGAGACAATCCCCCACATCCAACCCGGGCAAGGCACCCCTTCTCTGTCTGCATGCGGGGCCAACTCTCTGAACTTGTCCCACTGAAAGCGAGACAGCGCATCAGCCAGCCTGTTGTCCACACCCGGAATATGCACAGCATACATGAATATGTTCCACTGCAGGCATCTTAAAACCAGATGGCGCAGCAACCTAACCACCGGCAAAGAAGAGGCGGTGATCCGGTTGATGACCTGAACCACTCCCATGTTGTCACAGTTCAGTCTGATCTTCAAATTCCTGCAAGATTCCCCCCACAACTCCATGGCCACCACCACTGGGAACAGTTCTAGCAATACCAGGTTCTTTACCAAACCCGTCCTGACCCACTCTTCCGGCCACCCTTCCGCACTCCACTTTCCCTTAAAGAAGGCCCCGTAACCCGTCGACCCGGCCGCGTCCGTGACCAGATCTAAATCGAAGTTACTCACCGGGCCTTCCATCCACAAGGACCGGCCATTGTACTCCTCCAGAAACGAATGCCATACCTGCAAGTCCGCATGCAGCTCTTTTGTCAACCGGACAAAGTGCGTTGGTACCTTAACCCCTGCAGTAGCCGCCGACAGCCGTCGACTGAACACCCTCCCCATGGGAATGATGCGGCAGGCAAAATTCAATTTGCCCAACAGGGATTGTAGCGCCCTCAACTGCACTTTATGGCGCCCCAACATACCTCTAATCTCCAGCCGGAGATTCACCACCTTTTCCACTGGTAACCTACATTCCATGGCCACCGAATCCAACACGATCCCTAAAAAACTCAATTCTGTAGTCGGGCCCTCCGTTTTGTCCGCCGCCAACGGGACTCCGAACCTTTCTGCAACATGCTGCAGCGTTGCTAGCAACGTCGTGCACACCCTGGAAGACGGGGGGCCCACGCACAGAAAGTCATCCAGATAGTGGATGACAGAGTTCACTCCTGCCACGTCCCTGACCACCCACTCCAAAAAAGAACTGAACTTCTCGAACAGGGCGCACGAGATGGAGCAACCCATGGGCAAACACTGGTCCACATAGTACTTCCCCTGCCACCGGCAACCCAACAGCCAAAAACTGTCCGGGTGTACCGGTAACAAACGAAACGCGGCCTCAATGTCAGATTTTGCCATGAGCGCCCCCTGCCCGTAACGCCTGACCCACTGCACCGCCGCATCGAACGATGTGTACGACACCGTGCATGCCTCCGGGTCAATCGCGTCATTCACCGATCCCCCCTTTGGGAAGGACAAGTGGTGGATGAGGCGGAACTTGTTCGGTTCCTTCTTGGGCACCACCCCCAGAGGCGAAACCACTAGCCTGGGTAGGGGCACCTCGTCAAACGGCCCCCCCCATCCTACCCAACTCCACCTCCTTAGCTAGCTTGTCTGACACCACCCCCGGGTTCTCTAGAGCAGACCGCAAATTCTTAGCCAAGGGTGGCACCTCCGACAAAGAACACGGAATGACAAAACCGTCTGAGAAACCGGAGGCGAGCAGAGCAGCCGCCGCCCTGTCCGGGTATCTATTTAGGAAAGGAAGCATCCTTTCCCCCTTCACCGGCGTCATCCCTTTTGTTCCCAGCCTCCCCTGCTCTTTTTCCCTTCTTAAAGCATCGCGACAAGGGATGACTGCCGCCGCAACCCGAACATTCGTGTCTAAAACGACAGGTTCCTCCATATGTGCAGGAACCTTCGTTGAATCTCCAACACACCCCCCACTTTTTTCCGGCCGGCGGTCCCGAGGTGGATGTACCTCCGGCCCCCCCCCCGAAAAAAACTGGTTCTGCGTCCGCGGTGCCGACATCATGCGCATCCACAAGCTGATGTCCTTGTGGTCCCACCGAAGCGAGGTATGAACCGCCCTGCGCTGACGAAATTGCTCGTCATAGCGCAACCAACCCGTCCCCCCATACACCCGATGCGCTTCCCCAATCGCGTCCATGTAGCAGAACAACGCGGAACAATGCTCCGGGTTCTTCTCCCCAATGACGCTAGCCATTATGGCAAATGCCTGCAACCAATTTACGAATGTACGGGGAATAAGCCTGTACCTCCTCTTCTCTTCGTCCTCCTTCTTGGAGTCATCCGGCTTCACTCTGTCCAGATTAAATTTCTCCAACGGGAGGAGGGAGAAGATTTCTATGTACTCACCTTTCACTATCTTGTCCCTCACTTCCTGCTTCAAGTGCGCCCCTAATGGGCCCTCGTAACACACGTAAACTTCACATTTTGCAGCGTCAGCTATGCGCACCACATCAGATCTGACCACCGCTGGCTTGTCCCCCCCCGACTTTTCCCCCGATGTGCTGCTATCCGGGACTGGGCCCGACCCCCCGGTGAGGGGGACGTCCGCCACCACCGCAGGGGGTGCCGCCGCAGCAGCCCCAACCCCCCCCCCACCCATGGTGACACCTGCGGATGAGATTCCAAACCCCCAGAAAACCTCTGCACCAGATCCCGCAACCCCCTAAAAAATTCCCCAAGTCCCGCCGGTGCCCCTGGTGCGCCAGGCGGGGTGCCCGACACCACAGGTGCAACAGCAGGGGAAGAAACAGGGACCCGCACACCCCCCCCCCAGAAACATCAGCACCAACCCCCACAGAAACATCAGGCAAAACCCCCCCACCCCCAACCCCCAACAACCTGCATAAAACAGAAGCCATGTCCCCTTCCACAGATTGAGTGCGCTTACCTTGCCGGCTGGATGCGTCTCCCACAGCCCTCGGAGGCCCGTCCACCGCCGGCGACACCACCGCGGGATCCTCTACGTCCGATTCGGAGGCCTCCCCTTCCGACCTGGCTGGAGAAGCAGGCGTCCTCGGCGATGTCAACCCCCCAGGCGGATCCTGCCTGTGGGTCGCAGACCCTGGCCTAGTTGCCGGGCGACCTCTGGATTGGGACCCTGCTGTCGTTGGGGCGGGACGCCCATCTGTCCTCCAGGGCCCCGACTAGGCCCCGCCACGCCATCTTCCTGGCCTGGGGATTCCGCCCCCCTCTCCCTCCTGGAACCGGCGGCCGTGGCAGAGTCCAGCCCTCCGGTCGTATCACGGCTTCTCCCGCGGCGAGTCCCCCCCCCTCGCGACACCCGGACTAGAGGGGGAGACCGATCGATCCCTGTGTCCCCGGCGTGCAGGCGAGGTACGGGCGCCATCGTTACCCGTAGCCCCGCCCACCGAGCCCCGCCGACGTCGAGGATTCCGGTCCGCCTCACCCCCAGCAGAAGCATTGGCGCGCTTAGCCGGGGGGGGCGCCGGGTCCACATGGGGGCTCCTAACTGGGCGCTGGGCTCTGGCTGTTGGGCTTGGAGAGTAACGCTCCGGGGCCCTGGACCTCCGAGCGCGTGGCGACCGCATTTCAGTCTCGTCCGACCCCCCCGCCTCGCCCCGCAGCAGCCCACCGACCTGAGCCTCCAACCATCCGGGGTCCCGAGACGGAGCCGCCGCCCGTAGCCTGGCTAAAAGCCTGTCAATGTCCGCCATTACAGAGAGCAAATTCAGGAGCAGAGAGACAAAATCCTGCCTCCTTGGTCTTTCCTCCCGCACTTTTCTCCTGAGTCCACGCCTCCCCTTTATCTAATACCCCTCCCCTCTCCTCTCAGGCTGCCTTTTCCTATTCCTCCAATCAGCTTCCACCTTTCTTTAACTCCTGCTTGCCCTACCTCCACACAGTCATGCCTGGCCCTGCGTTATCTTGCTGTGCTGTCTTTTCACTCCGGGCCTCCCTGGACGTGCTTTAATAATGTTTTTTTGTCTTCCCAGCTCTTTTAGGTTTGAGAGTTCTATCCCCATTATGTATTTCACTTCCATTGCTGGCAATACCCATGCCTGTCCTTCTGGGTTTGGGTAAAATTACTGCTATCCTAATGTATGTCCGTGAACTGTTCCCACGGATGTTTTAACTGATTGTTTTTGTTTTTTTTATATATCCTGTATTTCAATGTATTATATAGTGAGGTTGTGCTACAATGTTCTTTTCTGCCAGCAGGGGGCCTCGCGAGGTTGGAGCTCTGCTGACATCTATTTTCTCATTGGCGGACATGTACACGCCCCCCGCCCGGGACTCAGGTTTTTACCAGTCCCACTTGTCTTTGCAGCCTTGGCCTTGGCCAATACAGGGTGCTGTGACATTATGACAGTGCAATTCTCTGCTGTGCGTCTCCGGGGGGCGTTTTGACCCTGTGACGTCACACGCCACCCCACGTGATCGGCGTGGATGGATGGCGGGGTCGGGGAAATATACTTAAGAGAGCATGGAGGAAGCACACATCGTGAGCTCCTCCGTGACTCTCCGTGGGCGAAATCCTGGGACGTTGCCTGGCCTGGTAAGTGTTGGCTTGTGCCAACCGTTTTTGTTGTACTCTGGGTATTTCTTATGCTGTCCTCACTGGATGCTATCATTGACTTTCAGTGCGGTATCAATTGGCTCCCTGGCTCCCTTATCCTTTACTGTCTCTCAGTGTGTCGGGACCTTGTGTGGTTTACAGCTGATTATCCTCAGCTGCTCTGCCCTCATTGACTTGTCCAAATACCTGCCTGAGTGCCTGCTCCCCAGCCGCCCACATTCTAGTGCTATTACCCAGCATTGGTAAGATAGTCCACCTCTGAATTAATACATTTATTTTGTAGGGAGAGGTTGCTATGTGGAGCAGGGACAGACTGCAGTGACACAAATCGTATTATAGTGGATTTGTATTGTGCAGCATTGTGACTGGTGGTGTATTTGGGTACTGCAGAATTTTATTTTCTATTTTGCTGCGTTACCTCTGCTACACACAGTGACAAAATTTACTGAAAAAAAGTTTTATAACTGGTGCGATAAACCAGTGGCCCCCCAAAACGACAGATTGAAGCGGAGTGTTATATACCTTTATCCACATATACTGCGCTTCTCTAGAGACTTTTGTCACAGAGTCATTTAAAAAATGACAGGCAGAGGAAGAGGCAGTCCCTTCCACAGGGGTGGTAGGGGTAGGGCAGGAGTACCAGGCCGGAGTCAAAGTGGGAAGTGGCACAAGGTGCGTTCGATTACGTCAAAGGATGCACCAGACTTGGTTGAGTGGCTCACCACCACCACCATATACCCTCCGCTTGAGCCATAGGAATTATTTTCAGTTCCATCAGAAGACATTTGCGATGCGCAGCCTTCTTGGCATTGGATCAGGAAGAGGAAGTAGCAACAGCCGCCACTCAGCAGTCTGACGACAGTACCCAGATCAGCCCAAAAAGGTTGGTACCCGCTGTTGCTGCCTACTCCGAGATCTCTAATGTTAGTGGTGGGGAAGGTGACGTTGATGGTTACGTGTCTACAGACGTCACGTGGGTGCCCACAAGAGAGGAAGAGAAGGGGAGGTCAGAGGGAGAGATGGACCAGCAGATAGGGAGGAGAAGCAGGCCAAACTTACATTGCACAGGAGGGACAAACCAGACTGCTAATGTATCAGGAGCGAGCCATTAACCATGTATGGTCACATCTGGTGCTCCCAGGACGCCGGCCCATGGCTCCGCAGTGTGGGCTTTTTTTAACGTGTCGCAGCTGACAGTAGTGTTGCCATCTGCAGCCTTTGCAGTCAACGCATAAGTCGTGGTAAGCCCAACACTCACCTAGGGACGACCGCCTTAAGAAGGCACCTGGCCTCCCATCACCAAGCCCAGTGGGAGCAACGCCATCAGAACCCACAAAGCCACACTCCAGGCTCTCACCGTCCAGCCTCTTCTTCTCCTCTGTACTTACAATTGTCCTCCACTCCACCTTCCATCATGCCGTCCTCACGTTTTTCTGCAAAAAGGCATCCTTCCGTGGCCCAAATGTTCGATCGTAAAAAAAACGGTGACGCCGGATAACCCTCTTACCCAACGGTTGACCGCTGGCTTGTTGGAACTGATAGCCCACCAACTACTGCCATATAAACTGGTAGACTTGGAGGCCTTTCGAAAATTTGTGGCCATTGGAACACCACAATGGAAGGTCCCAGGAAGGAAATATTTCTCACAGAAGGACATCCCAGAGCTATATGGCCATGTTCAGTGGCAAGTGAATGTATTTCCGGCACACAGTGTCAGTGCCAAGATACATCTGACCACAGGCACGTGGTCTAGCAAACACGGGCAGGGAAGGTATATAACTTTTACTTCCTCACTCGGTGAACCTTCTGACAACCGTCAAGCATGTAACCCGTGGCACCCATGTAGATTTGGTTTTATCGCCACGGATTTCACGCAGGCCTGCCTCCTCTTCTCCTTCTCCTCCTACTCCATCCTCCCTCTCCTGAGCTGACTCCTCATTTTCTGATGCTTCTGTCTCTTCCGCTGGACCACCCAAGATCCCCAGAACCTATTCGACATGCCAGGTGAGACGTTGCCATGCTGTGCTGCATCTGTTGTGCCTGGAAGACAAGAGCCACACTGGTCCTGCACTCCTTTCAGCTTTGCGTTCACAGGCAGATCAGTGGCTAACACCGCTCAATTTGACAGTTGGTAAAGTGGTGTGCGACAACGGTGCCAATCTGCTGAGCGCGCTGAAACAGGGCAAAATTACACACGTGCCATGCATGGCACACGTCCTGCACTTGGTCGTGCAGCGATTCGTTGCCAAATACCCTGGGCTCCAGGACGTCTTGCGGCAGGCCAGGAAAATCTTGGCCCATTTCAGAAGATCTTACACGGCCATGGCTCGCCTTGTTGACATTCAGCGGCGACACAACCTGCCCATCAGACGTCTTATTTGTGACTTCCCGACGCGATGGAACTCAACCTTGTATATGCTTGATAGGCTGCTCCAGCAGAAACGTGCAGTTAACGACTACCTGTACGAACTCTGTGGCAGGACAGGTTCTGGGGAGCTTGGTTTTTTTGCACGGCGCCAGTGGCTGCTCATGAGCGACTCATGCAGACTTCTGCGGCCATTTGATGAGATCACCAAACTGGTCAGTCGCAGCCAGGGCGCCATTAGTGACATCGTACCTTACGCCTTCTTTCTGGAGAGTGCATTGCGTTGTGTCATTAATAAAGCCCTCGAGGAGCAGGAAGATGAGGAAGTCGTAATGCTGAATGAATTCCCAGGCTACTCCACCTGAGACAAGTCAACAACGGGAGTCTGAAGAGGAGTCAGAGGAGGATGGTGACGGGGCGGATGAGGACTCGGAGGAGCAAGAAGAGCATGCTTTAAACCTTTCTGGGATCCCTGGTGTTGTCCGTGGATGGGAGGAGGAGAACGAGGATGACATTATCCTGGATGATGAGCAGGAGCCAGGCCACTACACCGCTCCAGTGTTTTAAGAGGGACCCCCGTATAAAAAGCATAAAGGGCAAGGATCAGTACTGGGTGGCAATGTACTTAGAGCCCCGGTACAAACAAAAAATGGCGGAAATGTTACCACCATCACAGAGGGCTATCAGAATGCAGCACTTCCAGGCCTTGCTTCGAGAAATGCTGCATTCTGCTTTTGTGTGCGCTGGCAGAGGAATTTCCACTCACAGAGAAACAGTTGCGGGGACCAATCCAACAGCGCCTGCAAGAAGAGGGCAGTTTGAAGATGTGTTGGTCACTAATGGTATGAGATCATTCTTTCAGCCGACCCATCGACAGCTGTCCTCCGAATCCAGCATCAGGGAACGCCTAGACCGACAGGTGTCCCACTACATTGGGTTAACGGGCAATATGGATGCACTGAGAAGTGATGAACTCCTGGACTACTGGGTGGGCAGGCTTGACCTCTGGCCAGAGCTTGCACAATTTGCAATGGAACTGTTGGCTTACCCCTCATCCAGTGTCCTGTCCGAAAGGACGTTTAGCGCAGCAGGGGGGGTCATGACCGATAAGCGCACTCGCCTAGCTCACGATAGTGTTGACTACCTCACATTTCTAAAAATGAATGAGGCATGGATCTTGGAGGAATTCAACACATGTGACCAGTAGACCATGTTTGATTCAAATTCCTCATGACAGGCCACAAATATCTGCCACCACCCATAACAATTTATGGTCCCTGTCTTAGGTAAATACAGCGGCATAAAAGGCCTTTTATGTCCGTTGAATGCCTAATTTTTGGGGCCTGCACTTATTTGTCCTGTGAATGCCTAATGTACCTCCAGCCACAGAATACAAAGTTGTTTGCTGTCAGGTGAACGCCTGTGGGCTAATTTTTGGGGCCTGTAATGGGCGGCACTTACTTCTGTATTCGTTGAATGCCTAATGTACCACCAGCCACAGAATACAAAGTTGTTTGCTGTCAGGTGAACGCCTGTGGACTAATTTTTGGGGCCTGTACTGGCCAACACTTACTTCTGTATCCGGTGAATAGCTTAATGTACCTCCAGCCACAGAATACAAAGTTGTTTGCTGTCAGGTGAATGCCTGTCGGCTAATTTTTGGGGGCTGTAATGGCCGACAGGCATTCACCTGACAGCAAACAACTAATTTTTGGGGGCTGTAATGGTCTGTGTCCATGTTGTGGGACTATTTGTGCACAGCTAGTAAGTATTTTGTGGCTGCAAATATGACCTGCAGGTTTTTAATGTTCACCTGCCATTAAAGTCAATGGGGCACGCCGCGAACTTGCGGTTCGCGAACATTTGAGAAAGTTTGCAGTTAGCGTTCACAAACCGCCACATCAGATGTTCGTCCATCACTAATAATAATGTTCTAAATGCATGTAATTAACTTTATGTATTTTTAGGCTTAGATGAATGAATTGTCCTTCTCTACACACCCCTGAAGCATCGGGTGTAAAGAAGGTTTTCATGTATTTACCTATATGGTGACAATCTTTGGAACTGTATATTTTAATTCAATATTTCAATTTTTTTATAAATATGTATAATTGTGAATTAAAAACTCTTTTTTTACTTCAATATTCCGTATATTTGAAATTAATACTATCAGTGCCTTAAAAGTCCACCCAGGGGAACCCCCTTTCTTTTCCATGTAAATTGGTAACGGTAAATTGTACCCCTGCCATTTCACAAAAAAAAGTGCCTCTGACGTGTCACGGGAAACCCACAATCCGCCTGCGGGGGCGGGGTCACCCGTAGATGTCATTGGGTAACCTTGGGCTTTCTCCTTGCGTCAGAGAGGGCATGTGGCCTGGTACGGTTCAGGAGGGGGGCGCTCTCTCGTCCCCCCCTATTTTCCTGCGGCCTGACAGATTGCTTGCTTGGATAAGGGTCTGGTATGGATTTTTGGGGGGAACCCCACGCTTTTTTTTTTGATGCCGTGTTCCTCTTAATATCTATACCAAACCTGAAGAACCTGATATGAAATTTGCTTTTTTTTATTTTGGTTTGGGGTTCCCCTAAATATTCATACCAGACCCAAAGGGCCTAGTAATGGACTAAGGGGGAACCCATGCTGTTTTTTTTCAATGACTTATCTGTATTGCAATTCATTATAGCCACGAGTAGTTTTAAAGGACTCTTTTTCCTTTAGAAATGTCATTCTGTGCAGGGACTTTTCCAAGCACGGGAAACATGCGCTACTTTACAGGCATACTATAGACACTCCCCAGGTATGAAATTTTAAGGAATATTTCACTTTTATTGTTTCACTTTAAGCATTATTAAAATCACTGCTCCCGAAAAAACTGCACTTTTTAAAACTTTTTTTTTAATTGATACATGTCCCCTGGGGCAGGACCCAGGTCCTCAAACACTTTTTATGACAGTAACTTGCATATTAACCTTTAACATTATCACTTTTGATTTTTACCATAGACTTTTAAAGGGTGCTCTGCAGCTTTTTGAATTTCCCCAAATTGTTCGCTATTTAGCGAACGGGGCGAGCAGACAACGTTCGAGTCAAACTCATGTTCGACTCGAACAGATAGCCTGTCCCTAATTAACGATAGGCCCCAAGTAACATACAGGCTGGTGAAATCCCTTTGGGAACATCTTACACAGCTATTTAGCGAAAAGTTTGACAGTAAACTCCTCTCAAGTAAGTCGTTGTACCTTCAGATGTGGTAAATTACATTTTTGTGATTGGATTTTTGTTAGAAAAAAACATTTCATTACCTAATGGGGATAATTGAACCCCACGGTTTGGCAATAATTGCCAAACCATGGGAGTTGTCTACTTTATGCAATGTACGTGTCAAGCTAAGGAAAATCAAAAGACTGTTTTGGAAACAGATTTGCAATAATGTGTATCTAATTAAAAATGGTAAAATGATGACTGCAGTTAGTCGTCATGTGGGTGTGTTTCACAAATTTGATGCCAAGGCACTAACATTTTTCGCTTTGGGACATGTTGGAAAATCGGAACATGGTGGCAATATCAATAGGACACTTCTTCAACTCAAAACAAAATGGATGTTTAAACTGGATGCCACAAAGTTTCCAGGTTTAAACAAGAATATTAGTTTCAAACATTTTCTGTAGGTCTGTTTACAAAACCCTGGCTCAAATGTATGGTTTATATTTCTATTTGTAATTGTGTATGTACTAATTCCTTTTGTAAAATTTGCTATGAACGTGTTACACCCGTGGGTTTTCTTTAGGGGGTGTCACTGCACAATGGAGGTTGGAGTGTAGGAGGTTACCACCCAATCTAATTTACTTTCTCTTGAGGGGGTCTTCCCAATGGATTGGGTCTGTAGGATGTCTACATGTCCTCTCCCTTGCTGTGTCTTTTTTTGTTTTATATTTATTTCATTTTTATTTTTCATTTATATCTTTTAATTCTTGTTTGAAGTCCATTTTATTCATTGCTTAGAAGTACCTTTGTCAAATTTATGTTGCATGGAGGATGCCATCCATAGATTTGATGGCATCAATTGAGCAATACCTGTATTCCTCTCTACTTTTCTCAGTTCTGAGACCCACAAGCTCTAGGTGAGGATGCCTAGAGAAAGCCTTGGATTTGTCACCTGGGTTATATTTTTCCACAAATTCTCCCTAATTCTTCAAGTCCTACCTAAAATCCAGCAGGATATGGTGATTCTCTGATTGGCAAGAAAGGCCATGATTTGCCCTGTTAGGGAGAATGAACCTGGAGCTCCTGATTCTGCTATAGTAATGTTGGGATCTCCTGATCAAGGACATGGCTATTCTCAAGAGATTGAATTCAATGGCCTGAGGTTGAATGGAGGAGTTTGAGTTTTATAGTTATATTATCTGATAATGTCGTTGAAACCTTGATAAAATCTCCCAACTACCATTGCCATTGTATTTGGAAATCCTTCATACAGAAGTCTTCAAAGAAACATTAAAAAACCTGCTTTCTCTGTCAGTGTTGAACATTCTAGATTTCTGACAAAGTGAAGAATATAAAGGCATGGTATACAATTAAAAGGTGCAGGTTTCCATATTATCAGTCATGACTAACAAGAAATGGGTTATCAGGACCTGGATCACCTGCTGGTGGTACTCTGGTTCCCTGGGTGGAGGGTTGTAGTTCCAGTATCCACCAGCGGGTGTCTCCTAGCAGTTTCCAGTAATCAGTTTCCACCTGAATCTGGCTGATGGGGGGATATTTAGGTCCTCCCCCCTACTAGTGCATCTTGATCAAGGTTTTTGCTTGCTTCCCAATACTGCTAGCTGTTATTTTGTTCCTGCTCCTGTATGCTATACCCTGTATCCTGCTGCCTTGTACCTACTCTCTCGTGTTCCTGATCCTAGTTTTGGTTATCTCTTCCCATCCGATCCATGCACCTCTAGTTTTCCCTGCTTTTCCTTGTTCCACATTTTCCCCTTGTGGGCATTTTATGCAAAGGTTTTAGTGGAGGTAGCCTGCAAAATGGCTCGCTGTTACATGGTAAATACCTTCATTCAATATTACAGATAATGTTTGCTTGGCTGCATCAGAGACATTTGATTATATGTAGCGCCTGTGCACTTTCAGTTCAGGTGCTATTTCAATTATAGAGGGGGATGAGGGAGTTACTTTGCTCTTTTCCGGTTAATTTATGCAAATTGAATCTCTGCTGAGCTGGGTTGCCCTGTGTTTCATTCTGTGTTTCAGAGATGCCTTTCCATCTCTGGGTGACAGGTGGAGCCAGAGGGTCCAGGTCAGAGCGCCTTCTCGCCAGCAGCCAATCAGAGGAGTTTCTCCCTCGCGGGGCATGCTGGGGAGGGTACTTCTTGGGGAGACGCCATCTTGAGAGATCTGATTCTGGGTGCGGCACCCACCTTTAGGGTGTGCGCACATCACGGGCCCCGGCTATATGGCCTACCAGGTCGGGGCGTACATGCAACGCGGTATTCCCAGTTCTGGGCCAAGTTGGCCCGAAGAAACTGAAGATGTGAAGGGGCCCCAGTGATCGACTGGGTCTCCAGTTCCTATGAGGAAGCTCCCAAGCGAGTTGTGCTGTTCAGTGGGGAGTCAGTCTGAGGTGAGCCCGGAGGCAGGCAATCCAACAGGGCCTAGACAATCCACTGGGGATCGGGGTTACTGGACACTGACAGTTTGTTTGTTGGCAACCTGTTAGTCGGTGACCATTTGCAAGATTACCTGAGGGAGATTCAGGCCATTACATCCTTGAGAAGGACCCACTCCATTACCTATGTTCTAGAGTAAGGGCCTGTGGCAGAAGTTCCATTTCTATCTTTATTTCAGCCAAGTCGGTGGCAGAGACTTGTTCCTTCTCAAGGTTCTAAGTGATATCCTGGCTGCCAGGTCGGTGTGAGAGGCCTGTCCAGGTACACTATACCCCCTCGGCTGAGGGGCGACGAAATTGAAGAATGGTTTGAAGCAGGACTGCTTCTGTTTTATCCAAGCCTGAGTCAGCAACCTTCTCCTTTTCACCAAAACTTTATTCTATCTACCTCAAGCTCACCGTTTGCCGTGTTGGGCAATAATAAACGCACAGAAAAAGACATCGTGCTGCTTGGACATTCTGTCATTGCTCTCATCGTTTTATCATCATCACCCCTAGACACTCACAGAGGTAACACGCCATCCCTATTCTATCCAGCGGCTCCTGAGGGGGTAGCGCTACATGTGGGGGCTCGTCCGGGATCGGCTGTTACCCATCGCAACAGAACTGTGAGTTTATTTCCATTATTAAGAGCAAGGAATTGTCGTCTGTTGGACTGTGTGGTGAAGAAGGAGTTAACCTCAGGTAGCAAAGTCTGGGCGCACGTGCAGCGGTGTGCGTGCCTGCAACGTGTCCAGACAAGTTCTTCAAGTGGGAGGAGCTACCCACACCCGCGTGAGACGCGGGGTGAAGTTTCGCGCCGAATCAGCAAAGTGATTGCCGCCCACGAGAGAGAGAGCCACGTGCAACATGTCTGCTCCCTCTGTGCCATCCACACCCTTTTCAAGGCTGAGACCCCCGATGCCTAATCCGGGAGTCCCTGCGAAACCTGCTGCCGCCGGAGTACCCCTGACCGATACCGGGATCCGGATGCAGACCAAAGGAAAGTTTGTTCTATTTTCCAGTGGAGGCATGGAGGCCCTAGGACTGTCCTGCCCTCGCTGCTCGGAGCTGGCTCTACGGGTCCTGCCCTTTGCTTGGTGTAAAAAGTACCAGATTTTCCTGTTCCAGGTCGAGCCACCCACTAAAGCTCCCCGGGAGTATAGGGTTGACTGGGCTGCCGGGACTGTGACCGCCAAGGAGGAGGCCCCATGGCCCGAACCTTCTCCACCCTTAGCGATCGTCGAACCGGAGATCGAAGATCCAGAAGTCATTACTGTCTCAACCATGAGTCCAGGATGTCTTGAAGCCCCCAACTCAGATTCCCAAGAATTCTGCGATGAATTGTCGGATTTCTTCATCAACAAAATTGAGGGAATCCGGGAAAGCATTCGACAGAACAATACCCACTTCAATCAACCATATAACACTAACGAATACTTCCCACAGTCGACAATGTTCACTCTGGAACCCATTTCCATCGAAGCCACAAAAACCATCATTGGTACTTTGCGAAACAGCACAGCACCTAATGATATTATCCCTACTAAACTGCTGAAGGAATGTGCCGACATCCTGGCACCACCTATCACGCAGCTGATAAATCAGTCATTTAAGGAAGGCATAGTGCCCTCCTTGCTGAAAGAGGGCACAATCCAGCCCATCTTGAAAAAACCTACCCTAGACCCTAAGGACCCAACTCATCGCCGTCCCATAACAGGCCTAAACGTTCTCTCCAAGGTAATGGAGAAAGTAGTGGTACAACAGCTGCAACAGCATCTGGATACCCACAATCTACTGGATCCATTACAATCAGGTTTCCGTCCCGGACACGGAACGGAAACAGCATTACTGAAAATATGGGACGACGTACTTGAAGCAGCAGACGAAGGAGAACCCTGTCTCCTGGTTTTACTGGACCTAAGTGCCGCCTTTGACACGGTAGACCATAAACTGTTACTGACGCGACTGGCTGAAGTAGCCAGAGTCGCAGAAGGTGATCTACCATGGTTTTCCTCTTTTCTTGAAAACCGATCACAAACAGTGAAACTGGGATCTTTCACGTCACAGAAGCGAACGGTGTCATGTGGAGTCCCCCAAGGGTCCCCCCTGTCACCGGTGCTTTTCAACATCTATCTTCGGCCTCTCTTTAAAATCATCAGTAGCCAAGAACTACTTTATCACTCATACGCAGACGACACGCAATTGTATTTTCGCATCTGCAACAAAAAGGATCATCATCTCAGGTTAGAGAAATGTCTCTCTTTAATAGAAAACTGGATGACTAAGAGTTATCTTAAACTCAACAGTTCCAAAACAGAACTTCTTATGTTTCACGCCAGTCGCAAGTGTCAACCGGCACCAACCTGGACACCCCCGCCCATTCTGGGCCAAATCATCACCCCTAGCTCCAAAGTCAAAAGTCTCGGGGTCATCTTCGACACCTACATGACAATGGACACACAAATAGGGTCAGTAGTCAGCGGATCTCACCATCTGTTGCGTCTACTACGCAGACTTATTCCATTTATTCCCAAAGAAGACGTAGCAGTCGTGGTGGGAACAATTGTCAACTCCAGACTGGACTACGCAAACGCCCTTTACCTCGGACTCCCAAAGTACCAAATCTCTCGTCTGCAAGTCGTTCAAAATACGGCTGCCAGACTGGTGACTGGGAAAAAACCATGGGAATCAATCTCACCTTCGTTGAGAAACCTTCACTGGTTGCCAGTAAAGGACAGAATTACATTTAAAGCACTCTGTCTGACGCATAAGTGCATCCATGGGAAGGCTCCGCAATATCTTTGCGACAAGATAGAACCCCACAATTCCAATCGTGTTCTGCGATCTACCGACCAAAATCTGGTCAAGGTACCCAAAGCAAGATACAAGTCCAAAGGAGAAAGAAGGTTTGCTTTCCAGGGTCCTAGACTATGGAATGCTTTACCAGCCATCATTCGGCTGGAGGAAAACCACCTGGCCTTCAGAAGGCAGATCAAAACTCTGCTTTTCTGATGTCAAGAGACAGAAACAACAAGCGCCCAGAGGCGATTCAGTTCGCATGTGCTGCGCTATATAAGTCTTTCATTCATTCACGCATCCTCTTTGACCCTGCTATCGACTGCCTCCCAGTCCAAATCCCCGGAGGTAAGCGAAATGCATGAAACGGAGTTGAAAGATTGTGTGTCCAGGGTGACTAGTACCACAAACCAAAGCTGTATCGGAGGCCACCACTACTAATTTGGTCTCCATATGGCATGCCATCACCAAGACGGGCCCTGCGCAGGCCTCCCGCGGCTGCGGTCGAGGCCTACCTGCCCACTTATCAGACTGTCCTACTGTCCCATCCAGGACATGCAACTATTTACCTGTGGTAGAATACCACTCTTCCGAGCTGGAGTCCTTGTCGGACGACGGGGGAGATAATCACTGGTTTGAACCAGAATTTCCCGAATCCCAAGGCTATGGGGGATTTCAGACCCACAGATTGCGGAGAAGGAAGAAACGCTCCGGCCAGAGCGCACTGAGCGCATCAAGCGCCCCAACATCGAGTTTTCTGCAGCTGACCTGGGGAGTTGGTGAGTCTACCACTACTAATGTCACCAACCCCATCCCTGCTGCAGTGCCTATACTCAAAAGGGCACCAGATTCTATTGTGCTGCCGGGACTTGGAGACTCTCGCATGTTGCCCAGACTGGCCCGTCTTCAACGCATCGTTATGCGGAGGGTCGCTTCTGAATATGGTTGGGAGTACCCATATGTACCTCCAGCCCTTCTCCTTGAAATCGACCAAGAGAGAGAGGGTTGGTACCACGATGCAATTTGGGAATATCTGGGAGCACCTAGGTGCGCCAGAAGTACAGACTTCCTTTTTTCTCATCTGAATCACAGATTTGAAAGTTGCTTGAGAGTATGGAGCCCTGGTCACTATATATTTTTTGTGACCGTGTGGTTCTCAAGTGTCCAGGAAAAGCGGATCAAGTGTTTTCTGTGTCTTCCACAACTTCCAGAGGAGACATTGTTTCTTTGCCCGATCCACGCTTTTACAGATAGGCCCCATGCCTATATTTCCATACCTGCTGCTGCTTTTGAAGAAGACACGGACAAGAACTGTTACCCCTATTCAAGTTTTTTTTTTTCTTTCCCACCGGATCCACATTATGGTGCATGTGCAGAGGTTTGGGTTTAATCAGTTAGTTAGAATAGGGTCTTGCCGGTTTCTTCACAGCACCAGGAAAAATTTCTGTGAAGGGTAGGGATGAGCTTTGAGTTCGAGTCGAACTCATGTTCGACTCGAACATTGCCTGTTCGGCGAACAACGAACAATTAGGGGTGTTTGCGGCAAATTCGAAAAGCCGCGGAACACCCTGTTAAAGTCTATGGGAGAAATCTAAAGTGTTAATTTTAAAGGCTAATATGCAATTTATTGTCCTAAAAAGTGTTTGGGGACCTGGGTCCTGTCCCATGTATCAATGCAAAAAAAAGTTTTAAAAGCGGCTGTTTTTTCAGGAGCAGTGAATATAATAATGCTAAAAGTGAAACAATAAAAGTGTAATATTACTTTAAATTTCGTACCTAGGGGGGGTGTAAAGTCAGCATGTGAAAAAGCGCATGTTTCCCGTACATAGAACTGTCCCTGCACAAGTGTAATTTCTGAAAGAAAAAAGGCATTTAAAACCGGCTTTGCGGCTCTAATGAATTGTCGGCTCTGGCAATTCAGAGATGATTCATTCATAAAAAATAAAAAAGCTGGGGGTCCCCCCAAATTCCATTAACAGGCCCTTCAGGTCTGATATGGATATTAAGGGGAACCCCGCCGTCAATTTAAAAAAAAATGACGTGGGGTTCCCCCCAAATATCCATACCAGACCGTTCAGGTCTGGTGTGGATTGTAAGGGGAACTCCACCCCAAATTTAAAAAAAAAATGGCGTGGAGTTCCCCCAAAAATCCACACCAGACCCTTATCCGAGCACGTTTACCTGGCCGGCCGCAGAAAAGAGGGGGGGACAGAGTGCGGCCCCCCCCTCTCCTGAACCGCACCAGGCCACATGCCCTCAACATGGGGAGGATGTCCCCATGTTGATGGGGACAAGGGCCTCATCCCCACAACCCTTTCCCGTGGTTGTGGGGGTCTGCGGGCGGGGGGTTTATCAGAATCTGGAAGACCCCTTTAACAAAGGGGACCCCCAGACCCTGCCCCCCCTATGTGAATTGGTAATGGGGTACACTGTATCTCATGAAGGAAGTGCAAATAGTTAAAAAAAAACACACAGACACCGTAGAAAAAAATCCTTTATTAATAAAAAATAAAAAAAATCCAGCGATGTGAATCCACTCTCGGCCCGGCCCCCCGCTCCAACGTGGTCTTCTATCCAGCGACGCATGATCTCTCCAGCGACGGGTGATCAGCGGCATGCCGCTAGCGCCCACCCCCATTCTCTGGTTCAGAGTATACCTTTTGATCAATACTTACGTCTCAATGTAATTTCTCAGATGACAACAAATTTAAGCAGGAAGCCGATCTTCTATATATATACGACTCCGAGCCAGAGGGTATAGCAAGAGTTGCCTCAAAAAAGCCTTTTTTCAAAAGCCAATGGCAAGCCACGAGGCGATATATTAGCAAAACAAACCAAAAGAGCCACCCCAAGTGCAACAAGATTTATTACCACCTACTCAGACCAACATGCTGAAGTCTGTGCAATTATGCAAAAACACTGGCACCTACTTACAGCTGACCCAGTACTCGTTAACCACTTAACCCCCGGACCATATTGCTGGTCAAAGACCAGAGCACTTTTTGCGATTCGGGACTGCGCCGCTTTAACTGACAATTGCGCGGTCGTACGACGTGGCTCCCAAACAAAATTGGCGTCCTTTTTTCCCCACAAATAGAGCTTTCTTTTGGTGGTATTTTATCACCTCTGCGGTTTTTATTTTTTGCGCTATAAACAAAAATAGAGCGACAATTTTGAAAAAAATATATATTTTTTTACTTTTTGCTGTAATAAATATCCCCCAAAAATATATAAAAAAACATTTTTTTCCCTCAGTTTAGGCCGATACGTATTCTTCTACCTATTTTTCGTAAAAAAAAATCGCAATAAGCGTTTATTGATTGGTTTGCGCAAAAGGTATAGCGTTTACAAAATAGGGGGTATTTTTATGGTATTTTTATTAATATATTTTTTTTACTAGTAATGGCGGCGATCAGCGATTTTTTTTCGGTACTGCGACATTATGGTGGACACTTCGGACACTTTTGACACATTTTTGGGACCATTGGCATTTTTATAGCGATCAGTGCTATAAAAATGCATTGGATTACTATAAAAATGCCACTGGCAGTGAAGGGGTTAACACTAGGGGGCGGGGAAGGGGTTAAGTATGCCTGGGTGTGTTCTTACTGTGGGGGGGGGGGGCTGGCCTCACTAGGGGAAACACTGATCCTCGGTTCATACATTGTATGAACCGAAGATCAGCATTTCCCCTGCTGACAGGACCGGGAGCTGTGTGTTTACACACACAGCTCCCGGTCCCCGCTCTGTAACGAGCGATCGCGTGTGCCCGGCGGCGATCGCGCCCGCCGGGCACACGCACGGGAGTCGGGGGCGCGCGGGGCGCGCCCCTAGTGGCCGCTCGAGGAGCGGACGTATAGCTACGGGCTCTTGCCCAGAAGAGCCGACCTGCCGCCGTATAATGACGGTGGCTGGTCGGCTAGTAGTTAAACACATAGGGCCCAAACCCGAGATTACTTATTCGCGACCGCCTAGTCAAGAGCAAATACTGTAGAACAGAGAACACAACACTGGATTGTCCGGGACTTTTTAGATGCGGTCACTGCAACTTTTGTGAGTCTATTTTAGTGGGAACCACTGTCATGTTGCCTAATGGCCAAAGACACACACTGAAACAACATATAACTTGCCAAACAAAAGGAGTCATATATCTGATTCTGTGCCAATGTGGGAGCTTCTATGTTGGGAAGACAATCCGTCCCTTTTGGAAACAAATAAAGGACCACATATATTATGCTACAAGTGATCTACTCAACACCACCATGGGACACCATGTAGCCTTTAGACACAGATATGAGCCCTATGTGTTCAAATTTGCCGCCCTAGAAAGTGTCCATGAGGACTCTAGGGGCAGCAACTTTGACCAACGAGTACTACAATGCGAAACACGCTGGGTCTACAAGCTCCGAGCCAACTTTTTCCTAAATGACACACTTAGTTTCAAACCTTTTCTGACAACTTAGAACATTGTGTATGCTCTCCTATTACATATGTAATGCCTTTTGTACCCCTTTCAAGTCCCTCCCTCTTTTTGCCTGCTATAAGATTATGCCTGCACACCCCATAATGAATGAGCTTCCCTTGAATATACGTTGCAACTATGACTGTTCTTAAATATGTTTGGTATACCACCTATGTGTGGGCTCAATATGAAAATATGGAGCCATATTGTATAATATGGGATATACTATATTAATTAACACATATCATCTTTTCTTTATGTAATGTAAACTTCTAGTCTAATTTTATTTTCTTATTTGCTAATGTTTATTAGGGAACCAAATATATTGTAAACTTAATAGCATTTTTCTTACTGTCTGTATTATGTATTTTTTTATTGAGTTTTAATTTGCGTATGTTTTGAGTCTCCACGAATGCTGATGGTGCTGCCCATCACACAGAAGAGATACTTGTATTTAACTTTTTGAGGGCTGCCATCTTGTGGCCAGACTTAGATACTGCACGCATGCTTCACAGCGTTGTCTTTTTCTTTTTTCTCTATTTTATTTACTTTTGTCTTCATCTATTCCTTGCTGACCAGGAGCTGTATTTGGGTGATCCCATGTGTGTACACTCTTAATGCTACTAACCGTCGGACTTGGCTGTTTGCCCTTGCTTCGTCTATCCGGTTTTTATCATGGTGACCAATATGGCATTTTCACTATGCCTTTCGTTTCCTCCCCCTAGGTGGCCGTGACTTCCATCCGTGGGCATTCTATTTGCCGGAGCTGACGCTTCTGCGTCTTTACGTCACTCCCTAAGCCACGGCCACTATGTTTATGCGCCGGCCCAGGAACGGCGGCTTCTCCGCCTCTTTTGATGCCCTCCGCCCCCTTGTCTCCCTATTTAAGGCAGTAATACGCCGTTACCTGCGTGTATAGCACAGACTATCCCCCGGGGCTCGAGACGCCATTTCCACACTCAGGCAAGTACTTTTCTTACTTCATCCTTTACCATACTTGCCAACTGTCCCGTTTTTAAAGGGACAGTGCCGTCATTTGGGACCTAGTCCCGGCTAATTTAGCCTGCCGGGACTTGTCCCGGCTAGTGGGGAAAGCAGGTGCGGCTTCCAGAGTTGTAAAACAACAGTCAGAGCTGGCCTGCTGGTGTCTGTCGTCCGATTGGCTAATTCGGATGGTGGGCGGAGCTGTCTGTGTGACATCACCAGCTCTGCCCCCTAGCTTCCTGTTGATTTCCTCCCTTCTCTGGACAATGTGGAGGTGACCCCTCCCCTCCTGTACTCTTTCCCTCGGGTCCCCTCCTCTCCAGTCCTACTGCAAAGTGAGTGACGTCTCTGTGCTGCTGAGGCTTCCACTACTCAGCTAACAGGTAACCTTTCAGGCATGATTACACAGTTCTAGCTGTGAAGACAACTGTTCTTTCTGATTCTTTTTTTATTAAGGACTTCTTAAGATGCAGGGCTATCTTATCAGCATGGGGATGCATGAACATTATGTGCATCCCTGTGCCAGCACCCCATTCATTTCTACTGGGACATGAGGTTGCATTCACATAACCTCTGTATTCTAATATGACATGCAGGTTTGGGTCCCAAAAGAAATGAATAGAACACTGGCACAGGTGGCACACAATGCACAAGAGAGCCCTGCACATGGGCACACATGTCTGAATGTGCCTAAACAACTTGTGTGTATGGAGGCTTAGTGTGTTCCCCAGCTGCCCAGGCATCAGAAAACAACAGGGATTTTACACATGAGCTACTAAGTCTGGACATGAATGGAAATGCAGCTGGTTCACCAAGGACTGGATGAGTTTCAAGCCATCTATGGCCATTCCTGCTAAAGAGAAGTCACTATAATACGATCATTTTCTCTCAAACCAGCTTGTTGGAAATGTTTCATTTGATCTGCAGCGCTAATCAATGTATTCTAACCACCATCACAATGCAATGTCTCTGTGGAGAGGATTCCTTCATCCACCTTGCTTGTGTGGATGAGGGGATCTGCTCAGTTTTTTTCAATCAGACACTAACTGATCAAAAAAAATCCATCTATGGCCAGCTTACCATTCACTATACAATCTGATTGTATAGTATCTTTTGGATCTACCACCAACTATGTAGCTTGCCTGATTGGATACTACCAATTGGATAATGAATTGTTTAGGTTTGTCCTCATATTACAAAGTTTTGGTAAATTGAAGCGAGATTGTACAATTTCTGCACAATCAGATTGTAAAGTGTATGCTCACCTTTACTGTTCATGTGGAGGAGCACCAAGAATGACAAATGTTTTCCCTGACACATTGTCTAAAGCTGGGTACACACTATTAGTTTTTTTTTGCTCAGCCTGCTGGAAGAAAAAACGAATAGATCCCTGCATGCACAAAAACAAGGTGGATTCAGAAACCCCCTCTCCACTCTGTGCTATTGTACTCTGACAGCAGGACTCCTCCACTGATCAGAATACAATGATCAGCGCTGCAGCCCGCTGCTCAAAAGAGGAATTCTAGCAGGACCATTTGACAGAAGCCAAGGTCAGCTTCAGCTAGTTCTTAAGCTCCATTTACAAGCTTCAGAAATCACACTTGGGCAGCTATTATTGCTATTACTCCTTATTGGCTGTAAACCAAGCCATCATCAAAGCAATTGAATTGGCTCTGTGTGTGTAATACTGGTGCACCCCGCACCAATACAAATGTTTTGGTGCGCTGTACATGCTTCAACAACTAGCTCCACCCCCTGCAGGGGCGGCATTGGAGAACCCGGCCTTGGGGCGGCAGAGGGAGTAAATCCAGGCCTGGGTGCATGCACGCGCCTGGAGTCTCCCCCCCACCTCAGCCGTGTCTCGTGACGTTGTGACGAGCTCAGCCGAGACGACTGGCACATCAGCCGCCCGCCTGCATATCTCCCCCGCAGATAACGCGGCGGTCCAGTCAGCCCAAGTACGGCGGCCTCAGCAGCACAGGCACTGTCTGGTGTGCACTGCCAGGTGAGCCGGCGCGTGTTTTGACTGAACTGAATTGGACCTCTATGCTGTGGGTGACTGAGGTGTCCTCCATGCTGACCTAGTATGTAACCCTTCACTGACTGATCTGGTTAATGTGTCCCATGTTCTATCACCCATAGCTTAAATCTGTCATTATAGGAATCTGAGCAATAGTCCAATTGTATTCATAACTCCAGATCAGTCCTATTCCCTCACCTATAATAACCTCCTCGCTGGGCTCACACGTGTGCGATCACAGACATCACATGTGATTTGCACCGCATTGCTGTATGTCTGTGCGATGGAAATTCAGCCATTTAAACTGTATGCCTGAAATCGCATTTACACCAGAATGGTGTAGGACTCTTTTTTTTTTTGGTCCTCACTGAAATCAGATCTCATGGGTGTGACACTTCTGGGTGTAAATATCCATGCGATCCGATTCCTGCACCATTTTACAGTTTACACAGCAATCTGAGAACCGATCTGGGGGTGTCATTGGCTTTCTATTGACACTCGCAGCGGTTCGCAGATGTCAGTGTGAACTGTCTGGTGCGATTCGGGAAACTGCACAGGATTCGCAGGCTTTCTCACATCACACCAGTGTATACCCAGCCTTAATCATTTCACTAGATTTCTATTTTTTATTTGTTTATTTTTTCAGAATTTTTAAAACCGTTTTTCAATGGATATTGAGCCCAGGTTCACACTGACAGGAGGAATTAAATCGTGCACGTTCAGCTGAACTCACACCATTTCACTCCCATAGGTCAGTCCCAACTTCAGAGGCGATTTCAGAGACATCTGTGTGGGTTGCGGCACAGATGTCTATGGAAATTGCACCCCGAAGTCGGCAAAAGTAAAGAAACTACTTTTAGGACTGGTGCAGCCAAATCGCTTCAATGCGAATCTAGGCTGAATAATCATTAATCTGTGGAGGGGGTAGCAGAAATGTTGTAAGTTATGTTGTGTTTGTGTCAGCTAATAATGCATTTAATGTATTTTTAGCAAAATATTGCTGCAATATTTTCTGTGGTGGATCCATCTGATGCGGCCATTCTTGCCTTGGCTCCTGTATGCTGCTAATCAAGATTTTAGAAGATAAGTGTGCTATGTTTAATTAATTGGGATCTTTGCAGTTTAACTAATTCCTGAGCCCTGCACTCTGTACAACGCACTCCTGAGCCCTGCACTCTGTACAACGCACTCCTGAGCCCTGCACTCTGTACAACGCACTCCTGAGCCCTGCACTCTGTGCATAGCAGGCGCCTGAGCCCTGCACTCTGTGCATAGCAGGCGCCTGAGCCTTGCACTCTGTGCATAGCAGGCGCCTGAGCCTTGCACTCTGTGCATAGCAGGCGCCTGAGCCTTGCACTCTGTGCATAGCATCCCCCTGAATCCTGCACTCTGCACATAGCATCCTCCTGGACCCTGTACGTAGAATCCTCCTGCACGTAGCACCAGCATATATGGGGCACACTGACCACCAGCATACAGAGGGGACACACTGACCACCAATATGCTGGGCCAGTGGTTACCAGTATACAGAGGAAATAACAAATCAAGTAAAACAACCATACAACCCAAAAAAAAAACTCAAAAGCAATAAGAGAATCTTGTCAGCTAGTTCACTCATCTAACACGAATCAATAAAAAGCAAAAAAATGCAGCACTGCTCAACACTTCATCTATAAAATTGTACAAATGGACTTATAAGTGTAATGGTAAAACCTATAAATGAATATCCAGTGCAAATCAATCAATGTATTGCAATATAGTAGTGATGGTGTCACCCCCTCTGCAAATGGTAGAAAACATTGCAGAGCTGCAATGTGCAAATAGTGGTGAAACCCCCTATATATAATCCTAATAAAATATGTACATCAATAGTACATTTTATTATGATTTTGCACATTGCAGCTCTGCAATAAGTCCTACCTTCTGCAGAGAAGGGTCACACCATCACTACTATGTCCTAAAACACGCATTGATTTGCATCTCTGTTATTATTATTGTATGTAGGGGGTTTCACAATTATTTGCACATTGAAGCTCTGCAATTTCTCTAAATATTTTTGCAGAGGGGGGTGACACCATCACTACTATATTGCAATACATTGGTTGATTTGCACTGGATATTATTTTATAGGTTTTACCATTGCACTTATAAGTATATTTGTAGAATTGTATAAAGGAAGTGTAGAGTTGTGTAGCGGCTTGCCAACCGCCACACGACGATGTACGGCAACAGAATGGCACGGCTGTGCACATGGGCGTCCAGGTATGTCCCCTTTAAGATGCAGAGCCATTGGTTGCGAGCGCGGCGGCATGTTCGCGACTTGGTTCGGGAGCTTAATAGCTGTGCTGCAAAGTGTCCCTGGAATTTTTTTTCAAATGTTGGCAACTATGCCTTTACCCGTCCAGCATTTTGCTTTGTTAATGACCTCACTCCTGATACTTTTGCTTCCGGCCCCCTACAGGTCTTCACGGTTTATAACCAGTGGCCACCCTGTATGGGATCATCCACATTGCTAAACTTTGGCTGCTCCAAACCTATATATTTCCTATTGTGGCTTTGGCTTTCTCCCTCTGCCCCGGCTGCACATGGGTGTTTGGTTACTAATCAGGTAATATTCTTTACCTTGTGCACCATGAGCTGCGGAGTGTATTTGCCTTGGATTTTTGTGTTCTTATCTGCTATATTATTCACTATTATAGATTTTTCTCCGTTAATGGATTTAAAGCAACCATGATCTCAATCTAGATGAAACCCCTTCCTTGTATTTGGGTATGTTGTCTCTGCTCTTTTTTAAATGTCACCTCTTGACCATGCAGTACCTAGTCATTGTATTAACATCCTTCCCCTCCCCTCCATTTTTCCTAGCATTCCAAACTTCTTTCCAATCTACATATAAATCAGTAAACGATTGATGTGATATCCGTGATTATAAGCGCTCTGTGGTACACTGGAAGGCTGACAACCATCTTGGTATTTGTGGAGACTCTTTATATATGTCTATTACTCTTTTTTATCTTTTTTACCATTAAATTTGTTGCTTGTCAAATATTATAATTGATTATGTTTCATTTCAGATAAATGAAATATTTAATGTTCTACTGCTAAAATTCTCCTACCTTGTCCCGAGGAAGCCCAAAGGCAAAACGCATAGATGAGAGGATAATTTCAACACTATTTACATATCCTAAATGGTTTTTATATATCAATTGTGTTTTGTATAAATTCTGTAATAAATATATTTTTTTCTAATTCTGCTGTTCCCGTCTTGCCTCTAAAGTCCGCCCAAGTGTTGCCTTCTAGCAATAATTTTTCCTCTGTGTCCTGGTTAGGTAGCGCCATTACCCCCACTTAGGCTGCATTCACATTGTAACGCCGCGTATGCGGCGGATTTTGCCGCGATTTGTGTAACTTTTTTTTTCACAAATCATTTCCATTGCTGTCTATGGCCGAATGCCAATGGCGCCTGAAAAAAAGGGTCCGGGACTTGTTTTCAGGCGGCAGGCGTACAGTGTTTCGGCGTGAACCATCTCATAGACAGCAATGGAAATTCGCCGCTCCAGCGTATCGAGCGTCGGGCGTTTTGTCGCCTAGGTGTGAATGGGGCCTTAGTTAGAAGTATATCTGGAGTGCTGAGGGGAGAGGAACTGATGTGAGGAGGATTCAAGAAAGGAAAATCACAGTAAGTATGTCAACAATTTTCCCAAATGTTGCTTATGATTATGATTGGGATGTGGTGTTGGTACATATAGGCATAATTACAATTAATACATATGTATATGAAGGTGGTAGTTTACAATTCCTTGCATTCTTTTTAAAGAATGAAAAACTTCCTTGAAAACAAGTTGCTAGAGAGGGAGGATTTCTACAGGAAATATCAGTCTGCAGGCCATGGGATGTACACTACATTATTTCAGGTAAGTTATATCTTTAGTGTTTTTCCCTAGAAAATCTTTTTTCACAAAAATTTTGCTCAAAAATAAGCAAAAAAAAAAGTAGGAACCTAATATGAAGCATTTTTTTCTTAGATTATCCAAAAATACAGTAAGAAAGCCCACATTTTTTTTTTTTTTTTTAGACTTGTGGTAGACTTTCCTAAAAGCAAAATGATCCGATTTTTCAGCAGAGATATTAAAGAAGTTTGTTCATCTCAGTCCAATGCTTGCTATATACAGTACGTCTATAATTTTCTTGTTTTTGCAGGAATCAGAATATGTATTACTTACCTATACACTGTGGAACTTCCTTCCATGTTCCAAGATCGCATGATGCAGGTTCAGCTTGAGACAACTTATACCCCTTGTTACAAATATAGGAAGCACGTTCACGATGTTTGTATTCTCTTCTACCATCTTCAGCTCTTCCATTTAATATTCCTTGAGGCTTTCCACAGGAATTACCT
Organism: Rana temporaria; assembly: GCF_905171775.1. Lineage (NCBI taxonomy): Eukaryota > Metazoa > Chordata > Amphibia > Anura > Ranidae > Rana > Rana temporaria. The sequence goes on along the minus strand of NC_053495.1, from coordinate 111,150,673 downwards.
AAAAAACAAAAACAAAAAATATAAAGACAAATGTAACACATGGAAGGTATTATAAAGGTGGTTTATATGTGAATTACATACCTATGTATAGTATGTAGCACAAACAGCAATCATTTGTAATATATAAATAGGTGATAGTGACGCGCTGTGAAACTACTAAATACAACATGGGAATATTACAAAAACCCATCGAATGGGTGAATAGACCCTTAGGTGCACAAATAAATATATGGGGGTGAAGGTGAAACCAAATAAAGCAAAATATATAATATATAGCAACAATGTACCAAAATATATATAGCAAACTATAACAGTAATATATACTGGTGCAATAGTGTAGGTATGCAAAACAAGTAAAATGAATAACTGAGTGGACTGAAAATAGAAAAGTCCACTCCAGGCACAAAAACGTGAAGGAACGTCACACGTGTAAATGAAGAACAAAAAAGTCTATTAAGTTAGTGATTCTAGAAGAAACCAAATTCCGGTGTTTAAAAACGGGCAGACTTCAGTGCATACACCTCTTGTGGTACTAAATGCTCACCTCAGAGCTATAGCATGGATAGCTCAAAGTACCACAGGTGTATCCTCAAGGATGCTGCCACGCTGAATATAGCTGGGATAAAAACTCCTCATCAAGCAGGCATGGAACAGGGAAACAAAAATGCAAAGGAATAATAGCGTAATCCTGTGGGGGTGTTTATATGAAGGATTGATATATCACATATACACGCACTCACATGGAGGCCATGGATAGTGGGCCTATCTCCACGAACGCCGAGTTCGTATCCTGATCCTGTCTGTGTACTAAAAAATCACTGGATATTGCTGGATATATGGACAGAGTCAATCCTCTCAAACTTCCACCTCCTATCTTGACCCGTGGTATCCAATAGTACTCAGAGGGTATGGGTGGAAGAAAGAGGAGGGAGACCCAAAGTGCAATAACGCATAACATTTTTATTACAAGCTAAGTTGCAAGGTAAAAACTCACATTTAAAATCAAAGGGCAAGGACCAAAACCTACGAGCGGCGAGCTCGTCTCTCCGCCGTCAATGCGTGTCGGATCTGGTGCTCCTGTTCCCTACGCGTGTCGTCACACCACGTGACTTCTTCAGGGTCCATTGTTGCTATATATTATATATTTTGCTTTATTTGGTTTCACCTTCACCCCTATATATTTATTTGTGCACCTAAGGGTCTATTCACCCATTCGATGGGTTTTTGTAATATTCCCCTGTTGTATTTAGTAGTTTCACAGCGCGTCACCATCACCTATTTATATTCCTCATTTTTCTGTTAAGGACAGACTATCAGATGATTGCAGCAGTGCCCCCTAGTGTTTAGTATCGATAGCGCAAGAGTCTCACCATTTCCATTTGTAATATATGTACCACCACAAGATATGAAAGGAAATGGTTTGTAAGTTCATGCCTTTTATATTTTCATCAAACAAAAAATTGCTATATTGCATCCTGGACCTCAAACATCTTAATATATCAAATCCACATTTATATGATACAGTATCTCACAAAAGTGAGTACACCCCTCTTTTCATGTGACAACACTGAAGAAATGACACTTTGCTACTATGTAAAGTAGTGAATGTACGGCTTGTATACCAGTGTATATTTTCTGTTGCCTCAATATAACTCCACACACACAGCCATTAATGTCTAAACTGCTGGAAACAAAAGTGAGTACACCCCTAAGTGAAAATGTCCAACTTGGACCGAATTAGCCATTTTCCCTCCCCGATGTCATGTGGCCTGTTAGTGTTACAAGGTCTCAGGTGTGAACAGATGTGTTAAATTTGATGTTATCGCTCTCACTCTCTCATACTGGTCACTGGAAGTTCATGATGTCACCTCATGTCAAAGAACTTTTTTGCTCTACATAAAGATGTGTGTAGGAAGAAGTCACGCCCATTCGACGTAACACATATAGGGGGAAGGAGTCACAGTGGCAACGTCATCCCGTGAGCATCTTGTAGTTTCTATGCATCCTGAGCCTTGTGAGTAATGTGAGCTACGTTTGTGAGTAATGTTTTAACCACTTAACCCCCGGACCATATTGCTGGTCAAAGACCAGAGCACTTTTTGCGATTCGGCACTGCGTCGCTTTCACTGACAATTGCGCGGTCGTGCGACGTGGCTCCCAAACAAAATTGGCGTCCTTTTTTCCCCACAAATAGAGCTTTCTTTTGGTGGTATTTGATCACCTCTGCGGTTTTTAGTTTTTGCTCTATAAACAAAAATAGAGCGACAATTTTGAAAAAAAATTATATTTTTTTCTTTTTGCTAAAATAAATATCCCCCAAAAATATATAAAAAAAAATTGTTTCCTCGGTTTAGGCCCATACGTATTCTTCTACATATTTTTCGTAAAAAAAAAAAAAAATCGCAATAAGCATTTATTGATTGGTTTGCGCAAAAGTTATAGCGTTTACAAAATAGGGGGTATTTTTATGGCATTTTTATAAATATATATTTTTTTTACTAGTAATGGCGGCTATCAGCGTTTTTTTTTTTTTGGTACTGCGACATTATGGCGGACACTTCGGACACTTTTGACACATTTTTGGGACCATTGGCATTTTTATAGCGATCAGTGCTATAAAAATGCATTGATTACTATAAAAATGCCACTGGGGGCAGGGAAGGGGTTAAGTATGTTCCCTGGGTGTGTTCTAACTGTAGGGGGGGTGGACTGACATGGGGAAATGACTGATCTTCTGTTCATACATTGTGTGAACAGAATATCAGCATTTTGCTTTCTGACAGCTCGACGTATAACTATGGGCTCTCGCGCAGGGGAGCCGACCTGCCACCGTATACTTGCTGGTCAGCAAGCAGTTAATGAGCAAATAAACCGTTTTGATATCCAGAGAGTAGGGATGAGCCGAACACCCCCCTGTTCAGTTCGCACCAGAACCTGCGAACACACCAAACGTTCGTGTGAACTTTAGAACTGTTAAAGTCTATGGGAATCGAACGTTTGAAATCTAAAGTGCTGATTTTAAAGGCTAATATGCAAGTTATTGTCCTAAAAAGTGTTTGGGGACCCGGGTCCTGCCCCTGGGGACATGTATCAATGCAGATAAAAACATCCATTTTGTGAAATAGCGCGTGTTTCCCATACTTAGAACTGTCTCTGCACAAAGTGTAATTTCTGAAAGAAAAAAAGTCATTTAAACCGGACTCGCGGCTATAATGAATTTTCGGCTCCCGGCAATTCAGAGATAATTCATTCATAAAAAAAAAAAAAAAGTGTGGGGTCCCCCCAAATTTAATTACCAGGCCCTTCAGGACTGGTATGGATATTAAGGGGAACCCCGCCATCAATGTAAAAAAAAAAAAAAAAAAAATGACGTGGTGTTTCCCCCAAATATCCATTTCAGACCCTTCAGGTCTGATGTGGATTTTAAGGGGAACTCCACCCCAAATTAAAAAAAAAATGGTGTGGAGTTCCCCCAAAAATCCACACCAGACCCCTTATGCAAGCACGTAACCTGGTCGGCCGCAGAAAAAAGGGGGGGACAGAGAGCGCCCCCCCTCTCCTGAACTGTATCAGGCCACATGCCCTCAACATGGGGAGGATGTCCTCATGTTGATGGGGACAAGGGCCTCATCCCCACAACCCTTGCCCGGTGGTTGTGGGGGTCTGCGGGCGGGGGGCTTATCAGAATCTGGAAGACCCCTTTAACAAAGGGGACCCCCAGATCCTGCCCCCCCTATGTGAATTGGTAATGGGGTACATTGTACCCCTACCATTTCACGAAGAAAGTGTAAATAGTTGTAAAAAAACACACACACGCACACCGTGAAAAAAAAGTCCTTTATTAAAAAAAAAATCCAGCGGTGGTAATCCACTCGGTCCCGGCTCCCCGCTCCAACGTTGTCGGTATCCAGTGACGGGTGATCTCCTCCTCTCCGGTCCAGCGATGAGAAGATCGTCCGGGATCCAGAGCACAGCATCGCATGCCCCCTTTCTCCACCGCCGGAGACAGCCTGGCGAATGACGTTGCTGAAGCTGTGACATTTCCTATATTGGTGAGCCTGGGCTTCCCCAGTGACGTAGCAGAGGGTGCATCAGAGGGGGACGGGGTCACATGACGGGTGGCCCCGCCTCACCAATATAAGAAATGTCACAGCTTTAGCAGCGTCATTCGCCGGGCTGTCTCCGGCGGTGGAGAAAGGGGGCATGCGATGCTGCGCTCTGGATCCCGAAACGATCTTCTCATCACTGGACCGGAGAGGAGATCACCCGTCGCTGGATACCGACAACGTTGGAGCGGGGAGCAGGGACTGAGTGGATTACCACCGCTGGATTTTTTTTTTTTTTAATAAAGGACTTTTTTCCACGGTGTGTGTGTGTGTTTTTTTACAACTATTTACACTTCCTTAGTGAAATGGTAGGGGTACAATGTACCCCATTACCAATTCACATAGGGGGGGCAGGATCTGGGGGGTCCCCTTTGTTAAAGGGGTCTTCCAGATTCTGATAAGCCCCCCGCCTGGCCGGTGGTTGTGGGGATGAGGCCCTTGTCCCCATCAACATGGGGACATCCTCCCCATGTTGAGGGCATGTGGCCTGGTACGGTTCAGGAGAGGGGGGGCGCTCTCTTTCCCCCCTGCTTTTCTGCAACCGGCCAGGTTACGTGCTCGGATAAGGGGTCTGGTGTGGATTTTTGGGGGAACTCCACGCCATTTTTTTTTAAATTTGGGGTGGAGTTCCCCTTAAAATCCATACCAGACCTGAAGGGCCTGGAATGAATATTTGGGGGGAACCCCACGTAATTTTTTTTAAAATTGACGGTGGGGTTCCCCTTAATATCCATACCAGACCTGAAGGGCCTGGTAATTGAATTTGGAGGGGCCCTACACTTTTCTTTTTTTTTTATGAATGAATTCTCTCTGAATTGCCGGGAGCCGACAATTCATTATAGCTGCGAATCCGGTTTTAAATGACTTTTTTTCCTTCAGAAATTACACTTTGTGCAGAGACAGTTCTAAGTACGGGAAACATGCGCTCTTTCACATGCTTACTTTACACCCCCCCAGGTACGAAATTTAAAGGAATATTTCACTTTTATTGTTTCACTTTAAGCATTATTAAATTCACTGCTCCCGAAAAAACTGCAGTATTTAAAACTTTTTTTGCATTGATACATGTCCTCTGGGGCAGGACCCAGGTCCCCAAACACTTTTTAGGACAATAACTTACATATTAGCCTTTACAATTAGCACTTCAGATTTCTCCTATAGACTTTAACAGGGTGTTCCGCGGCTTTTCGAATTTGCCGCGAACACCCCAAATTGTTCGTTGTTCACCGAACAGGCAATGTTCGAGTCGAACATGAGTTTGACTCGAACTCAAAGCTCATCCCTATCAGAGAGCACTAAATTTTGCCTTTTCTATTCCTATGTGCACTAGACATGTGCAGACTGGAATATTTTGTTTTGTTTTTTCGTTTGGAAAATAAATGTATTTAGATACTCCCGAAAATCGTTTTGATTTATTTTGTTTTTCGTTGGGGAATAGCTTTCGTCCGAAAATCCAATAATACTTGGTTTCTGTCGAATGGTCAAAAGAATATTCGTTGGAACGTCGAATCTTTGTTGGTTTCTGTCTAATGGTCCAAAAAATATTTGACGGAACGTCGAATCTTTACATCGAATCGTACATTTCCGTTCGAATATTCCGCCTACAAGAATTCTAATGTTGTATGACTAGTAATAATGTCGAATCTATTCTCTATAATGTCGAATCTATTTTCTCATAAATCGAAATCTATTCTCTGTAATGTCGAATCTATTATTTCTATAGTGTCAAATCTTTTCTCTATATTGTCGAATCTTTTCTCTATGATGTCGAATCTTTTCCCTATAATGTCGAATCTCTCTATATCAAATTTTTACAGCAACGAAAACAAAAATAAAGCATTTTTTATGTCGGATCTTTCGGTTTTCGTTCCTTGCACTTTCTTTATCGTTTGTTAAAACGATAACGAAAAAAACAGATTTTCGGACAAAAATGCATTCTAACGAAAACGAATGCACATGTCTAATGTGCACCTGACTCCATTGAGGGAATCTGTACTGGTTAGTATCCATCTAATAAGCCAGAGGCAGCACGGACGGAATAGGAGCGCCATGATGACTAGGGATGAGCTTCGAGTTCGAGTCGAACTCATGTTCGACTCGAACATTGCCTGTTCGCCTGTTCGGCGAACAACGAACAATTAGGGGTGTTCGCGGCAAATTCGAAAAGCCACGGAACACCCTGTTAAAGTCTATGGGAGAAATCTAAACTGTTAATTTTAAAGGCTAATATGCAATTTATTGTCCTAAAAAGTGTTTGGGGACCTGGGTCCTGTCCCAGGAAACATGTATCAATGCAAAAAAAGTTTTAAAAACGTCCGTTTTTCCGGGGGCATTGAATTTAATAATGCTAAAAGTGAAACAATAAAAGTGTAATATTACTTTAAATTTCGTACCTAGGGGGGGTGTAAAGTCAGCATGTGAAAAAGCGCATGTTTCCTGTACATAGAACTGTCCCTGCACAAAGTGTGCAGGTCTGGTGTGGATTTTAAGGTGAACTCCACCCCAAATAAAAAAAAATGGCGTGGAGTTCCCCCAAAAATCCACACCACACCCTTATCCGAGCACGTTAACCTGGCCGGCCGCAGAAAAGAGGGGGGGACAGAGTGCGCCCCCCCCCTCCTGAACCGCACCAGGCCACATGCCCTCAACATGGGGAGGGCATGTGGCCTGGTCACGTGACCCCGCCCCCTCTGACGCACCCTCGTACGTCACTGGGAAAGCCCGGTCTTTCCCAGTGACGTACGAGGGTGCGTCAGAGGGGGCGGGGTCACGTGACGGGTGGCTGCTTCCCCAATATAAGAAATGTCACAGCTCCAGTGCGTCATTTCGCTGGGCTGTGTCCAGCGGAGAGAGGAGCTCGCCTGCTGCGCTCTGGACAGATGGATCTTCTCATCGCTGGACCGGACCGCTGATCACCGTCGCTGGAGAGATCATCTGTCGCTGGATAGAAGACAACATTGGAGGAGGGGGGCCGGGCCCAGAGTGGATTCACAGCGATGGATTTTTTTTTTTTATTCAAAAAGGATTTTTTTTCTACGGTGTCTGTTTTTTTTTTTAACTATTTACACTTCCTTCGTGAAATGGTAGAGGTACAGTGTACCCCATTACCAATTCACATAGGGGGGGGCAGGATCTGGGGGTCCCCTTTGTTAAAGGGGTCTTCCAGATTCTGATAAGCCCCCCGCCCGCAGACCCCCACAACCACCGGGCAAGGGTTGTGGGGATGAGGCCCTTGTCCCCATCAACATGGGGACATCCTCCCCATGTTGAGGGCATGTGGCCTGGTGCGGTTCAGGAGAGGGGAGGGGGGGCACACTCTGTCCCCCCCTCTTTTCTGTGGCCGGCCAGGTTAACATGCTCGGATAAGGGTCTGGTGTGGATTTTTGGGGAAACTCCACACCATTTTTTTTTATAAATTTGGGGTGGAGTTCCCCTTAAAATCCACACCAGACCTGAAGGGTCTGGTATGGATATTTGGGGGAAACCCCACGTCATTTTTTTTTTAATTGACGGTGGGGTTCCCCTTAATATCCATATCAGACCTGAAGGGCCTGTTAATGGAATTTGGGGGGACCCTCAGCTTTTTTATTTTTATTTTTTATGAATGAATCATCTCTGTAATTGCCAGAGCCGACAATTCAATGTCTTTTTTTCTTTCAGAAATGACACTTTGTGCAGGGACAGTTCTATGTATGGGAAACATGCGCTTTTTCACATGCTGACTTTACACCCCCCCTAGGTACGAAATTTAAAGTAATATTACACTTTTATTGTTTCACTTTTAGCATTATTAAATTCACTGCTCCTGAAAAAACGGCCATTTTAAAAACTTTTTTTTGCATTGATACATGTTTCCTGGGACAGGACCCAGGTCCCCAAACACTTTTTAGGACAATAACTTGCATATTAGCCTTTAAAATTAACACTTTAGATTTCAAATGTTCGAGTCCCATAGACTTTAACAGGGTTCTAAAGTTCACACGAACATTTGGTGTGTTCGCAAGTTCTGATGCGAACCGAACAGGGGGGTGTTCGGCTCATCCTTAGCCATGACCAACTGATTTGTTTATATCCCTGAGAGGGAATATGCTTTTTATGACCTTCTGGTGAAACAGGGTTTAGAACATGAGGTGAGCGGCTAGGATATAGAGGTGGAGGAGAGCACTTGCATTTTCAACATTTAGGGCCAGATTCACAAAAACCCGGCGCAACGTAACTTTTCTGGTTTAAGTTACACTGCCGCAAATTACACCAGTTAGTGCCCGATCCACAAAGCACTTACCTGGAAATTTGCTGCGGTGTAACTTAAATCCGTCCGGCGCAAGGCGGGCCCCATTCAAATGGGGCGAGTCCCATTTAAATTAGGCGCGCTCCCGCGCCGGACGTTCTGCGCATGCTCCCGACGTTATTTTCCCCGACGTGCTTTGCGCGAAGTTACGTTGCGTCGAGTTTTGTGAATGGCGACGGGTAAAAAAAGTTGCATCGGGAAAAAAAAGAGTTGCGCCGGAAAAAAAAAAATTAAAAAAAAAAAATTGACAGCGCCGTGGGAAAAAAGGGTACACTTTTACATGGTGTACTAACTTTGCACTTTGTAAAAGGTACCCTAAATTTGCGACGGCAACTTAACACTTACGCCGACTTAACGAAGGAAAAAAGCTTTGTGAATCGCCGTAAGTGTTAATTTGCATACCCAACGCTGGTTTACGACGAGAAATGCCCCCAGCGGCGGCCGCGGTACTGCATCCTAAGATCCGACAGTGTAAGTTCATTACACCTGTCGGATCTTCTGCCTATCTATGCGTAACTGATTCTATGAATCAGTCGCATAGTTAGAACCAGAGATACGACGGTGTATCAGTAGATACGCCGTCGTATCTCTTTTGTGAATCTGGCCCTTAGACACTAGTGGTGTGTAGGGATGGGCTATCTGTTTGAGTTGAACATGAGTTAGACTCGAACATTGCCTGTTCGCCCCGTTCGCAAAAAAACAATTTGGGGTGTTCGCGGTAAATTCGAAAAGCCGCAAAACACCCATTAAAAGTCTATGGGAGAAATCAAATGTGCTAATTTTAATGGTTAATATGAAAGTTATTGTCATAACAAGTGTTTGGGGACCTGGGTCCTGCCCCAGGGGACATGTATCATATGCAAAACAAGTTTTAAAAATACCATTTTTTTCAGGAGCAGTGATTTTAATAATGATACAAGTAAAACAATAAAAGTGAAATATTCCTTTAACCACTTCCATACTGGGCACTTAAACACTCTCCTTACCAGACCAATTTTCAGCTTTCAGGGCTCTCACACTTTGAATGACAATTACTCAGTCATGCAACACTGTACCCAAATGATTTTTTTGTCCTTTTTTTCCCACAAATAGAGCTTCCTTTTGGTGGTATTTGATCACCTCTGGGTTTTTTATTTTTTGCGCTATTAATGAAAAAAGACCGAAATTTTTGAAAAAAAATGTTTTTTTCTTAGTTTCTGTGATAAAATTTTGCAAAATATTAATTTTTCTTCATAAATTTTGGCCACAATTTATACTGCTACATGTCTTTGATAAAAATAACCCAAATTTTTTGGAAATTATTTGGTCTGTGTGAAAGTTTTAGAGTCTACAAGCTATAGTGCAAATCATAATAAATTATCACATATGATCACACCTGATGTATTGAAGGCCTATCTCATTTCTTGAGACCCTAACAAGCCAGGAAAGTACAAATGCCCCCCAAATAACCCCTTTTTGGAAAGTAGACATCCCAAGGTATTTAGTAAGAGGCATGGTGAGTTATTTGAAGTTGTAATTTTTTCCCAAAACACTTTGCAAAATTAAGATTTTTATTTTTTATTTAAAAAATTTCACAAAAGTTTCATTGTAATAGCTTATTTCTCTCACATGGCATGTGCATACCACAAATGACACCCCAAAATACATTCTGCTGCTCCTCCTGAGTAAAACGATACCCCATGTGTGAGACTTTTTCACTGCCTGGCCACATACCGATGCCCAACATGCAGGGAGCGCCATCAGGGGTTTTAGGAGCATAAATTGCACATCTAACTAGTTGACAACCTATTACAATTTAGAAGGCCCTGGAACACCAGGACAATGGAATTACCCACAAAATGACCCCATTTTGGAAAGCTAACACCCTAACGTATAATCTATGAGGCATAATGAGTCTTTTGAACGGTTAATTTTTTTCCAGAAGTTTTTGGAATATGTGGAAAAAAAATGAAAACACATTTTTTTTACACAAAGTTGTCCATTGATAAGATATTTCCAACACATAGCATGTGCATACCACAAATGACACCCCAAAATACATTCTGCTACTCCTCCTGAGTAAAACGATACCCCATGTGTGAGACTTTTTCACTGCCTGGCCACATACCGATGCCCAACATGCAGGGAGCGCCATCAGGGGTTTTAGGAGCATAAATTGCACATCTAACTAGTTGACAACCTATTACAATTTAGAAGGCCCTGGAACACCAGGACAATGGAATTACCCACAAAATGACCCCATTTTGGAAAGCTAACACCCTAACGTATAATCTATGAGGCATAATGAGTCTTTTGAACGGTTCATTTTTTTCCAGAAGTTTTTGGAATATGTGGAAAAAAAATGAAAACACATTTTTTTTACACAAAGTTGTCCATTGATAAGATATTTCCAACACATAGCATGTGCATACCACAAATGACACCCCAAAATACATTCTGCTACTCCTCCTGAGTAAAACGATACCCCATGTGTGAGACTTTTTCACTGCCTGGCCACATACCGATGCCCAACATGCAGGGAGCGCCATCAGGGGTTTTAGGAGCATAAATTGCACATCTAACTAGTTGACAACCTATTACAATTTAGAAGGCCCTGGAACACCAGGACAATGGAATTACCCACAAAATGACCCCATTTTGGAAAGCTAACACCCTAACGTATAATCTATGAGGCATAATGAGTCTTTTGAACGGTTCATTTTTTTCCAGAAGTTTTTGGAATATGTGGAAAAAAAATGAAATCGCATATTTTTTACACAAAGTTGTCCATTGATAAGATATTTCCAACACATAGCATGTACATAGCAAAAATGACACCCCAAAATACATTCTGCTACTCCTCCTGAGTAAAACGATACCCCATGTGTGAGACTTTTTCACTGCCTGGCCACATACCGATGCCCAACATGTAGGGAGCGCCATCAGGGGTTTTAGGAGCATAAATTGCACATCTAACTAGTTGACAACATATTACACTTTTGAAGGCCCTGGAACACCAGGACAATGGAATTACCCACAAAATGACCCCATTTTGGAAAGCTAACACCCCAACGTATAATCTATGAGGCATAATGAGTCTTTTGAACGGTTCATTTTTTTCCAGAATTTTTTGGAATATGTGGAAAAAAAATGAAATCGCATATTTTTTACACAAAGTTGTCCATTGATAAGATATTTCCAACACATAGCATGTACATAGCAAAAATGACACCCCAAAATACATTCTGCTACTCCTCCTGAGTAAAACGATACCCCATGTGTGAGACTTTTTCACTGCCTGGCCACATACCGATGCCCAACATGCAGGGAGCGCCATCAGGGGTTTTAGGAGCATAAATTGCACATCTAACTAGTTGACAACCTATTACACTTTTGAAGGCCCTGGAACACCAGGACAATGGAATTACCCACAAAATGACCCCATTTTGGAAAGCTAACACCCCAACGTATAATCTATGAAGCATTATGAGTCTTTTAAACGGTTCATTTTTTCCCAGAATTTTTTGGGAAATGTGGAAAAAAAATTAAAATGCTTTTTTTTTACTACAAAGTTGTCCATTTATAAGATATTTCTAACACATAGCATATACATAGCAAACATGACACCCCAAAATGCATTCCGCTACTCCTCCTGAGTATGGCGATACCAAATGTGTGGGACTTTTACACAGCCTGACCACATACAGAGGCCCAACATCTAAGTAGCACTTCCAGGCATTCTAGCAGCATTAATTGCACATATCATTTTCTGACTACCGATCACATTTTTGAAGGCCCTTCATATATCTAACACATAGCAGGTACATACCAAATAACAAAAGATTACCTGTGGTTTTAGAAGTGCAGTGGTCCACAGAGGAGAGCATCAGTCCAGGCAGCAGACAGGGATGAGGTCAGCGACAACAAAAGCAATCATTCAGGCAGCAGGCAGGAATACTGTCCATAGTTCGTACAGGCAGAGAAACTGTCAGCACAGCCAGAGCACAGCCAAAGCACAGCCAAAGCACCGCCAAAAGCACAGGTCCAGGTAGCAGGCAGAGGTGTCCCAGCAGAAATACTGTGCAAAGTCAGTAGAGGCAGCAGGCAGATATATGATCAACACAGCCAAAGTATTAGTCCAAGCAGCAGGAAGAAACATGGTCCATAATGTCATGGGTCATTACAGGCAGTAATATGGTCAGCACAGCCAAAGCATTGGTCCAGGCAGCAGGAAGGACCGTCAAGCTTAGGGCCAGGGGGACAGGGGTAGAGGCTTCTCCCACCCAAATCGCTTTGAAGCCTCCGGGCAACCAGACCCTGTTCTGGGAGCACAGAAAACTAAAAACTGGTTTTCTCTACTCAGAACGCTTTTCTGAAGCCCCTCACATATGTGAGACCCCTGTGTACTAAAAGTAAATGGCCAAAAGATCAGTCCAAGTGGCAGGCAAAAACGTGGTAGATTAACAGGCCAAGGTCGGTGCACGTGGAAGTCAGAAACGTGGTTTAAATCGGCAGGCAGAGGCATCGTCGGTAAACAGGCTGAGGTTGGTACACATGGAGGTCAGAAACGTGGTTTAAATCGGCAAGCAAAGACATCGTCGGTAAACAGGCTGAGGTTGGTGCACGTGGAGGTCAGAAATGTGGTTTAAATCGGCAAGCAAAGACATCGTCGGTAAACAGGCCAGGGTCAGTTAATTAACATGGAAGGTAGTTACATGGTAGCAGGCAAATGGGGAAATGGCAGTCTGTTAATAATAAGGGGAACTAATATTGGATGGATGTATGATACGTTTTGAAGCACTGTCCCAGGCACAGGCCAGGTTGGGAGGGACAATCAGGACAGTAACAGGTGGTGTCTCTTCTTATTCCTGCTCTGCTGCATACACGGCATTTTTTTTGTCGTTTTCTTCCAGATTCTGTGTGGGGGATGCTAAAGGGAAAGTGTCGCTCGTGAAGACGACTCACACAATCAGAGCGAATGCTTCCTGGGACGGGATCTTGTTGATAAATGAGAGCTTCAATGATATCCTTGATATATCTGAGGTAGGAGATTTGTGGGTTTTGAGTTGGCTGATTGGCTTTTTGGTAGCAGACAAACGAATTATAAAGGGCCATGTGAAACAAGTGAAACGCAACTTTTTTGTGCCAAAAATAGGACTTTCTTGTTGATAAGTAGGGCTGTAACATCTGGTCATTTAAATCCACCCCACCCATGTACAAATTGTAATCGTGAACACATTCGGGCTTTGTAATAGGGCCGTGTCGTCTTTGGATCTCCACCATGGTGTCATTGTGGATGGTAGAGAGGATGTGGACATCTTTCTTGTCCCTCCACTTCATGGCCAACACCTCCTCGTTCCTCATGAATGACGATTCTCCAGTTTTCAAATTTTTGGTCAACAAATTTTGTGGGAATCCCTTCCGGTTTTTTTTGAAGGTACCGCAGGCCGGGGTTTGCTTGCTGTAAAGGTGACGAAAAAGGGGCAGGCTGGTATAATAATTATCAACATATAAATGATAGCCTTTTCCGAACAGGGGGTATGCCAACTCCCAGACAATTTTCCCACTGGTTCCAATATATGTGGGGCAATCACGGGGCTGGAGCTGGGAGTCTTTGCCTTCGTAGATCCTGAATGTGAACACATATCCAGTGGCTCGATCGCATAATTTATTTAATTTTAATCCATACCTGGCTCTCTTGTTTGGGATGTACTGCTTGAAGTGCAGTCGGCCAGTGAAATGGATGAGGGACTCGTCCACACAAATGTTTTGGTCTGGGATGAAAACTTCTGCAAATCTCTGGGAAAAGGCATTGATTAGGGGGCGTATTTTGTATAATTTATCGTAGTGGGGATGATCTCGGGGAGGGCACTGTGAATTGTCATTAAAGTGGAGAAAACGCATTATCATGTCGTATCTTGTCCTGGACATGACAGAGGAAAATATAGGCATGTGTTCAATGGGGCGTGTAGACCAATATGAATGGCCTTCATTCTTCTTTGTAAGTCCCATATTGAACATAAGGCCCAAAAACATTTTAAATTCTTCCAATGTTAGACGCCGCCACTGGAACATGCGGGCGTAGGAAGAATTGGGGTTGGCGGCAATAAATTGGGATGCATATATATTGGTTTGATCCACTATATTCTGCATAAAATCTTCTGGGAAAAATAAACAAAAATAATCAAATTGAGAAAAATCTGTAGTGTCGGGCTGCACACCTGGCTGTGCGGTGAAAGGGGGGATGATAGCGGATCCTGAGTTGGCAGGCAACCATAAGGGGTTTGCCAGGGCATCGGGAAGGTAGGACTGGGGCAGGATTCTTCGAGTTGGGCGTGTATTGCCATTATTTGTACTGGGCTCCTCTTCCTGGGGTATGGCGCTGCTGGTGCTGGGCAGATCTGCAGATCTTGGTCCTGATCTTGGTCCTGATCTTGGTCCTGATCTTGGTCCTGATCTTGGTCCTGAACTTGGTCCTGAACTTGGTCCTGAACTTGGTCCTGAACTTGGTCCTGATCTTGGTCCTGAACTTGGTCCTGATCTTGGTCCTGATCTTGGTCCTGAACTTGGTCCTGAACTTGGTCCTGAACTTGGTCCCGATCGCATTCTTTTGGGAGGGACGGTTTCCTCCGGGGACTCATACTCTGACTCTGACTCTGAGCCAGTATCCTCCACTGGCTCGTATTCCGAATCAGAATCGGATAATGAGAGCTCCTCGCTGTTATCCGACATGGTGGAAATAATGACAAATGCCTCCTCGGTTGTGTAATGCCTTTTGGACATTATGGCAGTATGGCAGTACTTATTGTTGGGCCTGCGTAATAGTACTGCTGGTGGCCTGTGTGGTGGTACCGATAAAGGTATTAGTGGCGGGTATGGGTGGTGGTGGTGGTACCGATGGCGGTACGGGTGGTGGTGGTACCGATGGCGGTACGGGTGGTGGTGGTACCGATGGCGGTTTGGGTGGTGGTGGTGGTGGTACCGTTGGCGGTATGGGTGGTGGTACCGATGTCGGTGGTACAGGTGGTGGTGTTGGTACGGATGGTGGTTGTACCGATGGCGGTACGGGTGGTGGTGGTACCGATGGCGGTACCGATGGCGGTACGGGTGGTGGCGGTACCGATGGCGGTGGTACGGGTGGTGGTGTTGGTACGGGTGGTGGTGGTACCGGTACCGATGGCGGTACGGGTGGTGGTGGTACCGATGGCGGTACGGGTGGTGGTGGTACCGATGGCGGTACGGGTGGTGGTGGTACCGATGGCGGTTTGGGTGGTGGTGGTGGTACCGTTGGCGGTATGGGTGGTGGCACGGGTGGTGGTACCGATGGCGGTATGGGTGGTGGTACCGGTGTCGGTGGTACGGGTGGTGGTGTTGGTACGGGTGGTGGTGGTACAGATGGCGGTACTGGTAGCCTGTGTGGCGGTATCAATGGTATTAGTGGCAGGAATGTGTGGTGGTACCGATGGCGGTGGTACGAGTGGTGTTGGTACCGATGGTTGTGGTACGGGTGGTGGTACCGATGGCGGTGGTAGGGGTGGTGGTGGTACGGGTGGCGGCGGTACAGGTGGCGGCGGTACCGATGGCGGTACGGGTGGCAGCGGTACAGATGGCGGTAAGGGTGGCAGCGGTACAGATGGCGGTAAGGGTGGCAGCGGTACGGGTGGTGGCAGTATGGGTGGCGGCGGTACCGATGGCGGTACGGGTGGTGGTGGTACTGATGGCGGTGGTACCGCTGATTGACAGATTGGCTGATTGACAGGTGGGCTGATTGAATGGTGGGCTGATTGACAGAGGGCTGATTGACAGGTGGGCTGTGTCAGGTCCTCTTTATTGGTGGGGGGGAGGGGGGGCTGTGTTGTGCTACTGTGTTGTGCTACAGTAAACTACAGTAACAAACTACACTGATCTCACTTACTGATCCCTGCTCTCTCCTCACAAATCGGTGTGTGAGGAGAGATCAGAGATCAGGTACTAACTGCCCTGTCTGTTTACATTTGTGACCGTCTGTGATTGGACACAGCCGGTCACGTGGTAAACAGCCAATTTCATTGGCTGTTTACCCTGATCGGGGAAGCGCTGTGTCCATGGGACACGCGCCTTCCCCGATCCCCGCTCTGCAAGCCTCTGGCGGCGCGCACGGAGCACGCCGCCGAGTTTGTTTTGACATGTGATCAGCTGCGTCTTTGACACAGCTGATCACGTGGTAAACAGCCAATGAAATTGGCTGTTTACCGTGATCGGGGAAGCGCTGTGTCCGAGGGACACACGCCGTCCCCGATCACCGAGCTGCGCGCCCCCGCGGGCGCGCGCTAGGCATTATCCTGCAGGACGTTCGAGAACGTCCTGTCAGGATTTGGTAACCACTTCCCGGACGTCTATTTCCTATAGACCGGGCGGGAAGTGGTTAAATTTTGTACCGGGGGGGGTGTCTATAGTATGCCTGTAAAGTAGCGCACCTTTCCTGTGCTTAGAAAAGTCTTGAACCAAAATTTTTTAAAAAACTGTGGGGGTTCCTCCCAAATTCCATATCAGGCCCTTCAGGTCTGGTATGGATATAAAGGGGAACCCTGCGCCATTTTTTTTTTAATTGTGTGGGGTTCCCCTAAAAATCCATACCCGACCCTTATCCAAGCACGCAACCTGGCAGGCTTCAGGAAAAGAGGGGAAAACGAGAGAGTGGCCCCCCTCCTAAACCGTACCAGGCCACATGCCCTCAGCATGGGGAGAAGGGCCTTATTCCCACAACCCTTGCCTGATGGTTGTGGGGGTATGCGGGCGGGGGGCTTATCGGAATCTGGAAGCCACCGTTAATAAAGGGGAACTCAAGGTCCCGCCCCCCAATATGAACTGGTAACGGGGTACATTGTAGCCCTACCATTTTACAAAAAAGTGTCAAAATGTTAAAAAACACAGGAGACAGTTTGGAACAAGTCCTTTGTTAAAAAAAGAAAAAAAAAAAAAAAAGGTTCCACTGATGTAATACTGTCTCGAGCGATACGGAGAAAAAAAACATGACATTACGGCCGAATGACAGCTCTTTTAAAGCTGGGGGTGGGGCCACCTGTCACATGCGTGGGTGACCCCGCCTCCTCTCTGATGCAAGGTGAAAGCCTGGGGTTACCCCATGACGTGTACGGGTGCCCCGCCCCCTCTGGCGTGTCGCGGGTTTGTGAGGGTTGTACTCATTTTTTTAAAAATAATCCACCCACTCCCCCTTAAAACCAATACATTTCTTACAAATTAATGAACACATAATTCTTCTTTAAATCAGTATTAAACCCAAAAGCAAACATTATATTGCAGCTTACCAATTCCTAGATGTAATAGCTGCTTTTGTTATCTTTTTTTTTGCTTTCCTGGATGCACTTGCTGCTCTCACTGCACAAAGAACCAGGTCCAAACCATTACATCCTTTGCAATCTGATCACAACAGATATCTCATGAGGCAGCCATGCTCTTCAGCAACTGTGGCATAAAATCAAATCCCTGAAAGCTTTCATCCTATACAAATTTACCCTCCTAAAATGCAATGCTTTCTAATGAAACCTAAAACCAATGGCCACTACTCCATACTTTTACAACTAGACTTTTCTGCTGCCTTTGATACCGTTGAACACCAGCTCCTCATCAAAAAAACTTTACTCTGGCCTCCAAATCCGCTCTTTCCTGGTTCTCCCCCTACCTATCACAGTGTTCCTACAATGTTGCCTGCAACTTTGTCTCCTCCTATCCACTTCCTTTTTCTGTAGGGGTCCTCCAAGGCTCCATCCTGTGAAACCTTATCTTCTCTATTCTAAACCCCCTTCCTTGGTCACTGGATAAACTCCCATGGCTTCTAATACTATCTGTATGCTGATGACACCCTCTCCTCCCTGACATCTCTTACATTACTAACTTATTAACTGACATATCAGTATGTCAAACCAATTGGGAGCCAGCATGCATTCCAACTGGCGGAAGTTGTGTTAAGGGAGGCCCTACCCCTATCCATTTTGTCACTACACGGACATCATCCGGACATGGCCTGGCGGTTCGCCCAAACAGGCAGACATCTGGCGATATTTTACATTGAGAAGAACTTTGACCCATGACACATCCATCAGGTGGTGCAGGACAGCCAATTGAGACATTTCAACACATGGATATACCCTCTACCTTATAAATAGACCTGATCTGGCGGCCATCTTACATTCTGCTTTTTGTCAGTGTATGTAGGGAGAGGTTGGTGTTTGGAGCAGGGACAGGCTGTATTCAATCAAATAGCTATCTAAAATAAGGTGACCAGATTTTTAAAATGAAATCCGGGGACATTTTTTCTTTACTAGTAAACAATCAGCGACTCTCTGCCCGTCGCCACCCGCCTCACAGCCTCTCAAGTCTTAGGCCCCATACACACCATAGAATCCATCCGCAGATAAATCCCAGCAAATGGGTTTCAGCGGATAGATCCTATGGTGTGTACACGCCAGCGGATCTTTATCCGCGGATAAATCTCCCCTGGGATGGATTTCCAGCAGATGAATATTTGCTGACATGCTCAACAAATCCATCTGCTGAAGTCCATCCCAACGGATGGATCCGCTCGTCTGTACAGACTCACCGGATCCATCCGTCCAAAGGGATTCCCCGCACGCGTCGTAATGATTTGACGCATGCGTGGAATTCCTTATATGACAGCGTCGCGCCCGTCGCCGCGTCATAATCGCGGCGACGGCGCGACACGTCATCGCCAGAGGATTTCCGCGCGGATTTCAATGCGATGGTGAGTACACTCCATCGCATAGAAATCTGCGGAAATCTTTGAGAGGATTTATCCGTGGAAACGGTCCGCTGGACCGTATCCGCGGATAAATTCTCTCGTGTGTATGGGGCCTTACTCTTCGGGCCTGGCTACTACTGGATGGGGAGCGGAGGAAGATCACTCCGCCAGGGAAGGCAAGGAGATAAGCAGGTGGCTGGCCAGGATTTGAGTCAAGGCAGAAGAACATGCGAGCGAAGCTGAATGGGCATGCGCCTGAAACTGAAGAAATATTCCCTCCGCTCCGACCAGCACATGATCATCAGAAAGGGTCACAGTTAATGGGAAAAATACAACCCCCCTATGCCAGTAGGCACGGCGGAGCGGGGGGTGTAATTCAAGTTTTTTAATTTTAATTCTGCACTGATTTTTTTTTAATAGGGGGCCCCTGCCCCCTATTAAATCCAATCTGGGGACAAAACCGGGGACAGACTTGGTCTGGGGACAGTGTCCTCAATCAGGGGACTGTCCCCTGAAACTGGGGATATCTGGTCACCCTAATCTAAAAGGTCCACAAAAGTCCTTTTAAGGACTGGTATAGGTGTACTACTTGCTGTGCAGTATATAGGTGTAATACATTCATATACTTTTTGTCAGTGTAGGGACAGGTTGCTGTTTGGAGCAGGGACAGACAGTAGCGACACAAATTAACAGGTCCACAAAAGTCCTTTCAAGCACTGGTATCGGTGTGCTACTTGCTCTGCAGTACATGATAGTGTCTAATACATTCATATACTTTTTGTCATGTCAGTGTAGGGCAAGGTTGGCGTTTCCAGCAGGGACAGAGTTTAGCGACACAAATCGCTACCTAACAGATCCACAAAAGTCCTTTCAAGCACTGGTATAGGTGTGCTACTTGCTCTGCAGTACATGATAGTGTCTAATACTTTCATATACTTTTGGTCAGTGTAGGGCGAGGTTGGCGTTTCCAGCAGGGACAGAGTTTAGCAACACAAATCGCTACCTAACAGGTCCACAAAAGTCCCTTCAAGCACTGGTATATGTGTGCTACTTGCTCTGCAGTACATGATAGTGTGTAATACATTCATATACTTTTTGTCAGTGTAGGGCGAGGTTGGCGTTTTCAGCAGGGGCAGAGTTTAGCGACACAAATTGCTACCTAACAGGTCCATAAAAGTCTTTTCAAGCACTGGTATAGGTGTGCTACTTGCTCTGCAGTATATAGGTGTAATATACACTTATAATATACTTTCGAATATAGAAAGCATATTATAGTGGATTTGTATTGTGCAGCATTGTGACTGGTTTTGTATTTGGATACTACTGGATTTTTGCCTCTTTCGCTGCATTACCTCTGCTACACACATTAAATAAAAAGATTCCTAAAAAAAAGTTTCAGAACTGGTGCGATAAACCAGTGGCCCCCCAAAA
The DNA here is from genome assembly GCF_905171775.1 of Rana temporaria. Taxonomy (NCBI): domain Eukaryota; kingdom Metazoa; phylum Chordata; class Amphibia; order Anura; family Ranidae; genus Rana; species Rana temporaria. The sequence goes on along the minus strand of NC_053495.1, from coordinate 111,130,110 downwards.
CGACAGATTGAAGCGGGGTGTTATATACCTTCTTACACATATACTGCGCTTCTCTAGAGACTTTTGTTGTCACAGGGTCATTTAAAAAATGACAGGCAGAGGAAGAGGCAGGCCCTTCCGCAGGGGTGGTAGGGGTAGGGCAGGAGCACCAGGCCGGAGCCAAAGTGGGAAGTGGCACAAGGTGCGTTCGATTACGTCAAAGGACGCACCAGACTTGGTTGAGTGGCTCGCAACCAACACCACCACCATATACCCTCCGCTTGAGTCACAGAAATTATTTTCCGATCCATCAGAAGACATTTCCGATGCGCAGCCATTCTTGGCATTGGATCAGGAAGAGGAGGTAGCAACAGCCAGCACTCAGCAGTCTGACAACAGTACTCAGATCAGCCCAAGGAGGTTGGTGCACGCTGTTGCTGCCTACTCCGAGATCTCTACTGTTAGTAATGGGGAAGCTGACGTCGATGATGACGTGTCTACAGACGTCACGTGGGTGCCCACAAGAGAGGAAGAGGAGGGGAGTTCAGAGGGAGAGATGGACCAGCAGATAGGGAGGAGAAATAGGCCGAACTTACATTGCCCAGGAGGGACAAACCAGACTCCTAATGTATCAGTCACATCTGGCGCTCCCAGGACGGTCACATCTGGACGCCGGCCCATGCCTCCGCAGTGTGGGCTTTTTTTAACGTGTCCGCTGCAGACAATAGTGTTGTCATCTGCAGCCATTGAAGTCAACGTATAAGTCGCGGTAAGCCCAACACTCACCTAGGGACGACCGCCTTAAGAAGGCACCTGGCCTCCCATCACCGAGCCCAGTGGGAGCAACACCATCAGAACCCACAAAGCCACACTCCAGGCTCTCACCGTCCAGCCTCTTCTCCTTCTCCTTCCCCTCTATGCTCACAATTGTCCTCCACTCCACCTTCCATCATGCCTTCCTCACGTTTTTCTGCAAAAAGGCAGACTTTTGTGGCTGGCTTGTCGGAACTGATAGCCTGCCAACTACTGCCATATAAACTGGTGGAGTCGGAGGCCTTTCGAAAATTTGTGGCCATTGAAACACCACATTGGAAGGTCCCAGGAACAATTTTTTTTCACAGAAGGGCCTCCCAGAGCTATATGGCCATGTTCAGCGGTGAATGTATCTCTGGTACACAGTGTCGGTGCCAAGATACATCTGATCACAGACATGTGGTCTAGCAAACACAGGCAGGGAAGGTATATAACTTTTACTGCCCACTGGGTGAACCTTCTGACGACCGTCAAGCATGTAACCCGTGGCACCCATGTAGATTTGGTTTTACTGCCACGGATTGCATGCAGGCCTGCCTCTTCTTCTCCTCCTCCTCTTACTCCATCCTCCCTCTCCTCCACGGCTGACTCCTCATTTTCCGATCCTACCGTCTCTTCCGCTGCCCCGCCCAAGATCCCCAGAACCTATTCGACATGCCAGGTGAGACATTGCCATGCTGTGCTGCGTCTTTTGTGCCTGGAAGACAAGAGCCACACTGGTCCTGCACTCCTTTCAGCTTTGCATTCACAGGCAGATCAGTAGCTAACACCGCTCAATTTGACAGTTGGTAAAGTGGGGTGCGACAATGGTGCCAATCTGCTGAGCGTGCTGAAACAGGGCAAAATTACACACTTGCCATGCGTGGCACACGTCCTGAACTTGGTTGTGCAGCGATTCGTTGCCAACTACCCTGGGGTCCAGGACATCTTGTGGCAGGCCAGGAAAATCTTGGCCTGTTTCAGAAGATCTTGCACGGCCATGGCCCGTCAGATGTCTTATTTGTGACTACCCGACGCAATGGAACTCAACATTGTATATGCTTGATAGGCTGCTCCAGCAGAAACGTGCTGTTAACGACTACCTGTACGAACTCTGCGGCAGGACAGGTTCTGGGAGCTTGGTTTTTTTCACCGCGGCAGTGGCTGCTCATGCGCGACTCATGCAGACTTCTGCGGCCATTTGATGAGATCACCAAACTGGTCAGTCGCAGCCAGGGCGCCATCAGTGACATTGTACCTTACGCTTCCTTTCTGGAGCGTGCATTGCATCGTGTCATTGATCAAGCCGTCGAGGAGCAGGAAGATGAGGAAGTCGCAATGCTGGATGAATTCCCAGGGGATCTACTCCTCCTGAGACAAGTCAACAACGGGAGTCTGAAGAGTAGTCAGAGGAGGATGGTGCCGGGGGAGAGGAGGAGGAGCAAAAAGAGCATGCTTTAAACCTTTCTGGGATCCCTGGTGTTGCCCCTGGATGGGGGGAGGAGAACGAGGATGACATTATCCTAGATGATGAGCAGGAGCCAGGCCAGTACAGCGCTTCCAGTTAAGTGCAAATGGGGGCCTTCATGCTCCAGTGTTTTAAGAGGGACCCCCATATAAAAAGCATACAGGGCAAGGACCAGTATTGGGTGGCAACGTACTTAGACCCCCGGTACAAACAAAACATGGCGGAAATGTTACCACCATCACAGAGGGCTATCAGAATGCAGCACTTCCAGGCCTTGCTTCGAGAAATGCTGCATTCTGTTTTTGCGTCTGCTGGCAGAGGAATTTCCACTCACAGAGAAACAGTTTCAGGGACCAATCCAACAGCGCCTGCAAGAAGAGGGCGGTTTGAATATGTCTTGGACACTAATGATATGAGATCATTCTTTTAGCCGACCCATCGACAGCTGTCCTCCGGATCCAGCATATGGGAATGCCTAGACCGGCAGGTGTCCGACTACATCGGGTTAACGGGCGATGTGGACGCACTGAGAAGTGATGAACCCCTGGACTACTGGGTGGGCAGGCTTGACCTCTGGCCAGAGCTTGCACAATTTGCAATGGAACTGTTGGCTTGCCCCTCGTGCAGTGTCCTGTCCGAAAGGACGTTCAGCGCAGCAGGGGGGGGGGTCGTGACCGATAAGCACACTCGCCTAGCTCACAACACTACCTCATATTTCTAAAAATGAATGAGGCATGGATCTTGGAGGAATTCAACACATGTGACCAGTAGACCATGCTTCATTCAAATTCAGTTAAACGCCTGTGGGCTAATTATTTGGGCCTGTACTGGCCGACACTTACGTCTGTATCCGGTGAATGCCTATTGTATTAACAGCCACAGAATACAAAGTTATTTGCTGTCAGGTGAACGCCTGTGGCCGTGGGCTAATTTTTGGGGCATGTAATGGCCGAAACTTACTTCTGTATCCGGTGAATGCCTATTGTACCAACAGCCACAGAATACAAAGTTGTTTGCTGTCAGGTGAACGCCTGTGGCCGTGGGCTATTTTTTTGGGCCTGTAATGGCCGAAACTTACTTCTGTATCCGGTGAATGCCTATTGTACCAACAGCCACAGAATACAAAGTTGTTTGCTGTCAGGTGAACGCCTGTGGGCTAATTTTTGGGGCATGTAATGGGCGGCACTTACTTCTGTATCCGGTGAATGCCTATTGTACCACCAGCCACGGAATACAAAGTTGTTTGCTGTCAGGTGAACGCCTGTGGGCTAATTTTTGGGGCCTGTAATGGCCGACACTTACTTATGTATCCGGTTTTTCACTTAATACTTCTGGTAGGTCAGTGTCCATGTTGTGGGACTATTTGTGCACAGCTAGTAAGTATTTTGTGGCTGCAAATATGACCTGCAGGTTTTTAATATTCGCCGGCCATTAAAGTCAATGGGGCCCGCCGCAAACTTGCGGTTCGCGGACATTTGCGAAAGTTTGTGGTTAGCGTTCGCGAACCGTCCCGTCAGATGTTCGTCCATCACTACTTATGTCACTTTTATCTATTGAACACAGCACAAGCACTTTATCTGGTTTGATATCAACTATTTTTGTCGCACTGAAACACTTTAGGAGTGGAGACTATCACATGCACTTTATATGTAATTGATTTGTGTGCACAGAATACATAAATGCATAATTTAAATAGTATATTAACTCTTGGTTGGAAATTGGGGTACAATATTGAACAACACTTTTTGCACTTTTATGTGTATTGTAGCACAGCTTTGTTTTTGATATTGCATAATTTATGGGGTAAGGTATACCGCATATTAAATAGCAGCAGCAACCCATCTGTATTTTTCACATACTGTTGAACGGGTAGATATAACAATACACTTTTAATGTGTGAGGCAGTGTACAGGGCTCAGTAGTAAAAAAGACAGTATACAGAGGTCAGTAGCATGTAGGAAATTGTACAGAGGTTATTAGTATGCAGAGCATTGTACGGAGGTCAGTAGCATATAGGGCAGTGTACAGAGGTCAGTAGCATATAGGGCAGTGTACAGAGGTCAGTAGATTTAGGGAACTGTACAGAGGTCATTAGTATGTAGGACAGTGTACAAAGGTCAGTAGCATGTAGGGCAGTGTAGAAAGGTCAATAGTATGTAGGGCAGTGTACAGAGGTCATTGGGATGTATGGTAGTGTATAGAGGTCAGTTGGATGTAGGACACAAAACATTCTCCTGCGCTCTGGTGTTTTCCGCTATAGGGCAACGTGATCCAATTTCAGTGTAAAGTCTATGATCTTGCAGCCCTCCTCAGAATCATGGGAATTCATAAAGCTACAAAAGGATGTATGGCAACATACAGAGGTCAATAGTATGTATGGCAGTGTATAGAGGTCAGTAGAATGTAGGGCGGTGTATAGTAGGGGTCATTAGCATGTAGGGCAGTGTACAGGGATCAGTAGTTTCTAGGACTGAGTGCAGGGTCATGAGTTTTTAGGGCAGTGCAAACAGGTCAGATGTTTGTAGGACAAGTTATAGGGAACAGCAGGGCAGTGGACAGGAGGTCAGGAGGGCACAGTATAGTGGGTCAGGAAGGCACAGTATGGTGGGTCAGGAGAGCACAATGTGTGTGTGTGTGGGGGGGGGGGGGGCAGAAGGACACAGTATGTGGGGGATCCGGAGGGCACAGTACAGACAGTCAGTAGTCTGTAGTGAAGAAACAGTTGCTTCCACATGCAAAGCAGTGCAGGGAAGCTGCTATGACACAATGACAGGTCTATTTATTCAGGGATAGATGAGAGAGGATCTGTGCAATACAGTCAGGTATATTGCTTCCATGTGCCACTCCGCAGGTGGGGGAGAATCACTTTATGCCGTGGGTCGGCAAGGCAGGGAGTAGAACGTGATCTACCAATAATCTGCCCGTGATCAACGAGTTGACAGCGACCGATCGGTTACAGACCCACCCGCTCTATGGGGACAAATTGGCTGTACAAACACCTCTCTGGTCCTAATTTGACAGGAGTGAAAGTGTTGGTGCGCGGCCCTGAACACAGGACAGTTTGTATTCATTATCCGCACCTGAACACCTGTCAAATAAGGAACCACAGCTGCGTCAGTAAGGTTGATGTGGAGGGTGGAGGGGCAAGTCAGGATTATCAGATAGGGAGATGGGTTAATGTAGTTAGAGGGAGTGGAAGGGGCGTGAAGAAAGGGAAGGCCAGTCCTGTATTTGTGCATCAAAACAAATTTGCCAATTTGGGTGATGATGTGGAGGTGGCAAACACAGAGGTGGCAGCCCTAGATGTTACTGCTACCCCTAACAGCCAGGAGAGCAACCCATCTAGTAGAGGTGGGGAGGGGAGTGCAGGTAGGCCTAGACAGTTGGTGGTAATAGGGGATTCTATAATCAGAAGGACTGATAGAATAATTTGTCGCCAGGATCGCTTCAACCGAATGGTTTGCTGTCTCCCTGGTGCCAGGGTTCGGCATGTGGTGGACCGGGTGGATAAATTACTGGGAGGGGCTGGGCATGACCCAGCTGTCTTGGTCCACGTTGGAACCAATGACAGTATACATGGAAGGTGGAGGCTCCTTAAGAATCAATTTAAAGAACTAGGCTGCAAGATGGGAAGGACCTCCAAGGTGATATTCTCTGAAATATTGCATGTGCCATGCGCAACACAGGAAAGGCAGGGGGAGATTAGAGAGCTGAATGCATGGCTAAAGACCTGGTGTAGGAAGGAGGGATTTGGGTTTCTAGAGCACTGGGCTGACTTTTCATTGGGGTGCAACCTATATGCTAAAGACGGTTTGCACTTGAATGGAAGGGGGTCTGCTGTGCTGGGGGAGAGGTTTATGGGAATGCTGGAGGAGTATTTAAACTAGGATTGAGGGGGGAGGGTGAACTAGAATTACATCAGGCACACAGGTCAGCTAGGGGTCAGACATTAATGGAGAGTGGAATGGGGATAGATGGGGGGAGGGTTATGGCAGGTGATAAGAAAGTTCCCATGTTGCAAACAGCCATTGGAAATAATAGTGCCATTTGTACTACTATAAATTATATGAAAAACACCAGAGAAAAATGTAACAATACATTTAAGTGTTTGTTCACCAATGCCAGAAGTCTGCCAAGCAAATCAGGTGAGTTGGAAGCTCTGGCGCATGAGGAGAGCTATGATGTAATCGGTATTGCTGAAACTTGGCTTCAATCCTCACATGACTGGGCTATTAATATTCCTGGCTATGCTGTCTTTCGGAAAGACAGGGTAAAAAGGAAAGGTGGAGGGGTCTGTCTCTATGTCAGAAGTGACCTCAAAGCAAGCGTGAAAGAGAACCTGGTTGATGGAGAGTGTGATGAGGCTGAAGCATTATGGGTGGAACTGCATACAGATGTGCGTAGTTCAAAATTAATCATTGGAGTTTGTTATAAACCACCCAATGTTAATGAGGAGGTGGAGACTCAGCTCCTTGCACAGATGGAAAGGGCTGCAAGGGCTGGGACGGTGATAATAATGGGGGATTTTAACTACCCAGAAATTGACTGGATTAATGGCACTTATGGGACAGTTAAAGGACAAAAATTTAAAAACCTATTGCAGGACAATTTTATGGTGCAGTTTATTGAGGCCCCAACTAGGAATGATGCTCTGTTGGACCTGATAATCTCAAACCATGCAGAGCTTATTACTAATGTTCAGATAAAGGAACACCTGGGTAGCAGTGATCAAAACATGATTTCATTTAATGTTAACTATAAGCAAGAAATACATACAGGAAATATTAAAACACTAAATTTTAAGAGAGCAAATTTTCCAAGGATGAGGGCTGCTCTCCAGGACTTAGACTGGGAGGGACTATTGACACCGATGAACACAGAACAGAAATGGGAATTCTTCAAAAAGACTGTGTGGAACCTCACGGCAAAGTATGTTCCCATGGGCAATACGTTTAAAAGGCTAAAAATAAAACCTATGTGGCTCACGGTCAAAGTTAAAAAAGCTATAAACAATAAGAAAGTAGCTTTTAAAAAATATAAAAATGAAGGAACACTAGTGCTGTTTAAATGTTACAAAGAATATGACAGGATATGTAAAAAGGAAATCAAGGATGCAAAAATTCAAAATGAACGACAGATTGCAAAAGATAGTGGGACAAACCTCAAAAAATTCTTTAAATATATTAATAGTAAAAAGGTGAAGTCTGAGCATGTAGGCCCCTTACAAAATAATCTAGAGTGGGTGACTGGGGACAAAGAGAAGGCAAATTTATTAAATGCTTTCTTCAGCTCTGTGTATACAATGGAGCATGGGGGAGCTCATGTCCAAAATGGGGGTGGGAGTGACACAGCCCCAAATCCACAATGGCTCAAAAGTGATATGGTCCAGAAATATTTAGACAGAATAAAGGTGGATAAAGCACCTGGACCTGATGGCATCCACCCACGGATCCTAGGTGAGTTGAGCTCTGTCATTTCAAAGCCACTGTATCTAATATTTAGGGACTCATTAATGACAGGAATAGTACCACTGGATTGGCGTAGAGCCAATGTGGTGCCTATATTTAAAAAGGGAACAAAGTCTTTACCAAGTAACTATAGACCTGTTAGTCTAACTTCTATAGTTGGGAAGATACTGGAACGTTTAATAAAAGACCACATGGATGAGTTCTTGCTGGAAAAAAACTATTTAAGCAGCAGACAACATGGATTCATGAAAGACAGAAGTTGTCAGACAAACCTGATTTCCTTTTATGAAGAGGTAAGTAAAACCCTGGACAGAGGCGTGGCTGTGGACGTGATATATTTGGATTTTGCAAAAGCGTTCGATACAGTTCCGCACACACGGCTCATGTGTAAGGTAAGGTCTACAGGATTGGATATATCAGTTTGTAAATGGATAGAAAACTGGCTGAAAGACAGAATTCAGAGAGTCGTGGTTAATGATTCTTACTCTGAATGGTCCAATGTTATCAGTGGTGTACCCCAAGGTTCAGTGCTGGGACCCTTACTTTTCAATATATTTATAAATGATATTGGGTCTGAGATCAAAAGTAACATTTCTGTCTTTGCAGATGACACCAAGCTATGCAGTGGAATAACGTCCTTGCAGGATGTCGCCAATTTACAAGCCGACCTCAATGCTCTGTCTAATTGGGCGACTGAGTGGCAGATGAGGTTTAATGTTGATAAATGTAAAGTTATGCACTTAGGGACTAAGAATATGCATGCATCATACATACTAGGGGGAGTACAACTGGGGGGATCTGTAGTGGAGAAGGATCTGGGGGTCTTGGTAGATCATAAGCTCAATAATAACATGCAATGCCAAGCTGCGGTTTCCAAAGCGAGCAAAATCCTTTCTTGTATTAAGAGAGGTATGGACTCCAGAGACAGAGATATCATTTTGCCCCTGTACAAATCATTAGTAAGACCTCATCTGGAATATGCAGTTCAGTTTTGGGCACCAGTGTTGAGGTTATTCACTTTACGGTCAACACTGAGGACAAGGGGGCACTCTTTACGTCTAGAGGAAAAGAGATTTCACCTCCAAATACGGAAAGGTTTTTTCACAGTAAGAGCAGTGAAAATGTGGAACAGACTCCCTCCAGAGGTGGTTCTGGCCAGCTCAGTAGATTGCTTTAAGAAAGGCCTGGATTCTTTCCTAAATGTACATAAAATAACTGAGTACTAAGATTTGTAGGTAAAGTTGATCCAGGGTAAATCCGATTTGCCTCTAGGGGGATCAGGAGGGAATTTTTTCCCCTGCTGTAGCAAATTGGATCATGCTCTGCTGTTTTTTTTTTGCCTTCCTCTGGATCAATTGTGGGTATGGAGTTGGGTGTATGGGATTGTATTGTGTTTTTTTATTTTGTTTGTTTATTTTTTTGTGGTTGAACTGGATGGACTTGTGTCTTTTTTCAACCTGACTAACTATGTAACTATGTAACTATGTTTGTACAACTGCTTCAGCTCCATAGACTAAAAGGCGGCTCCAGCCACACAAACAAGCTCCTTGTGCACTTTTTTTTAACATAACTGTTGGGGGGAGGGGGGTCTTTGGTAAAATATGAGGGTCTAAACAGACTCCTGATGAAACAGGGAAGGTGATTGAGGATTTATTTTCATCAATCTCTATCTCTGAAGCCTCAGCTGCACTGCAGAGTTAATGAACAGGAACTGTTCTGTACAGAAGTTTCCTGATCATTCAACAGCTGAAGCATAGTAAACGCAGTTTACTATGTTTTAGTTATGAATGAAAACAGGACTGATCAGTAGGGATGAGCTTCGCGTTCGAAACGAACGTATGTTCGACTCGAACATTGGCCGTTTGATCGTTTGACGAATTCGAACAAAAACGATCGTTCGCGGCAAAGTTCGAGTGAAACGAAATGGCCCATAATTCACTGCGGCATGGCACACTGATGATTGATTGGTCAAGCATGCACCATGACCCTGCAATCACAATGCGCAAAAAACAAAGAACAATAATTGGCCAAAGACAGGGTGGCTTTGGCCAATTGTGGCTCAGGGGGTTTAGTACACGCCCCACGCTATAAAAGGCAGCCTGCAAGGCGGCCTCGTGTAGTGTGTTGCGGCTTTGTTAAAGAGATCAGTCAGACAGTAAGGCCCCATACACACGATAGAATCCATCCGCTGAAAAATCCCAGCGAATGGGTTTCAGCGGATAGATCCTATGGTGTGTACACTCCAGCGGATCTGTTTCCGCGGATATTTATCCCCTGGGATGGATTTCCAGCGGATAAATATTTGATGACATGCTATCAAATCTATCCGCTGGAATCCATCCCAACGGATGGATCCGCTGGTCTGTACAGACTCACCGGATCCATCCGTCCGAAGGGATCCCCCGCATGCGTCGTAATGATTCGACGCATGCGTGGAATTCCTTATATGACAGCGTCGCGCACGGCGCCGCGTCATAATCGCGGCGACGGCGCGACACGTCATCGCCAGAGGATTTCGGCGCGGATTTCGATTCGATGGTGAGTACAATCCTCTTGTGTGTATGGGGCCTTAGAGAGAGAGAGAGAGATAGATAGAGACACAGTGGGCCTGATTTACCAAGCCTTTACTCCATGACTCATGGAGTAAAAGCAGGAGTAGCAGCCGTTTGGCCATTTACTAAAGAAATACGCTGCTAGTGCAGTGTATTTCCCTAGTTACTAATGTGCTCCGTGCGCCCAGGAGAGGGTGCATTGTGCACCAGTACAGACCTGGCGCACGGCACATTAAACTGTAAATTGCGGGGGTTTGGGCGGGAGTTTATTAGGGGGGGAGGTGGGGGGATGCAGGGGAAGTGAAGTGACATGTGTTTTGAAGTGTTTGGCGGGCCGAATTGAAAGGGAAAGTGTTTTTTGAAAACAGATCCCCGTACGCTTGCACAGTGCGCCTGAACCTCGGGAGGTTCATTTGCATACTGGGCATGCGCAGAGAGAAAAGTCAGGGATTCCCGTGCGCCTTGTCAGTACGCCGTGAAAATCTTGGTAAATACCAAGCGGCGTACCCGTGATTGCGCTGCGTGACGCGGCGCATGGGAATCTCCGAGCTGTTTTCAGCCCTGAAGGGGAACTCGGCGCCAAATTTCAAACTTGAAATCGGCGCGGGTCCCCCTTCAGGGCTACATTAGGCTCTTAGGCTTGGTCCGGAACGTGAGGGGTTAAACCCGCGCCGATTCGGCGCGGGGGTCCCCCCCAGATCCAAACCAAGCCCTCATCCCAAGCATGCAGTCTGGCCCGGACAGGAATGGGTGAGGGGACGAGCGAGCGGCCCCCCCCCTCCTGAGCCGTACCAGACCGCATGCCCTCAACATGGGGGAGTGTGTGCTGTGGGGGAGGGGGGCACTGCCCCCCCACCCCACAGCACTCTTGCCCCCATGTCGATAGGGACAAGAGCCTCTTCCCGACAACCCTTGCCATTGGTTGTCGAGGTATGCGGGCGGGGCTAATCGGAATCTGCGAGCTCCCTTTAATAAGGGGGCCCCCAGATGCCGGCCCCCCACCCTATGTGAATGAGTATGGGGTACATCGTACCTCTACCCATTCACATGGGGGAAATGTAAAGTAAAAAAAAAACACCACACAGAATAAAATATTTTATTAATCTGCTCCGGAGCCCCCCCTTTCTTCTTTAGCTCTCTTAGAAGGGGGGGTTTCTTCTCTCCCGATCTTCCGCCGGGACCCTGGGCTTCGGTGATTTCTGCCGGGGGAGGGCGCCATCCCTCGGTCCTCTCCGGAGCCTTCCGCCGGATGCCCCCACCCCATTTAAGCTCTTTTTCATTAGGGAGGGGCATCCGGACTTCGGGGTCTTCTGCCGGGGGATGGCGCCTATCCCCCGGTCTTTCCGGTGCCTTCCGCCAGGGTTCCGGTCTTCCTGGTCTTCTGCCGGGGGTGCGCCAACTCCCCGGTCTTTTCTCTTCTGTCTTCTCTGCTCCCTCTTCTGCCTGGCTCCCCCGCGGAGCCAGGGCTTTCTTCCGTCTTCTTTATTCTCCCTTCCTTCTTCTGCCTGTCTCCTCCGCGGAGCCCAGGGCTTGTCTCCGCTGTCTTCTTCCTTCTCTTCCATTCGATGTTGACACGACGAGGTCCGGCGCTGGAATGCCGTCTGAGCAGTGGGCATGGACTTATATAGGGCAATGCCACCATGTGACCTCAACCCATGTGACATCACATTCCCATCATGCCCAGGGAATGTGATGTCACATGGGTTGAGGTCACATGGTGGCATTACCCTATATAAGTCCATGCCCGCCGCTGACACGGCATGTCAGCGCGGAACCTCGTCGTGTCAACATCGAATGGAAGAGAAGCAAGAAGACAGCGGAGACAAGCCCTGGGCTCCCGGAGGAGACAGGCAGAAGAAGGAAGAGAGAAGAAAGAAGACGGAAGAAAGCCCTGGCTCCGCGGGGGAGCCAGGCAGAAGAGGGAGCAGAGAAGACAGAAGAGAAAAGACCGGGGAGTTGGCGCACCCCCGGCAGAAGACCAGGAAGACCGGAACCCTGGCGGAAGGCACCGGAAAGACCGGGGGATAGGCGCCATCCCCCGGCAGAAGACCCCGAAGTCCGGATGCCCCTCCCCAATGAAAAAGAGCTTAAATGGGGTGGGGGCATCCGGCGGAAGGCTCCGGAGAGGACCGAGGGATGGCGCCCTCCCCCGGCAGAAATCACCGAAGCCCAGGGTCCCGGCGGAAGATCGGGAGAGAAGAAACCCCCCCTTCTAAGAGAGCTAAAGAAGAAAGGGGGGGCTCCGGAGCAGATTAATAAAATATTTTATTCTGTGTGGTGTTTTTTTTTTACTTTACATTTCCCCCATGTGAATGGGTAGAGGTACGATGTACCCCATACTCATTCACATAGGGTGGGGGGCCGGAATCTGGGGACCCCTTTATTAAAGGGGTCTCTCAGATTCTGATAAGCTCTCCGCCCGCATACCCCGACAACCAACGGCCAGGGTTGTCGGGAAGAGGCTCTTGTCCCTATCGACATGGGGGCAAGAGTGCTTTGGGGTGGGGGGGTAGTGCCCCCCTCCCCCACAGCACACACTCCCCCATGTTGAGGGCATGTGGTCTGGTATGGCTCAGGAGGGAGGGGGGCGCTCGCTCGTCCCCGCCCCCATTCCTGTCTGACCAGACTGCGTGCCTGGGATAAGGGCTTGGTTTGGATCTTGGGGGGGACCCCACGCTATTTTTTTGGGCCCCGGTTTAACCCCTTATGTTCCAGACCAAGCCTAAGAGCCTGGTATGCACCTGGAGGGAACCCACCTTATTTTTTTTGGGGGGGGGTCTGGAGTTCCCCTTCATGAACAGCGATCTGTCATTTACACATGTCAGTCCCACCCCCCCCCCCTACAGTTAGAACACACCCAGGGAACATATTTAACCCCTCCCTCGCACCTAGTGTTGACCCCTTCCCTGCCAGTGGCATTTTTTGAGTAAGCAATGCATTTTTTACAGCACTGATCGCTAGAAAAATGCCAATGGTTCCAAAAAACTGTTCGATGTGTCCACCATAATGTCGCAGTACCGATAAAAATCGCTGATCGCCCCAATAACTAGTTAAAACAACAAAAAAAAAAAATTTGTAGACGCTATAACTTTTGCAAAAACCAAACACTAAACGCTATTTGCGATTTTTTGGAACCAAAAAGATGTAGAATACGTATCGGCCTAAACTGAGGGGTTTTTTAGTTTTTTGAATATATATTTTTGGGGATATTTATTATAGCAAAAAGTAAAAATAATTTTTACATATGTGGGCGGGACTTACGCAAGTCCCGCCCACATATATAAACATCGTTCAAACCACACATGTGAGGTATTGACGCGTGCGTTAGAGCGAGAGCAATACTTTTACCACTAGACCTTCTTTGTAACTATAAACTGGTAACCTGGAAAAATAAATAAAAGGTCGCCTATGGGGATATTCACGGAATTCATTTTGGCCCCATTGCAGGAGTGTTTCCAATAGTAAAGCGTGACATGTAAGGTATCTATTTACTCAGTGTAACATCATCTTTCACATTATCCCCAAAAATTGGGCTCACTTTTGTGTTTTGTTAATTTTTAACCACTTGAGCCCGGACCATATTTCTGGTCAATGACCGGGCAAGTTTTTGTGATTCGGCGCGGCGTCGCTTTAACTGACAATTGCGCAGTCGTGCGACGTGGCTCCCAAACAAAATTGGCAACCTTTTTTTTCACACAAATAGATTATTAAATGTGCGTGTTTACTTCTGTCTTTAACACCTCCCCTTCAGGCTGGAAAGCATCAGATCAGGGGAAACCAAAAAAAAAAAGCTCTCATTCCATTGCAGCTTGGTTCCTACATGTGTGATGAACTGAGCATGCTCAAACACTTAGAAAAAAAATATCCTTTCTTTTTAAAAGGTGAAAAACACTCATTGGATGCTCATAGAGCGTGGTTTGGATTAATTGCAGGTGTGCCCAATTACAAGCTCACCCAAACTAGAGACTGCAATTTGTTCATGTGATTTCAATTGATTCATTACTAGCACTGTTATAAAAAGCTTGGATCGATCAGTCCTCAGCTGCCCTCAGAAGGGGCAGGCTGGCAGAAATGCTGTTGCTAAACACAAATGTGGTTTGTTGCATGGGTTTTGTTTTATTTTGCCAATGGTTTTGGTTTATTTTTAAATGATGTTCACTTTGATGTATTTGTCTATGTGGCCTTATTTTATGAAAAATGTGTAAAGCTATGGTTAATTAGAATTTTGAAATGTATTTTTGTTTGTTTGTCTTTTTTTGCTTTCCTTGTTTTGTTGACCAATAAAAATTACTTTAAAATTGTTAAGTTTGTCTTTTGTTACTTTTTCATGCTACATATGTTGACAGCTGCAGCTGAACTAGGTTTGGGCCTAACAAATTATGTGTGATTTTTGTCTAAGCTTCTTTCCTGGTGTGTAATCATGAAATGTTTGCCATGTTTATTCTCCCTGACTTTAAAGACAAAAACTGGTAAGTATTTTATTTATTCTGCAGTGGTCCTCAGCCCTCAAGTACCCCCGACAGGACATGTTTTGGGGATTTCTCTTATCAAGAATTGCTGTCCAGACTATTTTAAAGCACATGTGCAAGATGAAGGAAAACCTGCAAACATGGCCTGTGGGGGGGGGGGTTTGCTATTGGTGGACAGGCTTGACGTGCTGATTTACAGCACTGTGCTTAAATCTAGCGCAAGGCAATCCTATTCAAATTGTGGGTGTTTGAGGGAAGCCAAGTGAGTGTTAGAACCCCTGCTTTGTGTTTTTTTATTTTTGTGTTGAGCTTTGTGTCCCTTTTCTTAAAATTGGCTTCACTTCCTGTCACACAGCTGAACAGGAAGTGAGGTTAAAACCCTACCAGTGTCATTTCTTGGGGACACCGGTCAATCTAACTAGTGTCCCCATTAAGCAAATTGCACTCCAGCACTGCTGTGTACACCCCAAATCATGGGTCTTCAAACTACGGCCCTCCAGTTGTTCAGGAACTACAATTCCCATCATGCCTAGTCATGTCTGTGAATGTCAGTGCATTACAAGGCCTCATGGGATGTGTAGTTCTACAACAGCTGGAGGGCCGTAGTTTGAGGATCCCTGCCCCAAATGATTATTTAGTTTGGGGTTTAGTAAAGGCAAAGCCACTCTGCAGTACAAGCATAGTTGCTGAAAATCAGAGAGGAAGCACTGATGGTTTTAACATCCAATCCTGTAGAAGCAAAGTTGTTTTGTTTTCTTCCTTGCTTTGCACTTGTAGGAGTGGATTTGCCTTTAGTAAATGGACCCCAAAGTCCAAGATCCCTAATAATTTGGGGTGTACACAGCAAAATGCTAGAGTGCAATTTACATAATGGGAAACTATTTAGATTGATCTCTGTGTCCCCAAGAAAAGATATTAGTAAGGTTTTACCCTCACTTCCTGTTTGGCTATGTGACAGGAAGTGAATGAATTAGAAAGGGTGAAGACACCTCACAAATGTTGTCACTATCAGGGGTGCAGACATCCCCAAAAAAATGAGCAGATAATACTTATTTGCAAATTAATAATTTTTTAGTTAACATTGGGTGGGGTGCTCTAACACACACATTCCTACATATTAGCAACGCTCTATCCTGGCCTATTGGCATGGTTATATTTTCTTAGGGCTCTCAATAAAACTCTATGAAATTTGTGCTTAAACTAGAACCAGGGGCGGACTGACAACTCATGGGGCCCCTGGGCAATAGAAGATTATGGGGCCCCTCTGGCTTACAGATGACCACCACGCCAGGAGGTAGTGCAGAGGCGGGCAGCTAAAATCTTGGGATATTCACATTAAAAGCATGTCATTTTCGGACATATCAGGGACAGATCTAAAAAAAACACAGATTTTTACATACTGTCCCTGGTTTTACTGAGCCTGGCAACCCGGATGGGGCCCCCTAGTGGCATGGGGCCCTCGGGCAGTGCCCGAGTGACTCAATGGTCAGTCCGCCCCTGACAAGAACTATAATCAACAAGTTTTATTTTCTTTCATTTTGGATAGAGTGAGGGAGGGTTATAGGCCCTGTCAGTTTATTTTGTATTATCTGTGTCCAATTGGGGAGATTTGCCTTCACTTCCTGCCCCATAGCCAAACAGGAAGTGAGAGAAAAACTATGCAAATTAACCACTTCCCGCCCAGCCTATGGCCGATTTACGTCCGGGAAGTGGTTACACAATCCTGACAGGACGTCCTGCAGGATTTCATGCCGCACGCGCCTGTGGGGGCACGCAGCGCGGCGATCGGTGATGCGGGGTGTCAGTCTGACACCCTGCATCTCCGATCTCGGTAAAGAGTCTCTCACGGAGACGGAGACTCTTTACCACGTGATCAGCCGTGTCCAATCACGGCTGATCACGATGTAAACAGGAAGAGCCATCGATGGCTCTTCCTCACTCGCGTCTTACAGACGCGAGTATAGGAGAGCCGATCGGCGGCTCTCCTGACAGGGGGCGTTCGCGCTGATTGTTTATCAGCGCAGCCCCCCCTCGGATCACCACACTGGACCACCAGGGATGCCCACCCTGGACCACCAGGGTGTGCAAAAACAAAAAAAATATAGAACAAAAAAACAAAAAGCATTAAAAAATAAGAAAAAAGATGCCAATCAGTGCCCACAAATGGGCACTGACTGGGAAAATCAGTGCCACCCCACAGTGCCCATCCATGCACAGTGCCCACCTGTGCCACCCATAAGTATCCATCAGTGCCACCCATAAGTGCCGCCCATAAGTATCCATCAGTGCCACCCATAAGTACCGCCCATCTGTGCCGCCCATGAGTGCCCATCAGTGCCGCCTATGAGTGCCCATCAGTGCCGCATAGCAGCGCTGCCAATCAATGCCACCTCATCTGTGCCGTCAGTACTACCTCATCGATGTCCATCAGTGCCATCTCATCGGGGCCCATCAGTGCCGCCATATCAGTGCCCGTAATTGAAAGAGAAAAACTTATTTACAAAAAAATTAACCTAAAAAAAGAAAGGTTTTTTTGTTTCAAAATTTGCAGTCTTTTTTTAGTTGTTAAGCAAAAAAAAAAACGCAGAGGTGATCAAATAACAACAAAAGAAAGCTCTATTTGTGGGGAAAAAAGGACGCCAATTTTGTTTGGGTACAGTGTTGTATGACCGCGCAATTGCCATTCAAAGTGCGACAGTGTTGAAAGCTGAAAATTGGCTTGGGCGGGAAGGTGCGTAAGTGCCTGGTATGGAAGTGGTTAAGGGAATCCAGTGCCCCCCCAGAACTAGTGTGTGGGTCCCCTGAAAATTACTGGGCGGGGTTATACAAAAACAGGGTGTGACCTTGACAGGAAGGGGTGGGTCATTTTTCTATTAGGAGGTGCAGATATGTAGTCAGGCCTAGGGCAGAACCAAACCTTAATATACTACTGCATATTAGGGCTTATTTAGACCGGAACCGATTTACAGCGTGTTTTTATATTGTGGGAGGAAACCCACGCAGGCACAGGGAGAACATGCAAACTCCATGCAGATGCTGTCACGGGCGGGATTCGAACCAACGACTCTTTTGCTGCTAGGTCAAAGTGCTATACACTACACCACTGTGGTGAACGAACATGATTGCAGCTGAAAGCATGAGATCTTTTTTTTTTTTTTTCAATACCATGCTTTCCAGCCTTATTGACCCCGCCTCTCTCCATAAAGAGGACCTGTCACACACTAGTCCTATTACAAGGGATGTTTACATTCCTTGTAATAGGAAGAAAACTGATCATTTTTTTTTTATTTTTTTATTTCAGTGTAAAACATTATAAAACTAAATAAAAATAAATAAGAAAACCCCCAAAAAAATTTTTAAAGCGCCCCGTCGCGACGAGCTCGCGCACAGAAGCAAACGCATACGCGAGTAGCGCCCGCATATGAAAACAGTATTCAAACCACCCAAGTGAGGTATCGCCGCGATCGTTAGAGTGAGAGCAATAATTCTAGCCCTAGACCTACTCTGCAACTCAAAAAATGCAACCTGTAGAATTTTTTAAACGTCGCCTATCGAGTTTTTTAAAGGGTAAAAGTTTGACGCCATGCCACGAGCGGGCGCAATTTTTAAGCGTGACATGTTGGGTATCATTTTACTCGGCGTAACATTATCTTTCACAATATAGAAAAAAATTGGGCAAAATGTATTGTTGTCTTATTTTTTAATTCAAAAAAGTGATTTTTATCCAAAAAAAGTGCGCTTGTAAGACCGCTGCGCAAATACGGTGTGACAAAAAGTATTGCAATGACTGCCATTTTATTCCCTAGGATGTCTGCTAAAAAAAAATATATAATGTTTGGGGGTTCTGATTAATTTTCTAGCCAAAAAATTGTGATTTTCACATGAAGGAGAGAAGTGCCAGAATTAACCCGGTGGGCAAGTGGTTAAAGTACTCATGGCTATAAAGAATAGAGTCATTGCTCATTAAAAAAAAAAAAAAAAAAGGGGGTCCCTCCAAATTAAATTACCAGGCCCTTCAGGTCTGGAATGGATATTAAGGGGAACCCCGCCGTAAAAACCCCCAAAAAAAAAGACGTGCGGTTCCCGGCAAATATCCATTCCAGACCCTTCAGGTCTGGTGTGGATTTTAAGGGGAACTCCACCCCAAATTGAAAAAAAAAATGGCGTGGAGTCCCCCTAAAAATCCACACCAGACCCTTATCCGAGCACGTTGACCTGGCCGGCCGCAGAAAAGAGGGGGGGACAGAGTGCGGCCCCCCCCCCTCTCCTGAACCGCACCAGGCCACATGCCCTCAACATGGGGAGGATGTCCCCATGTTGATGGGGACAAGGGTCTCATCCCCACAACCCTTGCCCGGTGGTTGTGGGGGTATGCGGGCGGGAGGTTTATCAGAATCTGGAAGACCCCTTTAACAAAGGGGACCCCCAGATCCTGACCCCCCCCCCTGTGTGAAATGGTAATGGGGTACATTGTACCTCTACCATTTCACCCCAAAAAAAATGTCAAAGTGATAAAAATGACAGTAGCCGGTTTTTGACAAATCTTTTAATAAAATCTTCTTTTCTTCTTTCCTTCGGGGTTCTTCCGCTGCCTCTTTCTTCTAGTCCACATCTTGCCCGACGTCTTCTTCTATCTTCTCCGTCCGTCCTTCCGCCTTCTGGTCCCGCATCTTGCCCGTTGTCTTCTCCGCCAGCCTCCTCGTCCGCATCTTGGGTCTTCTGCGGTCTTCTTCTCGGTCCGCCGCCTTCTCGTCCCCTGCGTTTGAATTGTAATTGGCCGCCGTTTTCCCGCTCCTGGGACCCGCCCCCCTCTGACGCCACAAGTAAACTCCTTAGAAGGTCATGTGCGTCAGAGGGGGGCGGGGTCACATGAGTGTGACACGGCGGGAACTTCTTCTCCGGGCGGCGCGATTGAAATTGAATTCCCCCGCTGTGTGACGCTCTGCGACCCCGCCCCCCTCTGACGCACATGACCTTCTAAGGAGTTTACTTGTGGCGTCAGAGGGGGGCGGGTCCCAGGAGCGGGAAAACGGCGGCCAATTACAATTCAAACGCAGGGGACGAGAAGGCGGCGGACCGAGAAGAAGACCGCAGAAGACCCAAGATGCGGACGAGGAGGCTGGCGGAGAAGACAACGGGCAAGATGCGGGACCAGAAGGCGGAAGGACGGACGGAGAAGATAGAAGAAGACGTCGGGCAAGATGTGGACTAGAAGAAAGAGGCAGCGGAAGAACCCCGAAGGAAAGAAGAAAAGAAGATTTTATTAAAAGATTTGTCAAAAACCGGCTACTGTCATTTTTATCACTTTGACATTTTTTTTGGGGTGAAATGGTAGAGGTACAATGTACCCCATTACCATTTCACACAGGGGGGGGGGTCAGGATCTGGGGGTCCCCTTTGTTAAAGGGGTCTTCCAGATTCTGATAAACCTCCCGCCCGCATACCCCCACAACCACCGGGCAAGGGTTGTGGGGATGAGACCCTTGTCCCCATCAACATGGGGACATCCTCCCCATGTTGAGGGCATGTGGCCTGGTGCGGTTCAGGAGAGGGGGGGGCCGCACTCTGTCCCCCCCTCTTTTCTGCGGCCGGCCAGGTCAACGTGCTCGGATAAGGGTCTGGTGTGGATTTTTAGGGGGACTCCACGCCATTTTTTTTTTCAATTTGGGGTGGAGTTCCCCTTAAAATCCACACCAGACCTGAAGGGTCTGGAATGGATATTTGCCGGGAACCGCACGTCTTTTTTTTTGGGGGTTTTTACGGCGGGGTTCCCCTTAATATCCATTCCAGACCTGAAGGGCCTGGTAATTTAATTTGGGGGAACCCCTACACATTTTTTTGTTTGTTTTATGAATGAATCCCTTTAGAATTGTCAGAGCCGACAATTCATTATAGCCGCGTGTGAATTTTTAAATGACTTTTTTCCTTCAGAATGTCACTTTGTGCAGGGGGAGTTCTAAGTGCGGGAAAAATGCGCTATTTCACATGCTGACATTACACCCCCCCTAGGTACGAAATTTAAAGGAATATTTCACTTTTATTGTTTCACTTTAAGAATTATTAATTTCACTGCTCCCGAAAAAACGGCCGTTTTAAAAAATAAAAAAAGCATTGATACATGTTCCCTGGGGCAGGACTGAGGTCCCCAAACACTTTTTAGGACTAAACTTGCAGATTAGCCTTTAAAATGAACACTTTTGATTTCTCCCATAGACTTCTATAGGGAGTTCGGCGCGGCTTTACATATTAGTTTCAATGCGCCGGCTGCTACGCTGGTTCATGCGCCTGATTAAGCCTCCACCCGGAGTACTAATTAATGCATGAACCAGCGCAGCGCACATAGCTTAGTAAATCAGGCCCACTGTCTTCTACCAGATAGATAGATAGAAAAATAGATAGATGGATAGATAGAGCAGGAAGGCTAGTCAGTTTAGGTAAATTTACAGTGTGTAGAGAATATATATACATCCCTAGGAGTTGTACATATATTTATACACTGTATAGCATAGCTAGATCTGCTATTAGTATTTGTCAGGCAGGAGATTGTGCTGTAACGTGTTGTATTGCCTGCATAGTGTTTACTGCATAGCTGTTACTGCACGTGTGCTATTTATTTGCACCTAAACGCAGTCGCTGTTAACCACTTCCCGACCCGCGTATTGTAAATGTACGTCCTCTTTTTAAACATGGATATCTCAGTAACGGCAGCAGCTGCTGCCACAACAGAGATATCCATGTTTTCAGCGGGCGGCCGTGTAAACGATAACGGCGATCTCCGCGGCGGATTCGCCGCAAGATCGCCGTTATCGGTGGCGGGAGAGGGCCCCCCCCGCCGCTTTTCCGCGCCCTCCGCCGCTTACCAGAGCCGTCGGTAGCGGCGGAGGAGATCCGATGCTGCAGCCTGGAGAGTGAGGACTTGAGTGAGGGCAAGATGGCCCCCACCCGTCCTCATAGCTCTGCTGGGCGGAAGTGACGTCAAAACGTCAGTCCCGCCCAGCCTCTTAAAGAGACAATTTTCCTTTTTTTTTTTCTTGCATTTAAGCCTAAATATGAGATCTGAGGTCTTTTTGACCCCAGATCTCATATTTAAGAGGACCTGTCATGCTTTTTTCTATTACAAGGGATGTTTACATTCCTTGTAATAGGAATAAAAGTGATCATTTTTTTTTTTTTTTTATATTTTAGTGTAAAAAATAATAAAATCAATAAAATTAAATAAGAAAACAAAAAAAATGTTTTTTTAAAGCGCCCCGTCCCTACGAGCTTGCGCGCAGAAGCGAACGCATACGCGAGTAGCGCCCGCATATGAAAACGGTGTTCAAATCACACAAGTGAGGTATCGCCGCGATCGTTAGAGCGAGAGCAATAATTATAGCCCTAGAGCTACTCTGTAGCTCAAAAAATGCAACTTAAAGAATTTTTTAAACGTCGCCTATCTAGATTTTTAAGGGTAAAAGTTTGCCGCCATGCCACGAGCGGGCGCAATTTTAAAGCGTGACATGTTGGGTATCATTTTACTCGGCGTAACATTATCTTTCACAATATATAAAAAAATTGGGCCAAACGTATTGTTGTCTTATTTTTTAATTCAAAAAAGTGATTTTTTTCCAAAAAAAGTGCGCTTGTAAGACTGCTGCACAAATACGGTGTGACAAAAAGTATTGCGATGACCGCCATTTTATTCTCTAGGGTGTTAGAAAAAAAATATATAATGTTTGGGGGTTTTAAGTAATTTTCTAGCAGAAAAAACAGTTTTAGTCTTGCAAACACCAAATCTGAAAAACACCTAAGGTCTTTAAGTGGTTAATGCACGTGGGCTATTGAATTGCACATAAACGCAGTCGCTGTAACTGCGCGTGTGCTGTTTAATAGCAACTAAACGCATTTGCTGTCAAATGTCACAGAGGTGGCAGGCTGGGCTAAGTGATGGCAGGATATTGGGAGGTGGGATGGCAGGGTGCTGGGAGTGAGGATTGCTGTGAGCAGGAATGACAGGGTGCTGGAAGTGAGGATTGCTGGGAGCAGGATGGCATGGTGCTGGAAGTGAGGATTGCTGGGAGCAGGATGCTGGAAGTGAGGATTGCTGGGAGCAGGATGGCAGGGTGCTGGAAGTGAGGATTGCTGGGAGCAGGAATGGCAGGGTGCTGGAAGTGAGGATCGCTGGGAGCAAGATGGCATTGTGCTGGAAGTGAGGATTGCTGGGAGCAGGAATGGCAGGGTGCTGGAAGTGAGGATTGCTGGGAGCAGGAATGGCAGGGTGCTGGACGTGAGGATTGCTGGGAGCAGGAATGGCAGGGTGCTGGAAGTGAGGATTGCTGGGAGCAGGAATGGCAGGGTGCTGGAAGTGAGGATTGCTGGGAGCAGGAATGGCAGGGTGCTGGAAGTGAGGATTGCTGGGAGCAGGAATGGCAGGGTGCTGGAAGTGAGGATTGCTGGGTGCAGGAATGGCAGGGTGCTGGAAGTGAGGATTGCTGGGAGCAGGAATGGCAGGGTGCTGGAAGTGAGGATTGCTGGGAGCAGGAATGGCAGGGTGCTGGAAGTGAGGATTGCTGGGAGCAGGAATGGCAGGGTGCTGGAAGTGAGGATTGCTGGGAGCAGGAATGGCAGGGTGCTGGAAGTGAGGATTGCTGGGAGCAGGAATGGCAGGGTGCTGGAAGTGAGAATTGCTGGGAGCAGGAATGGCAGGGTGCTGGAAGTGAGGATTGCTGGAAGCAGGAATGGCAGGGTGCTGGAAGTGAGGATTGCTGGGAGCAGGAATGGCAGGGTGCTGGAAGTGAGGATTGCTGGGAACAGGAATGGCAGGGTGCTGGAAGTGAGGATTGCTGGGAGCAGGATGGCAGGGTGCTGGAAGTGAGGATTGCTGGGAGCAGGAATGGCAGGGTGCTGGAAGTGAGGATTGCTGGGAGCAGGAATGGCAGGGTGCTGGGAGTGAGGATTGCAGGAGAAGTTTGGTTTGTGGAGAAAGCAGCAACTTTGAAGGTATTTTTATTTTGTTTTTGAGCAGCCATTAAAAAGGTCAGGGCAAGCACAAAGGGGGTGGGGTCAGGGGAGGAGCCAAAGGTGCGGCAAAATAAGGTTTCGCCTAGGGTGTCAAAAATCCTTGCACCAGCCCTGAACACGTGCCACTACTATAGACACCCAGCAGGTGTGATATTTAACCACTTCCATACCAGGTACTTACGCAGCTTCCCGCCCAAGCCAATTTTCAGCTTTCAGCACTGTCGCACTTTGAATGGCAATTGCGCGGTCATGCTACACTGTACCCAAACAAAATTGGCGTCCTTTTTTCCCCACAAATAGAGCTTTCTTTTGGTGGTATTTGATCACCTCTGCGATTTTTTTTTTTTGCGCAACAACTAAAAAAAGGCTGAAAATTTGGAAAAAAAATTACGTTTTTATTTTTTTCTGTTAATTTTTTTGTAAATAAGTTTTCTCTTTCAATTACGGGCTCTGATTTGGCGGCACTAATGGGCACCGATGAGATGGCACTGATGGACATCGATGAGGTAGTACTGACGGGCACAGATGAGGGGGCACTGATTGGCGGCGCTGGTATGCGACACTGATGGGCACACATAGGCGTCACTGATGGGCACACATAGGCGGCACTGATGGGCACACATAGGCGGCACTGATGGGCACACATAGGCGGCACTGATGGGCACACATAGGCGGCACTGATGGGCACTCATGGGCGGCACTGGGCACTCATAGGCGGCACAGATGGGCACTCATGGGCGGCACTGATGGATACTTATGGGTGGCACAGATGGGCACTGCTAGGTGGGCACTGGGCATGGATGGGCACTGTGGGGTGGCACTGATGGACACTGGGGTGGCGCTGATGGACACTGGGGTGGCGCTGATGGACACTGGGGTGGCAGCACTGATTGTTGCCAGTCAGTGCCCATTTGTGGGCACTGACTGGCATCTTTTTTCTGTTTGTTTTTTTTTTTTTTTTTTTTTACTTTTTTTTTTTTGCTGGTTTTTTTTTTTTTTTTTTTGCCCACCCTGGTGCTCCAGGGTGGGCATCCCTGGTGGTCCAGTGTGGCGATCCGAGGGGGGGCTGCGCTGATAAACAATCAGCGCGAACCCCCCCTGTCAGGAGAGCCGCCGATCGGCTATCCTCTACTCGCGTCTGTCAGACGCGAGTGAGGAAGAGCCATCGGCGGCTCTTCCTGTTTACATCGTGATCAGCCGTGGTTGGACACGTCTGATCACGTGGTAAAGAGTCTCCGCCGGAGGCTCTTTACCGAGATCGGAGATGCAGGGTGTCAGACTGACACCCCGCATCACCGATCGCCGCGATGCGCGCCCCCACGGGCGCGCGCGGCATGAAATCCTGCAGGACGTTCTAGAACGTCCTGTCAGGATTTCATAACCACTTCCCGGACGTAAATCGGCCATAGGCCGGGCGGGAAGTGGTTAAAGGAATTTTTCAAAAAATTTTTTTTCACTTTAAGCATCATTAAAATCACTGCTCCAGACAAAACGACAGTTTTTAAAACTTTTTTTTCCATTGATACATGTTCCCCGGGTTCTCAAAGAAGTTTTCCAACATTAAATTGAATATTGGTCTTTAAAATGAGCGTTTTTGAATTTGAACGTTCGAGTCCCATAGACTTCAATGGGGTTCTAAATGTTCGCGCGAACGATCAGACTGTTCGACGGTTCTGGTGCGAACCGAACGCGGGTATGTTCGGCTCATCCCTACTGATCAGTAACAATCATTAATTCAGGAAAGGAAGAGGTCAGTAAACATAACATGTTTAAAGGAAAAGTTCACCTATCTGGACATGTTACACCAGTATTTAGGGTGTAACATGTAACAAGTCATTTATTAGGCAGCTCCGGGGGTCTTCTTCCGACTCTGCGGTTCTTCTGCCTTCTGTCGGGCTTCTCCGCTATCTTATTCCAACTCTTTTACTGGATGGTTTTAACATTTTAGGTTTTCTGATCATCATTATTTTCTTTTTACTAAACCTAGCAATAGTTTGGTACTTTTTAGTTTGATGCTAGCTTAGCTACAAACGCAGCCATCACGATGATTGTACTGTATTGAATGAACCTTGTTTAATGTAAGGGGCGTGACGGTACTGCCGTCGAACGTGTTATTGTAGCATCCAATCCGCTACTGAGGCTGGTATTAGTCACTCCTCGCCCATAGTGATTGACGGACAAATAAATAAACTTATCCAGCGTGGTTGGGCACGCCTCCTGAGGACGTTAGCCACGAAACGTACGTCAGGGCGGCACCCAACCACCCAATCGTACCTGTCACTTCCTGTATCCTGCTCTGCTGGCTCCGTTCATCGCGGACGTGGAATGCACGCTCGGGACACGAGCTGAGCATCTAAGCGCCCAGGATCCTGCTATCTGACCCTATGCTACTGAGCCTCAGTGCCGAGTTTGAGGCACCTCTTAAAGTAAGCGGCCACTTGGCTCCCTCTGTCTATTATTTTAACATTTATTAAACAAAGTTACACTATGTTTGGCCACATCTTATTTTTCATGCTCATATTGGATTTCCAATGATTGCAACTGTCACTGCTGCCAGGACGTATTTGCCACTACAGGTGATCCTGTGACAAGCTTTAAATGTCCTCCTTTTTGATACCAAAATAGGGGCATTTTCATCTGGTAAGGAGCCAATTTACATATTCACTTTGGGTGTAAGCCAACATTATGGTGAAGGTGGATCTTTAGCCTGATTGCAAGCATGTTTTTCTTCAATTGAGGACTATTCAAGAGACTATTATCTCCAACCACTTATGCCTACTTTGGACTTTCTTTATGTTTTGGCACTATTCACTTTTGAGCACAACAGATATCAGCATTATAATTATTTTGGACTTTTTTACTAGATCACATACTAGTAATAGGTGTTATAAATTAATATACAGAATATATGAATGCTATATTTGATTATGTACACTAATTTATATTTGATTATGTATTATTATTGATTAATCAGCGCACCCATTCACCAATATTTTTGCACTGTATAATCACTTGATTATTTTTGGGTAGCAGCGATCTTATTTATTTTTATCTTTATATTTAAAAATAATTTATTTTGGCGCGAGATACCATAAATACACGATGTTGACACAATGCTCTCTCCCACTGTAATGCCGTGTGCGCAATGATTTATATTGGCATGGGGCATGGTCACAGGGTGATGTCACCCGGTGAACCCGCCCCTCATGAGGTCACAGTCCCAGGGCATGATGGGACTGTGACGTCATGAGTGGCGGGGTCACCGGGTGACATCACCTGGTGACCACTAGTGTTGCTCACGAATATTCGCATTGCGAATATTCGACTTGAATATAGGATATTCGAGTAATCGCGCTATATTTCGAATTTCGCGGTGAATATTCGCAATTCCGAATATTCGATTTTTTACAATTTTATTTTTAGAACAGATCACATCCTAGATATCTCCATCGACGTCTAAAAGCATTGCTGGTATGATTAGAGACCCTGGGCCGAGTAGCTGAAGCGTTCATTGAATTTTGCCGAAAAATCGCAATGCGATTATTCGGCAATCGCAATATCGCGCGATTATTTTCTTTGCCCCTATCTTCCGCATCAGAGCGATTTTTACAGTTTCATTTCTAAAACAGATTATATCCTAGTGATCTCCATAGACGTCTAAAAGCATTGGCCCAGATTCAAGAAGCACTTGCGCCAGCGCAACCATAGGTTGCGCGGCGCAAGGGCTTACTTGCTCTGGTGTAACGAGTGCTCCTGATTCAGGAACCTCGTTACACCGAATGCAGCCCAAGATATGACAAACATAAGCCTCCTTATGCCTTCATATCTCAGGCTGCATTCTTGCGTTGGCCGCTAGGGGGCGCGGCCATTGTGATCGGTGTATAGTATGCAAATTGCATACTACCACCGATTCACAAAAGTTGCGCGGGCCCTGGGCACGCAAGGTACGGATTTTCCGTACAGCAACTTTAGCGCAAGGTTGCTCCTGCTAATAGCAGGGGCAACCAATGCTAAAGTATAGCTGCGCTTCCCGCTCGTGAAATTTAAATTTCACGTCGGTTACGTAAGTGATTCGTGAATGGCGCTGGACGCCATTCACGTTCACTTAGAAGCAAATGACGTCCTTGCGACGTCATTTGCCGCAATGCACGTCGGGAAAGTTTCCCGACGGAGCATGCGCTGTTAGCTCGGCGCGGGAGCGCGCCTAATTTAAATGATTCCCGCCCCCGGCGGGATCATTTACATTAGGCGCCCTTACGCAGGGCTAATTAGCATAGCGCCCGCGCAATTTACGGAGCTTTTGCTCCGTGAATCGCTGGGCAAATCGAAATATTTGCGTGGGCGCAGAGAAAAATCTTTGCTCTTTGCCCACGCAAATATTGCTCCAATCTACCTGAATCTGGGCCATTGCTGGTATGATTAGAGACCTTGGGCCGAGTAGCTGAAGCGATCATTTTATATTGCCGAATATTCGCAATGCGAATATTCGGCAATAGGAATATTGCGCGATTATTTTCTCCGCCCTTCTTTTGCATCAGAGCCAATCAGAGTTCTCCTACCACAGTTGTCATAGGTTTTGCAACCAATAGGAACCTGCCTGCACGGACATTATATAAGGTCACTCCCAGCACCATTTCATTGCAGATTCAGAAGCTGGCTAGAGAGTGTGGAGGCTGTTTCTGTGTTCCTGTGTCTGTGTTCCTGATTGATTGATCTATCATCATCAGCATAGTGCTGCATTGCTATTTAGTGATTCCAGTGCATATATTCCAGTTTATCAACTGCTTTTTTCAAAGCAATAGACCCAAGAGCTTTTTTCAAAGCTAAGTTTTGTGCTGTTTTGTTCATCTTGTGTTACTGTTTGATCTTGCAGCTTCGCTGTTCAGTGATATTTGCTAGTGATTTCAGTGCACATTTTGCTGAGCTTTCCAAAAGAGCTTTTTTCAAAGCTAAGTTTTGTGCTGTTTTGTTCATCTTGTGTTACTGTTTGATCTTGCAGCTTCGCTGTTCAGTGATATTTGCTAGTGATTTCAGTGCACATTTTGCTTAGTTTTTCTTAAAGAGCTTTTCTAAAAGCTAAGTTTTGTTTTGTTCAGGTTAGTTAGATTTCTGTGTAGTAAGTGTACACACTGTTAGTGTACATTTATTTCATCTAGCTTAGCTTAGTGTGTGTTTAGTGTCTGTGTTTTGTGTTAAAAAAAAAAAAAAACTTTAGTTAGTGTTTGTTTAGTGCATTTTTTTTTAAAATTTGTAGTCCTTGTCTTTGGTGTACTAGTTTTATTATAGTTTAGTATAGTGGTCGACCGATATGGGTTTTTCTCTGGCCGATACCGATGCCGATATTTAGAATTTGGGGCGGCCGATGGCCGATATTGGATGCCGATTTTTGCGGCCGATATTTTAGGCCGATTTTTTATTTTTTGGCAGGTGGCGCTAATTGGCACTGGCAGATTGCACTGGATGGAACCAATTGGCAAAAGCAGATGGCACTGATTGGCAGGTGGCACTCAATGGCACTGGCAGGTGGCACTGGTTGGCACGTGGCACTAAGGTGGCACTGGCAGGTGGCACTAATTGGCACTGGCAGGTGGCACTAATTGGCACTGGCAGGTGGCACTAATTGGCATGTGGCACTGGATGGTACTGGCAGGTGGCACTAATTGGCAATAGTTAGCACTGGCAGATGGCACTGGTTGGCACTGGCAGGTGGCACTAATTGGCAGGTGGCACTGGATGGCCTTGGCAGGTGGCACTAGTTGGCACTAGCAGGTGGCACTGGATGGCACTGGCAGATGGCACTGGATGGCACTGGCAGATGGCACTGGGTGGCATTGGCAGGTGGCACTGGATGGCATTGGCAGGTGGCACTGGATGGCATTGGCAATGCCAGGTGGCACTGGACGGCATTAGCAGGTGGCACTGGATGGTATTGGCAGGTGGCACTGGATGGCGTTGCCACTGGCAGGTGGCACTGGATGGCATTGACAGGTGGCACTGGATGGCATTAACAGATGGCACTAGTTGGCATTGGCAGGTGGCACTAGTTGGCATGGCATTGGCAGGTGGCACTGGATGGCATTGGCAGGTGGCACTGGCTGGTTGGCATTAGCAGATGGCACTGGCAGGTTTCACAGCACATAATGTAGCAGATAATGTGTGAAACTCTCTATACAGTTTCACAACTGCTGCAGAGAGAAAGAGGAGCTCAGATTCATTGCGATGTTGAAGGTGGGCGGGACCCGGGTTGGGCGGGGCTCAGCTGTCCACCAGCCAATGGGATGAGATCATTGGCTGGATAGCTGCTGAGTCCCGCCCACCCCGGGTCCCGCCCACCTTCAACATCGCAACGAATCTGAGCTCCTCTTTCTCTCTGCAGCAGTTGTGAAACTGTATGAAGAGAGAGTTTCACACATTCAGCTACATTATGTGCTGTGAAACTGTGAGAGCAGAGAGAGAGAGGAGCTCAGATTCATCGTGATGTTGGAGGTGGGCGGGACCCAGCAGCTATCCAGCCAATGATCTCATCCCATTGGCTGGTGTTGGACAGCTGAGTCCCGCCCACCCCGGGTCCCGCCCACCCCGACATCAGTCCGACAGCTCCATTCTCCTTCACACACACGGCACTGCTCTGCAGACAGTGTGGAGAAGGGAGGGGGGACCCCATGTTCCTCCTTCCTTCTCCACACTCTGCTGATGCAGATCTGCTAAATATCGGCCACATTTGGATAATAATCGGCCGATGCCGATTTCTCCAAAATGACTGAATATCGGCCCGATATATCGGCCGGCCGATATATCGGTCGACCTCTAGTTTAGTAGCTGTCTGTGTACGTCTTTGTCTGCGTGCCTGTCTTGTAAAAAAACACATAAAAACACATTTTCCTCACATTTCCCCCCCCCAATAAAGTTTACCCCCCCCCCCACACACATCAGCAATCATGAGCGGCATCCGTGGCCGTGGCAGCAGGGGTAGGGGAGTTACTCCCAGTGCTGGGTCGCTGCCATCACGGGGTACCTCTCGTGCCCCTACTAGTGGTAGAGGATCGGGTGCAAGGGGAGTCCGCCTGATCCGGGAGTTCTTTCCATCGGGCAGCCGCCCGATATTGCCATCTCAGGCTGAAGTAGTGGTGGACTACATGGGGCACAGCAGTGCCACTGAGTCGTCGGTCCCGACTCCCAGTAGTACCACCATTACACCGGTGCCTGTAGTACCCCCCCCAGCCCCCAAGAGTCCAGCATCTTACTGTTCGACAGCGACAGTGAGAGGGATCTCTTGGGGGAGGCCATGCATCAGGCAGACCTCCAGCTCTGTCCTGATGGTCAGGACCTTTTTGAAGGGATGGATGAGGAGGATGGGATACCTGCTGGCAGTATCCCAGAGACATCCCTTCAAACTGGTGCTGCTGTTTTGGTGCAGGAAACAGCAGCACCTAGTCAGACCCAGGCGTGGGTGAGGGGACAGCGGAGCCAGGCTAGAGGCTCCATGTCAGTTGGTTCCCTCAGACCAACACATCTCAGCCCTTGGTCTGACATCTCTGGGGGCGAAGAGGGTGACCCATCATGGCTGCCATCGGCTCACTGCGTCAGTGACGACGGGGAAGGTAGGCACCCTGGTGAAACGGTGCGCCAGGTCACCACCAGGGAGACCATCGTCAGGGTCTCCACTGGTGATGGCAGCAGGAGGTGTCAGAAGGAGCAGCAGCAGCAGCAGCAGCAGCAGCAGCAGGCAGCTCCACCTGTGCGCACCGAGTCCCAGCAGGTGCAAGTCAGCGTCACCCCATCTGACAGGAGGGCGGTGCTGAAGTCACCTGTCTGGAACTACTTCACCCTGGTGGCAGACAACCCTACCGTGGCCATCTGCCGGATCTGTAAAGTGAGGGTGAAGAGAGGGAAGTGTTTGGCTCGGGTGGGTACCACAGCCCTGAACCAGCACCTGAGGATAAACCACTGGGGGGTGTTTGACGAGATGAAGCGTGGTGGTGGTAGCAGCGCCACCACCACAAGTGAGCAGGGTACAGCAGCCCCTGCCACAGCTTCATCTCTTTCCAGCAGGTCATGCCCCCCCGCTCCCTCTAGTAGAGGTACTGGTACCGGCAGCCAGACCTCTACTTCCACAGCACCCTCCGCGTCTGTGTCCCGCACTGCCGTCCGGCGCCAGGCGTCTATTTCAGACGCCTTTGACCGCACCACTCCCTTCCCCCCTGGAGACCGACGTGTGCGTTCCCTCAATGGGCTCCTGGCAAGGGTTATTGCCCAACATCTGCTGCCCTTCAACATAGTTGACAGCAACCCCTTCAGGCAGATTTTGGAGCAGGCCCAACCCCAATGGCGTGTCCCCAGCCGCCATTTCTTTGCCAGGACTGGTGTCCCTGCCCTACACCAGCACATTGTGCAGAATGTAACCCTGTCGCTGGATCACGCTGTCAGCGACAGGGTTCATCTGACAATGGATGGCTGGACCAGCAGGCATGGGCAGGGGCGCTACATCAGCTTCACGGCCCATTGGGTTTCCCTCCGAGGCGTCGGTGAGGGATCGGCGGCAACCGATCTTGTGGTGCCGCCCCGGGGTGTCCAGTGGAGAACTGCTGGTCTCCCTCAAGCCACTGTCTCCGCAGCTGCTGAGCCTCCCAGCAAGCGCCCCCGTAGCTACTCAAGTGTGGGGCACGTGCGTTGTCAGGCCGTGCTCCAGCTTGTTAGTTTAGGGGACCGGAGACACACTGGAGAAGAAGTGCTGAAAGCACTTCAGGCTCAGGTCCAGAAGTGGCTGACACCCCGAAGGCTCCAGGCAGGTATGGTTGTCTGCCATAACGGCAGCAACCTACTCGCCGCCCTCAGTGCTGGCAGTCTGACCCACGTGCCCTGTCTGGCACATGTCCTCAACCTGGTGGTGCAGAAGTTCCTGCGCACTTATCCCGGGTTGAGTGACATTGTGCCAAAGGCGCGTAGGATTGCCAGCCACTTCAGGCGCTCCCCAACCGCTACCGAGTCCCTGTCCGAGTTGCAGCGGAACTACAGGCTGCCCCTTCACAGGCTGATTGTGGACAGTGTGACGCGGTGGAACTCCACCCTCCACATGCTGAAGAGGTTGTGGGAGCAGCGAAGGGCGGTGAGGGAGTACCTGATGGACCTACGCACTGAGAGGGCTTCACCACAACTCCCTTTCATCGCCTGTGCGGAGTGGGGGCAGATACAGCAGGTCTGCCAAGTGTTGTCCTCCTTCGAGCAGGCGACCAAGATGGTCAGCAGTGAGCATGTCGGCCTCAATAACGTGCTGCCAATAGTGTTCATGCTGGAGAGGACACTAGATCGCCTGCTCGAAGCTGGGGAGAGTGCCTTGGTGGAGCAGGAGGAGGCAGCAATGCTCCACCGAGACCAGGGCCAGAGGACGAGGAGGAGGAGGATGATGATGATGATGATGAGGAGGAGGTGGTTGCTGGTGTCATCCCGGAGTCAGGGCCTGGTCAGGAGGGAGAGCCGGTGTTGGGGGCACCGATAGTCCGGGGGTTGGGCATCTCTGAGCGTGACCAGCAGCGCCTCAGGGATGAAGAGTCAGACCTCATTGACCTGGGCAGCAGTGAGGAGTCACAGCGGGCTGTGCTCTTCCCCATGGCTGCCCACATGCTGAGATGCCTCAGGAGGGACCCCCGGGTTAAGACCATCA